>NW_008796078.1:2900904-2941452 GCF_000699145.1 Aptenodytes forsteri
ACGTCTTGGACGCGCGGGTGCGGGGGGGGAGGGGGGAAGTCTTATTTCATTTAAAAGTTAATGGACGGTTCCAGTGGTTCTGCATTTTAAACATAAAAAAGGAAGTGTCTCTACAACGTACTTCCATGTAGAATATAGTAGATATATCAAAAAGTGCTACGGTCGGGGGGACGGCTGGGCCTGCCTTTTCTATCAGGTACTGCACGTTGCAGCAGCTCCGTAACATCGGTTGATGTGTGCGCCAGCATTCCCTCGTTGCCAAGGGATTGATCATCTCGGACATGCCAGCAGACGTGTACTGTTGTAAAAACCGTGCCTGTGCTTGCTGGCTCGTTACGCAAATGCAAAGGTGGGTGCCTTGGTCCCAGGGCAGTCTCTGCAGTCAGGACCTGGGGAATGAGGATGAACGCATACCCTGGTTCTTACAGGTTTGCTCAAAGTAGGATTAATTTTTTCACAGTAGGTGCTTGTGAGAGACAGCGTCATGACATTTGCATACACTTCTCTGAAGTGTTTTTCATACGTACGGCCTGGCTTTAGAGACAAGGGAACGTGCCAGAAACTTGTGTGATGGGTTGCGGTTCAGCTGTTTTCCCAGGGAAATTCTGGGAGATCCACTTAATTCCTGCGCTAGCGCAACCAAATCTTCTAGTTGTTAAAAGTTATGTTAGAGATTTAACAAACCCACCAAAAAAACAGGAAACTGATTGTGTGGACTTAACCTTTTCTGGTCAATGTTTTAACTTTTTTGTGGCTGTTCAGAATAAGTGTATGTATGTGACCTAAAAATTTCAATGGGAAGGGCTATGGATACGTGGTGGTGGGTTTTTTTTCTTCTTTGCCTGCCTTGGTCCTACGGGTGTGCCATTGCTGCTTCGTGGAAGGTACAGGAACCAGACAGTGCTAAGGATTCACTTCTCTGTTTCACTCAGCCTGCATAATGGGAATAGGCTAAAAAGAAGTCGCTGTTAAAGACTCATTTGGTCTTGGAAAAATGTTTCCTATATACTGCATAGATGAGTGTGATTTACATCTACAACTGGATTTACATTTTACATGGCTCTTTCCTGCTATCCCATGGCGTTCATATAGCTAAAGCACCTACGCCTGGAGAGCGTTAAGTATTTAAGAATGGCATTTAGAGAAGTCAGAAGATTAAAGGGTTGCCGCTTAGTCCAGCCAATACACAATACTAAGAAGAGATGCAAGTCTGGGCTACCGGGAGGTTCCAGTACCTGCTTGGAATTATCCCGGCCCTCCTACAGATACTGATCTGCTCCAGGTCAGCCTGCTTTTCTCATGGAGAAAGGAAAAATTAAGTTATTCATTCGCTCCATATCGTTCCCAAGCGGGAGGCTTTCTCCTGGGATTTGAACGGTTAGATCTCAGATGTTTCTTCTGTCCAATTCTGAGCAAGGATTTTTGGTGTCCTGCAGTTCAGGTGGATATCCTAAATGTTGGATATCCTAAATGCTGGATTCTTGGGTACTGTCAAAAAGATGCAAGCAGAAAGAAAACATTTTGGTTTTGGCTGATCTTTGGGGTAGGCCAGACAAGGTAGGAGTATTAAGAGATGCAGAATGAATATGCACTCTCTAAACAGCTGCGATGAACAGCCCCTCGTTATTACGGTCGGACTGCTTTTATGAGCATTCCCGCACCTAACTGGGTTAGGAATCCACAGATGCCAACTCGGGGCATTAGATTGAACGAGCTAGGAAGTACCTGTATGAGCAGCTCTACAGTGACTTGAAAGGATGGTAGTACTTAGCAGGGGGAATGAACAATTGGGAGTAACGCTGGTTGTGGGGCTTTTTTTGGCAATATACTTGGGTTCAGGGGAGAACAGTCACTCACAGCCTCCTAACAACAGTCACCAGACTAAATTCTGACAGCTAACTGGGAAAGAGATAATCTGATTTGGGAACTTGGTTAAGGCTAAGGAATGAGAGTTTCAGGAAATTTCATGGTACCAGGATTTGGTTATGTGAACACCTGCCAGCAGGCAATTAAGCATTTAGAGCCGTTAAAGTATTTTAAAAAACAAAACCAACTCAATGAACAGACCAAGGGTCCTTAGCCTGCTCCTCGTTCATCAGTAATGCCGCAGTAGGCACCGTTTCCCAGTGCTGATGGTTAAGATGCCTTCAGCTGTAAAATATACCAGGCCTTGGAGTAACTGAACTGCAGTGTTTCTTTCTTTAAGATTAATTAAGCTTGCAGTAAGCAGAAGGATGTCACCTCAAAGCATGACTATTACTGGAATTTTTTTAAATCGAAAATTTTAAAAGCTCGTATAGTCTTTTCCCAGCTTCATTATATCTGGTTATTTAAAGTACGTATGTTCCTGAGGGACTCTTGTAATGAAAAGATATAAATTAGGTGGGTCAGTCAGAAGATAACTGGTTCTGGTTTGTTTACTACATACTAGTTCATTTTAAATGAAGCCAAAACCCAAATGTATTTAACTCACTAAAAGGAAAGTCTTCTCAATAAACTGCCTGGATTATTTTCAGCTGAAAAGAGCCAGTTAATTATAAAAATGAGTATTGCCCACTGTTCAAATGTGCTTAAGTTTCAGCCATGCTCTTGAATTAAAATGGTGGATGTGGTCAGAAGAGCGAGCACTTGACATTTAAAACCTTAATTGTGGAATTCAAAATTCAAGCATCATTTTACGTATGGGGAAAAAAAAAAAAGGATTAAAATTTGGTTATTGGGCCTTTTTACATGATGTTACTTCAGGCTGCCTTAGTTGATCAGCACAATTCCTTCTGTGGGTATTCTGTGTACTCAGCTATTTCCAGCAGCTCGAAAGGATCAGGTGTATTTGCAAGCTATAGTTCATAAAAAAACCCTTAACCAAAATGGAAATACCTACAGCGTGGCTTGTACTAGGTTTAACGAAGTTAGTTAAAATCATACCTTCAGTTAAAATGCTATCTTTTGCTTTAGTCTTTACTTAAATATACAAACACTTTCTTAGATTAGGTGGATTGTTGCCATTAATTCCGGTGTTGAAATGAGAAGACTGGCACACTTTAATACAATTTTAAAAACCAAAATCCACAAACATTCCCACATAATAGAAAAAAGCTGTCTCCCACTCATATTTTTTCATCTAGTTTGTGGTGCTGACAAGTTTTTCTAAGTCAAACTTAGATTTTTCAAGCACCATAAAGTAAGTCCAGAAATAAAGCCGTTTACTGCAATATATATAAAAGCATTTACACACAGCATTCTATTGCTTGCAGCCAAGTGCCTTCTGAATGTATAACCAAGAAATAGTGTTCCAAGACACAGAAACATGTCACGCATGAAAATTTAAAGGTTAACTTTGCCTTCTAAGAGATACCATCTAGTACCAGTCGCTACTTGTTTCATATCAATGAGTGGCAAGGATATTGCAGGAGACAGGAGAGGATGATGGTAACTGAATAGAAAATGGGAAAACCAGTCTTGCGAATGACCATTTTATTCTGGAAAGTATCTGCTGCTGGCTTTCAGAGGGAGGGAAGGCCTGCATGTTGAAGCAACTGAGCACAACTACTGCCATTAGCCCAGTGGGAGCTGTGTGGTTGCTTAATATTCTCAGTCCCCCTGTTACTCATAATTGCTCGGAGCTCAATTCAGATGGAACAGCTGCAGTTTGTGAGGTCCTGCATTGACCTGTTTTTGTTTTGTGGTTTGTCTTTTTTTTTCAAATATGTCAGCTAAGATCAACAAGAATGATGATTGAAAGGCTTGCCTGAGATCATACATGAGTGACTATGGCTGGATAAGGCCCAGAATTCTCCTAGGTCCCAGACTTCAGTGTAACCACAAGACCACAGTGCTTTAGTTGAACTTCATCCTCAACGGGAACTTGGCACAAAGAATCCGAAGGAAAGAATTTCCTTTTGAAGTCTCTTCTTAATGTTCTAACTTGTTTTGTCCTTTGTATTCAAATAGTTCAGGAAAAATAACTTTCAAAGTCTTGGTTCAACTGTCTAAATAAATGCTATGCGTGCCTAGATTTATTTATTTATTTTTGTTTTGAAGTTGATAGCTTGGAGTTTGCCAGAAAGCAAGTAGCTGTGCAGTCTGCTGCTTTGAAGGACATGGACATCAATGGAAGGAAGATACCACTGAAGAGCTTCCTCCTGTAAAGTATTGTAAAGCACACTGACTGCTAATAAAATACATTCCATTTCTGGGCAGGAAGCCTTTTTTTGCTAGGTTATTATAGTTCAAAGCACTCCTCTTCAGTAATTGTTTAGTGTTTTGCTGGTTTTTCTTTTTACACAGATCTTGAGTGGGAAATGTGAAGAAAGTGTAAAGTTAAACGTGCCCCTAACGTATTGGGGGGGGAATAAAAACTTCAGAAAATGTTCTCCCCTGTAAGAGTTCCTTAGGGTCCTGCATATATCAGGTATCTTTGATCTGCCCTCTCCAATGAAAGCTGACTGACAGGACAGGTTTTGAAAAAACAATGGGTTTTTAAGAATAAAAGCAATTATCTGTTTAAATGAAATGTCATTCATGAAGCTGACAATTCCATAGTAATATGCCTGGAGTATCTGTTACCTTCTCCTCTTATTTCAAAAGTGAGCCACTTCGATCAAGTGCATTGACTCTCTCAGCGAGAATATTACTTTGTATTTGTAAAGCTTTTCTTCATATAGAGGTAGTGTTACAGATTTGGTTGAAGTGAGGTGGTCTGGTTCCTCAGTCTGCCGTTGCCTGTGAGCCATGAGCACAGGACAGGCTTAACAGTCTTGCCCAGAGGGTGAGTAACATGGTAGGCATATAAGAATTATTTTAATTTGTGCATTCGCAACTCATTTGTGTAAGCTAGACAGCTCTACTTGCTCAGTCAAGAGCTATACCTATCAATAATGGTGCCGCCCTAACTGTACCTCAAATGCAGGAGTGAGTTAGAAACTTTTCACAGATAGTTCAATCTGGATGCTTTAGTTTTTAATGCAAACGTGCAGGTGTGCTTGTACGCTCCTCGCAGTTTTACCTGTCCTGTATGTAGCTAGTCGTGTGCTAACTCCTGTACAACAGCCAGGTAGCTTTTTAGCTGGAGCCGCAGTTTATCTCACTAGCTCAGGCTTGGTGCTTTCGGATCTCAATGGCTTGAGTGCAGGTTTGTCTGTAAAAGATCATGTGGACATCCCCCACGCTGTGCTAGAGTAATGGTCACAGCAGTCAAGGGATACAGTTTGCTGCCATTGCTCAAGCAAGTATCAGTATTACGAGCTGCCTAATCTCATAACTAAATAACAGAGCCAATGTCGTTGAGCTCTGACAGCTAATACACTGGTACTTAGAAACAGGTCAACTATTTACATACAGTATAAAAACTAAAAAGAAGTAACACTATTTTAAACCGGATTTACCTAATTAAAAATAGTTGACTTCGAGACTAGTTAAAATACTGGATGTTAGAACACCACGAGAAGAGTACGTCTACCGTGTATTTTGCTCTGTTATTCAAGTTTGTTTTTTTTTAAAAAGGTCTTTATGATCGGATGTGATGTTAACTGTAGAACACGGAGCCTCCTGTTGCAAGTCTAATTTAACAGTTCAAATGGGATTCATGTTGTGTAATTTTAGCCACAAATTATTTTAAGAAGTGGTTCGATACTACTATTTTTCAAAGGCGCATCAAGGTGAGTGCAACAGAAGTTCATTTTAAGAAAGTTAGTCTATCATAATCCAAGCTGACTAGAATGCAAAACATGAAATGATGTATTGCTGAAATTTCATTTTTTTCCTAAGAACCTCAACCTATGACTTTAAAAGTTATGTGACCTGCCCACCTGAATTTGACAATACTGCCTTGAAAACATGCTGCCTGAGATCCTTAACATAGAGGCCTTTTTTAAAAAAAAACCCAACACATGCTATCAGATCAAAGGGATTATAAAGTTAGAAGAGTAAAGGAGAAGCTATACTGGATACACTATAATCTAGAAATACAATTTTTAAACTTTCTTTCCTTGGAAAAAGCTGGTGCAGAGAATACTGCTGTTTTTATCCTGTTTCATAATGGCTAAGAATAATCACTTATTTATAATAAATTAGGTCTGCAATATAAATGAACATATGAACCTTTCAAAAGAGACATACTATCGTTACTTTTAGAGTATCTAAAATGGATTTAAACTATTTCAAGATTCATTTAATCACTTGCAATTTATATTACTTTAAGAATCTTCTATACAGCAAGTTGAGCAGAAAAAAGCAAACATTCTAACAGCCCCTTTTCCCTAGAACAATTTTCATATAAGATAGTTTTAAATAGCTATTTTAGCACATTCGCGCGTGCTCTCTCTCCCCCTTTTTCTAAAGGTAGCACAGCCAAAAGACAATGCAAGAATTGGCATTTGTTGACTGACTCTGTTTTCTCCTCCATCTGGTAAAGATAATGGGAAGACAGAGACTTGAGACAGAATGTCCCAAAATGGAAAATGTGAACTTGATGTTTACTTCGCCAAATCTCCAGGGGCTTTGTTCTCTTCCTTGGTTATAGTTGATAAAAAACACTTTGCTCTGTGTCTGCATGTCACTCTGTGTTCAGTTACAAAAAGTTTTCAATTTCAGCTGTGGATGAATTTGTCTTGAAGCTTCCATTTTGCTTCACTGAACACAGTGCAAACCAAGGCAAGAAACTTAAGTAAAATCCAAACAGGAGCTCCCATTAAGAATATTTATGAGCAGCATTTTGTATATTCCGTTTTCTACTGTCCTTATTCTGGGGAGGAAGAATCCTCATCTTCATCCTCTTCATCTTCATCATTGAATGAGCATGGAGTTTCTCCCCGTGATTCAGAGTAGCGTGACGTTGCACTGCTGGACTGTTGACTGCTAGGGGCAAGAAACTGCCCAGTTGCTAAGGCCACTTCAGCATCCAAACACAACCCTGGATTCTCGCTATCAAAACAACAGAAATGTCGAAGTTTAGAGGACTTCTCATGAAGTTTTAAGCTTTCTTTTTGGCCTCAGCTTCTCCTTTAGTTAAAGAAATACTACTAACAAGGAAAAATCCAAAAGCTTTACGTTTAACACAGCTAATAGTTATGAAAACTGCTAAAATATTGGAAAGTCGCATAAAAAAATTATTAGGTGGCTTTTTTTCATAACCAACTAGTAGAATTGCTCAAGCCGAAGAAAGCTTAAAGAAGAATAAATCCATCACAGTTTTGTCACTACACAGAAATGTTTGCAATATGAAATGAAGCTATTAAATGCCATGAGGAAGAACCTGGTCCAGAATAATCCCTCCTTCCATTTTTTAACGTACAGGTAACCTCCAAGCAAAGTATGGTTGTGGAGGTGTTTTTTGGATTAGGTTTTTGGCGGTGGTGGTGGTTGTTTTTTGGTTGGTTGATTGGTTTTTGATTTAAAATTATGATTAGACTGTGTGGACTAAACTTCTTTCATGAGAGCTTAAGCAGTAGTGCATTTAGACACCAAACAGTGTTTTGTATTCTTCAGAAGTATTATCAGGCTTTTTTCCACATGTAATTACCTATTTATAGTCCCTGCCCAGGCAGGAATTTAAGGTTCATCGGGAAAACTCTGTCCTCGGAATAAGGGCTTGGAAGTGATTCTAGTCTTTTGAAACATAGATACAAAATAACTAGTATGTTCAAAATTCAAAGCGTGTTGATTTGACCTTTCAAATA
Organism: Aptenodytes forsteri; assembly: GCF_000699145.1. Classification (NCBI taxonomy): domain Eukaryota; kingdom Metazoa; phylum Chordata; class Aves; order Sphenisciformes; family Spheniscidae; genus Aptenodytes; species Aptenodytes forsteri. The sequence goes on from NW_008796078.1 coordinate 2,908,581, forward strand.
GAATTATCAAGGAAGACAGTATAAGAGACTTTTTTTCACAATCAAAAATCAACCATAATAGAAAACATCTCATTTCCTGCATGTGAATGGTACAAAATAGTGAGGTTACTGAAAGTACCACAAGCATGTATCACTATCCTTGAATAAAAAATGATTTTATTTACCTTGATTTAGCATCGGAAGTGCCTCCTGCTACCTCTAAATGTGAAACTGCTTGTGTGGAACTTGAAAGTAACCCTTGGTTTATCCATGAAAATCCTGCAGACATATCTAGAAGAAAGCATAATTGTATTTATGATAGTTACTTAAATTTTTTCTTCCTTTTACAATCTTAAACTTTGCATTCTCTTTGCAGTTAGGATTCCTTAGTTTAGAAGAGAAGGTACCAGTAGCTCAAGTTGATTTTATACTGTAGATGTGTCCTGTTTACTCAAGAAGAAATTACACCCCAGTGTCTGTGGACGCACTCAAGCCTTGCACTCCCTCACGCTCAGAACTGTGGTTATTTCTATGAAGCTTTTCCCTCTCTCTGAAGACAATTCACATTGCAGATGACCCTGGCTAGTAGCCGTATGCAGTCACAGGTACCTGAAATAGAGTTTTGGAGTCCTTCATGGAAACTTTTTGCTACAGATTGATCCTATCAAATGCCCCAACAGCTCTAAGTGCCTTTGCTGTTGCGCTTGGTGAAGGTATAAACGAAACTGTACTTGTCAGGATTGGAGATACTGCAGTGAAGCCACCAAGGCAGAATGCGTTTCAGTCGTGTGTGTTCTGATGGCCAAAGGCAGTTTCATCTTGGTGGTCTCATAGCTGGTTGTAACACAGCCTCCTAACCCATTCTGACACTGAATAGAGACGGCAATCAGCTGTGGACATGAACAGACCATGTCAAAGGTCTTGTGCCAAGAGTATGAACGAGAGAGCTTGTTGTACACTGCATGTGTAAGAAAGTCTCCTCCCTAGGGATAGGAAATTTTAGGATTAAAATGGTCTTGCAATAATGCTGAATTCCTGGAGGTAATTTGTTAAAAGCCCTCTGAGGGATGCGAATGGGTTACTTACTTACAACCCTCATAGTACTTGTTTTCAAATTCCCTAACAAGTAATGCCTGTCAGTTGTTTCCAGTTACGCACATTTCTGCCAAGAGAATCAGCAAAACAAGTCCATTGACCCAATTACACTTACGGAATTATTTTGTTGTTGTTTTTAATTTGTTTCTTAGATAAGGTGTTTCTATTGACCTATCCAAATTCCATCTCAACACAAAGTTAAAATCAAGTTATCAATCAGGACTGTCTAGTTCTTTTTCATGGTGTTTGCATGTGGTTCCAGCTGGATGCATTAAATCAGGAGTTACAGTCCTTATTTTCTATGCCTAACCAAACCCCTGTTCTGTACAGCACAATGGCAGTAAAATGGGATTGTACTATTCATATTTTATCTAGAATTGTTCTATAATAGCAGATAAGAGGAGTAACTAGATGTGTTTGTTACATACGCTTTCTCATTTGTCCGTCGGTGTTCTTGTTAAGCTTTGGCTCCTTAAGATTTGACAGTGTACTGCCTAGCACAGGGACTGTTTTAAGCAGGTTGTCACAGCCACGTAAATTGGCTCACCATCCACTGGGATTCACAGGCTACCTTGTTTTGGGCTGTGGAGACTTGTTAGCAGCGAGGTATTTAAATGACATGTTACAAGGCAAGGCTAGCAAGGTTGATGTTCCTGCCAGCAGAGTCTCTGGAACGTGACTGAAAACATTAGTAAGTGGCAGCTTTAGGGTGATCTGTGAGGACGGAACAGATGACAACAGTTGAATATGGACATAGCTGGATGGCTTTCATTAAGATTGCCCTAAATGCAGGTTCATTTTTTACAGAGAACATGTTCTGACAGTCTCCTCCCGTCTTTGCAGGAGGCGGCCAAACCATTTGGAATGACTGCACTGCATTTAGATTAATAAAGTGTTGTTTCCTGGTCTTTTGAAGGGGTGTACCTGTGTGTACATGCTTAATATTCCAGAAGAATAACAAGTCACTGCTAGTAACGTTGCGTTTTATTAACATTTTGGGATAATAGCTAGTTAGCTTTTCTTTTTGAAGAACAAGGTGAACGAAAGTATGGATTTTACACGTAAGGCAGAATGAAGGTTCATAGATGCATATCCCTGCCTTGTACTTTCATTGCCTTATATTTCTAAATTCTGTTTTCCAGCGGGCTCTGAGGAGCCAGGGAAAAGCAGAATTTTGTGAAACATGGGGAGTTTAAGACTCCATTTCCTGTCTGGAAAGGACTGTCAAAATAGAAGTCTGCCTACAATGAGAAGTCTTACTACTTCTAGCAGAGTAGATAGATTACTAATAGCTATACTTATGAACCAGGGAAAGCAGCTTGGAAAAAACTTCCCAAGGTGGTACAGTCCAATCTAAGAGTGGCATCCTTATTATGAACTAGGCATATCTTGCAGGAGATATACTTGGTAGAAATTTGTACTTCACATGAGAAGGCTCTAAAGAAATACCCTCAATAGCCTTTAGTAGTTAATGCAAAAGTGAAAGCGCTGCATAGGATTATTGTTGATAGCTGAACAAGGTCATTCATTCAATGGGTACTCTTTAGCTCTTCAGTCCCAGCTCCAGCCCATTTTCCAGTCAAGGCTTGTTATGCAGGTAGATCACAGAGCACTTCTTCACGCAGGGAAGTGTAATCTAGAGATCCTAAACTGCACCATGTTCTCTGCCCACTGCCTTAGTGGGGCACATACAAGTGGGATGGTGTTACCACAAGTATTAGTGCCTCAGAATGATTATTTCCTGCTTTTTATATCTGTAGTCTCCTTTCTAGGAGTGAGGACTCAACTGACAAAGGCAGGAGTTGGTTTTGCATTAACTGCCTGTAGTATATGCATGGCTTAGTAGGCACAGGATGTTACTTTGGATATGGTTCTACAGGAGTTTATACTTGTCTCTATCCGTGGTGTATTTCTGTTCATCCAGCAATCTCACCCCCTCCCTTTACACTTGAACTGTTCTGGTTTGAGCCCTTAGCTAGATAGTTCTACATGCTAAATTGTCAGGAACTCCTCCGCCAGATAAAAAGCCTGCAGTTTAGTACCCTGAACCAGCTCATGAAGAGGGCAGAGGAAAGTAACTGTGTCAAAATGAAGAAATGGGCAGCAATGTGTAATTAGGATAGTGACCCTGGAATGCCATCTTAAGCTGGTGCAAGTGTCATGTTAGAAATAACATTGCTCCTTCCACAGGAAGAAGCTGGCAAGCATTGTGGTTGTAGTGCAGTCTGTTGTATGTCCATCGCTTTTTCTGGATTACTGACTTAGCTAAAGCAACACTTCAATTAATGTTAACTTTTACTGTAAGTTATGGTTAAGCTGCTGTATCCTCTACTCTTGCTCCCTTTTGGGAAACAAGAAAAAGTAAGGTCAAATCATGTCAGTTTTAGAAGTCTGCATCAATTATGACAATTGAGCAACAGAAAAATGTGTTACAAACATCATTTAAGATATACATAATATTTTTCTTTATGGTGTTAATATGCTTTAGCTTCTGCTGATTTCAATAGCAGTCAGACACCTGAGGATCATACCAAAGTAGTACTTAAAATACGTATTAAAAAACCCCAACACTTTTTTTCTAAAATGTCATGAAACCTATAGGAAACCTAGAAGACACTACTTTTATCAAATTAGGGCACTTGAAGAATGGCTAAAACACATGATCCTCCTGCAAAGAAAATACACTAATAAGGTTTTGATGTACACAACATCAGTTCAGCAGTTCCAGGAAAATTATTTGGCATGTTTAATGCAACTAGAAGTTACTTTTTTTTTTTAAAAGCTGAGATGGTCCAAGTTTTTTTGTCAATTTTAAATTTCTTTCATCGAACAACTGGTTTAGACTTGGATTCTTCCAACTGTTTCTCCAGTCCCATTAGCAAGCATTACAATACAAACTATTGTTAGTGTATGGAAGTCAGTAATGATCTGAAAAAAAGATGACCAGGCTAAGGTCAAACTAAGGTTGTATAGGAAATGACTTACCTACTTAGAACAGGACTGGTTTCTACAGCAGTTGAGTTCATGGAGTCAGCTAGTGTGGGAGAGCTTTAATCTTGATTGTAATAAATTTACTCAGTGAATAAATAAGAGACCTTGATTTGCTTTTCTTGTATAGTAGTGATTGAAGCCAATGTACTTAAAAGTGCCATCATGAGAGCTACAGAAGTAACTCTGAATTCTAAAAACCAGTGATCAGCCTTCCATTTCACTACTCTTGCAGTGTATGAAACAATGTCTAAAGACTGCCAAGGTTAAAATGGGAAGTTACAGTTAACTGAAAATACGTAATCAGGCGAATGCTAGTTTTTCAAGTATTGTGCAAAACATTTAAATGTTTCCCTTATTTGTCAGTTACTGCCATTAGAAACCTCTACTATGCAATTCACAGTCTAAACTGTAGATTTGTGTTGTGTAATTAAGTAGCAAGCAACAGACAGAAAAAACCTTTAAAATAAATGTACATACTCTAATAACAACAGTTCTGGACTAATTTTTTCAGAAGCTGAAACAGCTGAATGTAACTCATGTCTGAAGAGTACATTACTTGCCTCAATTCATTTTGAGTAAAAAATAAAATCAATACATTTCTTATGATTAAAATTCTAGATAGGTTTCTGCCTGCTGGTCCGCTACTAGGAAAACAACCCTCATCACAACATTCTTTTGTTGTGCAAATCTTAGATTTGCTTAGATTCTAAGCAATCTTAGAATCTGTTTTTTTCTGTTTAGTTTCTTTGAAACAGAGTACTACTTGTTTCTCACTTTCACAGGAACATCACGGTTGTTTTGCCTTTAATGCTTCCAGTAAAAAATCCCACCAGCAGTACATTGGCGTGACTGAATTTTTTTCAAAAGAAACTAAAGTGAACTACTAATCACTAATTTAGACATGTACTTCTATTGCTTAATCTTTAAAAGCTGGTTTTACTCAGTAAATAGTGTAATGACACAAGTTTTCTTGCAAATGTAAAGAAACCCTATTTTTCTCTGAAGATAAATTGATGCTGGTTTAAAATGAAATAGAAATTTTAGTTTGCTTCTCGATACATGGGAGCAATTAAGTAACTTGAAGACTGCAACACTATTAAAAGATGTGGGTTCTGCTCCTTTCCCCTTTCTTACATTGGTGGTAAATGACGTGGTAAAAAAATTTTAGTTGAATGAACCTGCAAGGAACAAATCAAGATGTCTTTCAACTTCTCTCTTTGGCACCAGTGCAGCCTTATAAAGACTTGGTGTGTAATTTCAAAATTGACTGAAATTAAAATATGAAATGTTAGTTTTAAAACCCACAGGACAAGGGGACCAGGAAAACACAAACATAAGCACATTTGATGTAGTTTGAAATGTTAAGCCATTTAAAATGTACGAATTTTAGTGAATGTAACTGAATTCTAATTTATATCCAGCAGTGTTTTGACATCACAAATTTAAAGAAACTGTTTCATTCTTAATTCTCTCACTTAGTAAAATCAAGAATACAAAACTACAAGTTCAGTGTCCTGACTACTTAACTATATTCTTCTTAGCAAAACAAAACAGCATTTTTAATGTAAAACCTGCCTTTAAAAGATCCTGACATGAAGATTAAATGTTGCCAACAGAAGGGAATCAACTTCTAAGTTTTAAAAAAAACAAGTCAAATGTTTGAAGTTTCCAACCTCCCTGTGTGAAAGACACAGTTTTATACTACTTTATACTACTTTATACTACTAATTTAAACAAGACCAAAGCCTAGTTAGTAGAGAAGTCAGGGCAATAGCTTTGTTCCCCCTTTCCTCAAAAATGAAGGTCTGTATACAGCAATTCATTGGGTAACACTTCCTTTACAGATGAAGTCCCTCCAGAAACTTGAGAAAATGTTGGGCTAAGTTTAAGTTTTGGGTAGAGCAAGAAGAATGCAGTCTGACAATAACTAAAGGAAGTGATTACAAATTTTAGCAGCTCTAGTCCAGTGATGCAACACTGAAGGAGGTCTAGGTTTGAGTCTACTTAAGTGTGACCTGTTCAAACAGTATGACTAGGGGAGGTAAAAGCCTCTGCATGGGACACCTGTCCTGGAACTCTTTGGAGCCTCTTGCTTTATTTAGAGAAGCTCAGTTCTCAGATGGCACCTACTGGCCATGTGTTTTATCTACGTACCACTGTTTTACATGTTAAGTAAGCGTGGAAATGACTGGACACAAGAGAGCCTACCATCCATGTATCGAGAGTACACTGAGCATGTCTACATGGACAGAGATACGGAGAATTCTTAGCAGAGCTCGCCTACCTCAGGCAAAGTAAAGTGCGAATGCAGCTGGGTCACACATGGATTACACTCAACCAGTTCAAGATGCTCTTTTTCTTCCCTTTTCCTCCTCAACTGGGGAAGAGCTGCCTTCTTCCACAGTTTGCTCCTCCACACATCCACAGTTATTCAAAATTAATGTTAACCCATGAAAATCTGTTCCTGGTGTCAATTTAGTTATTTAAGAAATAATTTCTTCATAATGCAGCTCACTTAAGAAGTTTGCTGTTATAAATCAGTGTGAATTAAGTTTACAGGACAACTATGATAAACCTTCCAAAATTAACTGTAAAACAAGTCATTTATGTACCAACCCTACTAGCTCCCATATAACTCCAAATGTTACATACCTATGTAGGTTAGTATCATTAAATTTGCTTCAGTTAACTAATGTTATGAATTCGATCAGGAACAGTATTTAAAAGTCTCATCTAACTTACCTGTGATGTAGCCTTCTAAAGCTTTTGGCACCAGTGATTTTGCAGTTCTTAGGTCCTCAGCTGAGCATTTGCCTGCCTCAAGCCCAAAGGACATTCCCATTCTCTTCAGCACCTCACTGTCATCATGAATCTCAAAAGTGTTATCGAAATTAAAGAGGTATTCAAATCTGCATGTAAAAAGTCAAAGTGAGATTGTTTTGAAAACAGCACAGCTATGCTTTTTTCGCCTATTTTTCCTTTTTTTGGTATGCATTGAGGTAAGTGTCTATATTCTCCATTATCTGTAAAGTCCTTATGGAAAAAAAAAGCGCAGCAAATGCTTTTGCTCTTCTGCTTCTGTGACTGGCATGCCTACAGGGTTTAAAATGGCACCTTCTCAATTAAAGTAACTTCACCACTGCAGGAAGAAAGTCTAAAATTTTCTACCTCATTAAACAGATTCAAAAGGGAAGAGGGAGGCCTTACTAAACATGAACCTTCACCTGTACTAAATCCAATACTTTTAAAGGTCACCTGCAGCCCTGTCACCAAAATAACTGTTTTGGTTTTGCTTCTTTTACATTTCACTTTCTGTTCTAATGTGCAACACTCCTCCTGTGAACTGACCTATTTACCTTGGTATAACTTTGCTTTTTTGGATGCATTTGGATGCAGCTAGCAAAGCAGTCTGTTCAGAGTCCTGTATGTTCACAACCTACCATTTCTGCTGCAGGACTCTCAAAATGTTTTTCACTGCATATAAAAGTGGAAACAGCAATATAAACTTAATATAGCTTTAAGAAAAGCAGGGGCATCTAGACTGGCCTTATGCTACGACCACAGGCTATTAAAAGCCTGGACAGCACTGGTCCAGGGATTACAATATAAGGCTAGTTCCCAGTACCTCATTTTCTGCTGATGAAACCTTTATCCCTGGAAAAGCAACCCATCCGTGAGATAGGATCTTTAAAAGATAACTCACGGGTGGGTCTTCCATTAGCTCTCCAAGCTTGTGTCACATGTGGATTTTCTTGACAGATTTTTTTAATACTCATTTTCTTATACCTGATCCAGTAAGTCAGGAAAAGTTAGGTCTTTTGTGCCTGTACACAAAATTTTCATTTAGAAATCTACATGCTTTGTACTAGGTGTAACTGTCAGTTACAGGCATAATTTCTTTTGTGACTCATACGATATTACTTGTAAAACCTATTGTTTATGCAGCTATATTTATTTAAGCGTAACCACATTAAAAGGGAAAATAAGATGTGTCACTATACCCTGTAATTGGTACAATTACATTCCTGCTACCTAGACTGGTGCGGCTAAAGTCATGTAACTATGTTTACACAAACAGGGGATGGGAGACCAGTGTCGTATCAAGTTACTACCAGCAAGCTGTGTAGTTAACTAAGTAATAACTGAATTCAGCTTTTATGGTACAGGATTAAAGGCTGTATTTATTTATAGCTCTGCATTTCTCCTCCCATGTGTTGTGGTCAAGTACTGGATGCTGGAAAGGAGCGTAACTCCTTTCCCTCCCCCCCAGGTTTCCAAACAAAGAAACTCACAGTAATATTTCTCCAGTATAGTTTCTAGCAACCTGCAGCCTCTGACACAGAAGTCCCTACACTTCTACCTTTGCCATTAATAGCTATTTGAGGGTTTTCTTTCAGGGACGTGACATGACCCCTTTTTGAACTTACATAAACTTTTGGCACAAACAACATCAAATGCTATGATTTGCACAGACTGTTACAAAACCACTTACATTCGTTTTGCCTAAACCCTGTCTCCTGGTATCTTCTCTTAGTGTCTCTTAGTTTTAACTTTAATAAGCAACTGTGTACAGCTGTTCTCTATGCACATTCCCCATGTCATCCATGGTTTTATAGACACCTGTGAATCCACTGTCCTCTCTTTTCTAGGCCAAAGAGTCCATCTGTCCATTCTTGATGCCCTCCTGTGTCTCTCTCCTGGTTATGCTATGCTCTTTCCAAGAACAAGACAGCATATAGTATTCCAGATATAAAAGCACTATATGTACCTAGTTTTACGTTGTATTTCTTACTGTTTTTCCTAATAATTCCCAGCATTATTTTGGCCGTTATTGAGAAATCAACTTTTGTTCTCACAGAATGATCTACTGGGCTTCCATCTTATTATTCAGTGCTAAAAGCTAGGTCCAGAGGCCAGTACTGTGTACGCAAAGTTTGGGCACGGTTGCTGTCCCTTTCCCATGGTAAGTGCAAATTTGATCAACAATGAATTTAATCTGGATTTTCTGCTCTTGCAGGCAATTCTTTCTCTAAGGGTACAAAAGTCTACTTCCTACACGTTTTCGCTGATGTATAGCATTGCATCTCCAATGGCAAAATCATCTGCATTTCCTATTAGAATAGAGATATTCTAATTTTCCAAGTTTCTGATACATCTCTTGTGTCTGAATGCTTGTTTAAAACTAGGTATTCTGGTTCCTTTTTTTTTTTTCTTTTTCCTAAGACCTACAGCATTTATATAGAAGCACCATATACACTAAATACATTTTTCCTGTTCAGGTGCCTCATCTTTTCAACACAATTTTTAATTTCTTCCTTTTTATCTGAAGACTCTGCTTTTCTTTACTCCAACTTCAAAATGTCATTCCCAGTATGCAGCTTGGCACCCGTCTGCCTTCTCAAACTCTAAACAAAACCTGCCCAATAACCTCTTTGTTTTACGTGTGAGAAATTTCATTCTGTTTTGGCTAGATAAAGCCTGTTCTTACATAGGAAAAAACTTAGAAGACACAAACCTATGTTCCTCATGATGCTAAATCCCCCTTATATGTACCATTTTCCCAAGCAATTATTTTCTTTTGGAAGATCCTCTGTAAATACAATGTTGAGTAGCTAATGCTGTGAGCTTATCTGTTCATCGGACTTTCCAACATCACCTGCTGTTGCATCATAAGTACCAACCAACCAATGCTTTATATAAACATTATTTGGGAGAAGAAAAGAAAATGGGAGCCCATTACAACAGTGGGTTATTAACTGAGGTTGAAACCAAGTGAAGGGCAAGCACTCAAGTTGACCAGTAATGGGGTTAGGCAGCACAAATACTCTCCAATAAACTACAGAATTTGAATTCTCCAAACTGAGTGACCACTTTTGCCAACTGCCTTATTTAGCAGATCAACGTAATAGTGGTTTAAACACTAGCAGTTTCTGGCACTGTTTATCTACATACTGTTGCTGCCACTAATCAGTTGCACAAGTAATAACCACAGTGGAAATCTTGTTTAATTTGGGTTGTACACTTAATGATCCTCCAGATGACAGTAATATTGAAGCTGGGTTATATAAACTGAAATATCAACAACTTAAATAATTTTGGTGTGCTCATTAAGTAGTAGTGTTTTCTTACAGTTTGAGATTGTAGAAGCATGTTACACTTTTCTAGATCCCAAATGCCAGTTTAATCTCTGACAACTTCAAAGCAGCAGTTCTGAAGTTTCAGTATGAAATTGTTCAACTTTTTAACAACTTCAAACCTAAATATAGAGCACTGTTTAAAAGTGCAGTAAGAACTGTATAGTATGCCTATAAAATAAGGGTAAAGTTAAGCTAGATCAATATTGATCCTAAAATTCCCAACCTGCTGATGGGAGTATTCCAAAAGTTTTGTCACAGATTGTATTTGACTTCAGTCCAATTTTCTACCAAAATTCAACTTCTAATAGTATTGTTTTTTTGCATGTTGGTGCTTAGGTTACTAGAGACTGTCTATTTCTGCTATATGTTAATTGACTTGAAGTTCAATATGGGATTTGTATACCACAGAGTGAAATCTGTAATCTACAGTATTAAAGCAAAGCCAACCAGCTATTTTCAGCTGATAAACTAGTTGTGATCCAATAAACAGTTAACGTAACAGTACCTCATACTTTCAACCATATTTTCACAGGATGAAGAGCATAAGCACCCAGAAGTACGTAAGTGGAAGATTTTCAGATTAATATAAGAATGCAACTATAGCAGTTTGCTTACAAAGACAGTATTTCAAATGTCTGTATAATTTCCTTCCTTTTTTCCTTCAAAGAGCTAAGTGCAACATTTTTGCTATTAAAAGACACTTTCAAAGTTGTTATTATCACCTCTAGGATGTTACTTTCGTGTTACATGGATCACCTTGTGTTTCTGACTAAATACATTTATGGCATATTAGGAATAAGAATTCAGAAGCACTACCACATGGGTTCATTAAAAGCTAGTGCTGTCCTAGTATATAATTTCATTCAGTTATTTCTCCTGTGCAGTGAATGTTCTTTGAAATGTCAGTCTGAAGTGCCTTTTACAACAGTGAAAGTCAGCCTGTTTTCACTAGCTGTTGCAAAGCAATGTTGATAAACTTATTCCTATTACTACTGCAGTTGCATTAAATATAAAGAAGAAAAAACCAAAACAAAACACTCCCCCTGAAGTCACAGTAGCCAATTTAAATACATAATTACTTTTAGTAAACTAGAAAAATTTCTCTCATTTGTTCAAAGAAAAATTCCAGTCCACAAAGAAAATAAAATTCTAAAAAATTGATTCCATAAATACTCACTTATCACTTGATATGCTGCAGTCTATAACTGTTCTTTTGCTAGTGTTGACTATTAAGAAAGGCAGCTGAATTGTTGAGTTCAAAGCTGGAGGGCCTTGATTTTGTTGTTCATTTTGCCGATTTCTTTGTACCAAGTTTTTGAATGCTATTTGCTGTAGAAAGAAAGAAAGAAAAAATGATCACTGACAATAAAAGAGAAGGCATCAGTGTTTCCAGGAAGTGGAACTTCATAGCTCTTATTTACCAACTCTCAATACCTCCAGTAATTTTCTGTCAAAAAGGAAGTTGTGGCCTGACTTCCTCCTTGCACTAGTGAAGCTCACCAGGAACAGAAGTTAAACACAAATTTTTCACACGTATCCTAATGGCTATGCCCCCCTCACAATCCCTGGAGAAGAAACAAGAAAGGAGCAATAAAGCTTGGTGGAGAATGGTTCCCCACTCCTTTTGAAAAGGCACTGGAGTCAGAGGTCTTCTCTGTTATTTTATATGCATAATTACCTCAGACTAGGAGCTAGTTACACTGAAACAAAAGTTAACAGAAATTACAGCATTCCCCCACTTCCCACGGTCCATATTCTCCTCCCCTTCTCATCCATCACCCTCTTTTCTCTCTCAAAAGAGCTAGTTTTTAAACAGGTGCCGTTCGTGACACCACGCGCTCCCCACTGAATTCTTATATCTGAGTGTACATGTATGAAAATGTGTGTTTTTAGGAAATGTTATTTGAGGGATTGGAAGTCAGTGTACTTATCCCACTTTGAGGCACTACTTATTCCACTTAAGGGGAAGATGGATAGACAGAATCCCAAAGGACTGGTAAACCATTTGACAATGAACGTAATCAAGGAAATAATGACAGTTGTAGACAGTAAGGGAGTGCAACTCTGTCATTTTCAGACTAATAGTTAAGAGGGCCTGAGTTGCCTTATTTTCACCAGGATAATTTCATGTTACTCTTAGAGAAGCTGCTAATTTATTAGGTCAGACAGATAGAATCAGAATTGTGCCCTAAGCAGAGAAACAGTTTTTGGTGATGAAAAAAGGAGAAGCATCAGATATTTAAAAGTTTCAGCGCATATCTAATTACATGAAAATTGTATCAATATTGTTACACCAAGAAAAAAAAATACAGCCTGTTGCCTGTAACCTCATAAAAAAGTTTGACTGCATTTAAATTACTGAAAGTCTGCACAGAACAAAACACTTAAGAACGCTCATAACTGTATTTATAAAATGTTACTTTATAAGCAAAGATGCATTTGAAATATATTTCTGCAATCAAAGCCAAAAGTCAAGTCATCTCAAAGGTGCATGTCAGAATGTAAAAGAGCTGGATTTGCCAGCCTCCCATTCTTTGGATCCAGAAATGTCTATCTCCCCCAAAACAACTCTGTACATATTTACACAAGTTCAGTTGTAAATTTCATAGCTTAGAATCGGAGAGAAATTTTCCCGTAAGAACTACTCAGAGAAGGTAACTCTGGGGGCACTTGTAGTCAACAAAGGGGACTCGTGAGTTGTTCCCATTCCCACTGATGTTGACAAAGCTTCAGCAGAACACTTCCAAAAGCTTGTGGCACGCAGATGCGGCACGCTGTTTTACAATAGGTGAAATTAAACCAGAAAGTGGAGGGTAAGAGGTCCCCCTACTAGAATCCAGAAACTTTTCTCCCTAGTATATCATAGCTGCTAAATAAATCTAGAAAGAACTTCAGAAGTTCTAACATGTTGGATTTGCAATTGATAATTTCATTTATAGAAAAAAATAATTAAAATTAAATATACCTGCAGCAGCAGTTCTTGTAGTTGGGCTCGCTTCTGTTTTATCCTTTCAATCCGCTTCTGTTTTTCTATCTTAAAATATAAATGTAAATCCATCAAGATGATTACTTAGTTACCTTGTCTGTTCCATTGTGCCAAACTGAACAGGCTTTAGAGCTACATTAGTGTGCTAGCACCATTACAAAAATCCATACTTTCTTTGTAAATGGTGGTGAATTCCATGGCGTGGTAAGTAAATTGCACAAGTCGTTTTGGCCCTACCCATTTGCCATATATTTTCTTCTTTTTCAAACAGACAAATCGCATAGTCACATGAGTTTCTCCATAAAACAGGTCTGACAAATTGTAATTTTCTTTCTTTGTCAACAATTTAAGCTTCTGTAAAGTATCAGTTATTACAAGAGACTGTATTATTTCCCCACCCATTCCTCCTCTTTTGTATTGTGCACTGAGTGCCGATTAGCACCAAATTAAACATTTGCTTGAGGTGGTGCTTTGGGTTGGGTTTTTTTTTTTCCTCCTGCCCTCCACTCTTTCGGAATTGTGCACATCCCTTCCACTGTTCTCCTAGCTGCAAGCTACTAAACATAAATGTGTGGAGACTGGGCTCAGGATCATCACCTGCATCTTTCCAGTGACCTCCACTTTCTGTTTGGACTGCTCATTTGAGACTTGATTAAACTAACAAGATTTCATCAACAGAAAGGGGGTAGAGGTAACATTTTCTACATGAGCACAGAATCCATTTCTTGCAACAGTTTTGTTAATGCCAGTTTATGGGGCAAAGCTATCTTCAATCTAAGTATGCAGTGTCTGGGTCAGCAATAGTACTGGATGTCTACTGACACTGCAGATACAATCAACAGTATTTTAAACAGTGTTCTGGGGCAACACTAAAGAATGGGACAGTAGTCATCATGTTTAAAAGCTGTTTTTCCTCATCATCCTGTTGGTGCCAGCACTGTATCACGGCTCCCAAAAATATTAAACTCTTAAATTACCTTTTCATTCAACCACTGGAACTAAATGATGCAGTCTTTTGAAACTTAGCTGGCCTAAAACCCCCTATTTTATTTACAATGTTGCTTTGTGGTGGTTCCCCCCACATGCACTTTAATGTTTAAAATGCTTGCTTCAGAGCACAGTAGATGACCTTTGGTGGCACAAATATGTAACTCTCAAAACCAATGAAGAGTACAGCTACAATTTAGATATGGTTTCTATATAACAAGCTTTTTTGTACCAATTCCTCACTTTTGCACTGGTAATCTTATTATGGAATCACACTGTAAGAAGAGCTGACACTTTATACAGCTTTAAAAGCAAAATTAATTCTGATTTTCACACCAAGAAAATACAGCTTTATTTTCTATTCTTTTCTATTATGTCATAGGAAGCAACATTTTAAGAAAATATGCCTGGTTTCCAGTTTGTACATATGTAATTAGAGCCTGAAACAGTGAATAGGATTATGATCACTGTAGATGACACAATGAAATTCAAGTTCCCTATTTGTAACAATAACCTATACTGAAAATAATGCATTCACATGAATGCATGTAAAATGTAGATTTATCCATAATTTTTTTAAAAAAAGTATCCTGGAGTATAATGATTGAGCATATGCATACTCCTTGGGTGGATGTATTTTCCAAGTTGCTGTAATGGACAAGGACAGTAAAAGCTTTTTTCTTACCACATCTAGAAAGACAATTGATGTAAATGAACCTGCATTCAAAAAAAATTGTTCTGTACTGGAGAGGCACCCCAGCCACCTTTTAAGATATTTAATGTCACAAGTATCACAAATATAATGCCTATTAAGATGTATTTACAGACAGTCATTACAGCACTCTGCAGTAAATACAGTAACTTGTGCTTTTTATTTATAGAGCATTTGGCCTGAAGGACAAGCAACATCTGTGCATATAAATTCTGGCATCCCTGCAAAAACATGGTAACTCTTAGCCTGCTGGAAAAATAATGGAAATAGCCAGTAAGTAAAACTTCATTTTTTTTCCCCTGCCAGTTCATAACTATTATTTGACATCCTAGCAGGAATTATTTTTCAATTTAATTTCCTTTGAATGGCGTTTCCAAGTACAGACATTAATACAAAATTGGTCTCCTTTCAGATGTATACCATTTTGTAAGCATAACTGCACCATAAATTCTTTTGACTTTCTTCTGGTTAATTTAGGCTACTACAGACTTTAATCTTAAAAGTAATCCCTGATTTAATCAATGTCCATTTTTGTACAGTAAACAGGGTTTTTTTTAAACTTCATGTAATGTATACTAAATAAAAATGAACTAAGCATACATAAACATATCCCTGTCAGTTTATTCAAATATCAAAAGTTGCATTTTCATAGTGTGCAAGAATCAAACCCAATCAGGTTCAAATTGAGAAAAAACCCCTCTTCTAAAAGCAGAGCAGCTCCAGTACCACAACCTGTGAACTATACAGAATTTCCCATCTACCTCACTTTACCTCTAGATTTTGACATTCCTGAGCTGAGTTTGTAGGAAGGCCGATCCATCTGATTTCCTTCTTTTCCTTTGAAATTATGTTCATTGCCATCAGGACATTAAGGGCATCATAAACTCTTCGTCTAATATTTTTCTGATCGTAAGCCTGCTAAGAAAACAATGCAGCATTAATTACAACAAAAGAATTCAAAAAGGGAAAAAAGATTGAACACATCCTTCATAGATATGTAGAAGATAAAACCCCAAAATGGCAGTTCAAGTCAGAGTGGTATTAAAACACGATGCCTTCATCTTCATACTACTTGGATACTACATGAGCGTGTTTGGTTGCAAATGGAAGCTTCTGACCTGCTTGAAGCCTCTGTGCAGCAAATTCCCATCATGGCAAGTCTGTTACAGTTGAAAAGCCCGACGAGACCACATATGGTGGGTACAAAAGTAGCCTTTTTTTATAGATAATTCTTTTGGCAGACTTCTCTATTTTGTTTATAATTTAGAGGGAGTTCAATTCTTCATTTTAATTCTTTATTTTTATATATTTTTAAACTTCAGAGGGTAAGGCTTTATATTTGCTAAGTAGTTAAGTAAGTGAAGGAAAAATATGATGTGTGGCAGGACAGTGCAGAAACAAAAGGGACAGAATTCCAAGATGAACCAGACAATTTTGCAATGGTATAACAAATTTCAACACATATTTGCTTACCGAATCTGTAGCTAGGTGGCTGTTAGAATTTGTGAATTCTGATACCAGCTCATCAGCGACTTCATTGTATGAAGTTGTTCCTTTACGTTGAACTTTTTCACATACTTTCATTGAAAAATGCCTCAGACCCTTCCCATTTTTATCTCCTTTTTTGCTTCTCTTACTGGAAGGAGAAAAGTAATTATTTTAATACATTGAATGTTAATAAGCTACTTTGTTACACAGCAAAAGGTCTACCTTTTGCAACAGGAATCGGGACTCATGACATTATGTACTACCTAAATGAAAAATAAAACTGTTCTGCTTTTCTGAATCAGTTTCTTGTTTCTTACAAGTTGGCAAAGTAGTACACTGGAGCCCTTTCCCCTTTCTCAGCGATTTCTACATTGATAGTATTTGAACACATGCTACTGGGCAGATGCTTAAAAAACTGGATTTTTAATTCATCTCCAGGTAGTTTCACAAAAGAGCAACCGAAAAAAGGGGGAAAACCTCACAGGGTGTTTGTGTGCCTGGAAGCCAGATTTACAGGGAACTCTCATTTTTGTGCTTAAAATAGAAAGGCTCAGACATCTCTATTTACAATACAGCGCCTTAATTCTCCTAACAACCAAGTTTAATGTCTGTGCCATCATAGTTAAGACTGAGATACAAGAATCTCTTTTGTGGAGAGTAAGTACATATTCATTGGTTTTTATGGTGCCAAATTAAAAACCGGCAACTGTCAGGGTTATTTTCCATTCACTTTCTTCCTCCAGAAAAGCAAGAGCTTAGATAATGGTAATGGAAAAAACAGGAGCAATTGGTTTTATCACACAAGCTAGATTTGGATGAGTATTTCAACAGAAGCCTTTAAAAAGCTCAGCTGTGTTGGTTTTGGGTTTTTTTTAATTACAGTGTTACAAGTTGGTTTGATAATATGTTTCAGGGAGATCTATTATTTTACAGAAAAAGGCCTAGTTCTGTCAACAGTAACAAGCTAAGGAAAACATTAAAATACAAAAATGCTTTTCAGAATTTTGAATGTATTGAAGAAAACAGAACACTGGAAAGAAGGACAGAAGAAAAGGAAGAGTGGAAAGGAACACCAGAAGATTTAGAAAAAAACAACACTCCTAATCCCTACACAGTTATTCAATTTGAGTAACCCCTGATAGGTAAACAAATAAAACCAGCTTGAATGCATTCAAAGAAGTTTCAGAAGCAAAGGAAAAGATCATCTATTTATAAGAATTTGTCACATTGAAAACTAGAACAATCCTGTTTCTGAAGATGTGTTGTTGCTTTTTTTCACAACTCCAGTATCATCTGTAACAGCAAATGTATTTATCAGGAAGTGATAAAGCAGAGAGTAATGAATTCTAACTACAAAGAATAACATACAACATAACTTTTACATGGAGGAGTGAAAACTGCTGAAAGTGGGAACTGGACACCCACCTCTCTGAAGGGCAGAGCTGAAGAAGTAGAACAGGTATGACTGTAAACATAAAATATATATATATATGTTCAGTAATACTCACCTTTCTGAAAAATCTGATTCTATAAATTCTCGAGTCCGCTTCCTGTCCCTAAGAAAAGACAATTCAAACTTAGATGAAAATAACATTATATATTTAGACCAACAAAATCAATGTATTTGGGGCCTAGCTGGGTACTAATGTTTGCTGTTACATGTTTACTGAAAGGGGAAAACAGCACACACACAGCTTGACAAAATTTGAGAAAAGGTGGTTATGACTTTGGAGGCTGTCTGAGCTCACTGCCAGACAAGTTCTATTCCCAGTTTTACCATGCTTTGCCCTTATGATTTTAGGGAAGTCACTTCATCTGGAACTACAAGAAGTGCTGATGTGAGCTAGATAACCAAATCCCATCAAAAAGGAGAAGCTGGGCTCCTTCGAAAATTCCTATTTAAAATTCCTCCATGTGGAAGAAAAATGCCTTTAAACAGCACATAAGATATATCCTATATTTTCAGGACATTGAATGTTTTGGTATCTTTAAACAAAAAACAAGGTAAAACACTAAACATTTGTATTAGAGCTGATGCGTACAGAGCTGAAGAGAGATGCTCTGAAGAAGCAGTTGACGTGAATTTTGCATAGGAGTAGCAGTCACCAATCGTTGCTGGTTTCCTTATCGTTCTGTTTATTAGCTACAGCAAGCAGACTTCAGAAGTTGTTTTCCAAACTTGTCTTTTATTCTTGCAGCTGATACAACGCACATTGCTTGAGAACTATTGGTAAATTACTTCACGTTGTTACCCTGCAGTTTCAAAACCAGGGCTCCCAGCAGATACTTATGCAGCTAAAAACCTGACAACTTTATGAAGGGAGCTGAACAAAAATGATGGATTTGAAGGTCTGTGCCATGAAAGCCTGCACGTATGTGGTTGTGCGATCCAGAACCCATCAGCAGACGTCTTCCTCGGCAGCAACAGCGGGGTTTGTCTTTGGCAATCCCTGTCCATGGTGCTTAACCGCTCACGCTGCGCAACTGGGGGTCTGAATGCAGCAGAGCTGGGGCGGGGGGCTGGAGCGGCAGCGAACGGAGAGCTGTCCCCTGGTCTGTAAGCCAGGCTGACGGAGGTTGTATGGAGCCCTGAGAATGGGTATGCTCTTGTCTCATTTGATTTTGGAAACAATTTGGAATCTGTGAAGAGGAGTAAACAACGGGTAAAGCAAGGAGTCTGGACTTGGCAATCCTCTGGAACTGTCTTCAGCAAGGGCTCTCTGCTTAGGTTTGGCAACACCACAGACCCCTCCTCACTCTGTTCTCCAGATGAAAATACGACCTATCGTACAGCCTTCTGCAGGGATCAGTATCGATCGGCCAGTCTGGACAACATCTTGCTCCTTTTTAGCGGCGAAACAATAGTTAGGCTCATTGGAAATACTGTGTCTAGATTTTGACAGTATACAAACAGAAGGATGGTGCTTCTCCTTGGTGGTGGTGGTTGATGCACTGCCACTAGGCTTCTCTCTGGGAATCTCCATCACCTGGGTTTGGATGAAGCTTAAGAAAGCTAGCAGGCATTGATTCTCTGGTTTGGCAAGCTGTGAATAGACACTGTAGCTTTTCCCTCCTCTGGGTACTGAAAGAGCTTCTGCCTGGCCTCCACATTGCACAACATTTGCCGAAGCAAAGTAATCTTCGACAACTCCTTTTTCAAATAAAATCAGAACTAAGTGGACTCAAAAGGTATTTGAGGAGATAGACACATACTCAACAAAAAATCAAGCTTAAAAACTGCTCAGCTGGGCATGCAGTTTATTGACTCTATGGTGGGAATACAGCGACTGGGAAGTACAAGCCTATGACAGTCCTTGCTTACAGCACAGAAGGAAGAAAGTCAAGGTACAAACATTATACTCTCATTTCTGCCATGTCCTAGATGCTCCATTTTCCCACCTCTAAAGCTGGAAAGGTACTACTGACATTCATCACCTGTTTAGAAAAATTAACCCAGATACGGACATAAATTAATTTTTAATTTTCAGAGGCAAAGCACTACATCTGTCTTAAGACAGATAAGCTCAGCAGTACTGTTATTAAAAAAAAAAAAAATCATGGAATACTGTAAAGACCAGATTTCCTTAGAAGAGAGAAAGATAGTCATGTTATTCTGGAGTACCTCAGAACCCCATGAAAACTTGTTGCTACTGTAAAATAGTAACAAAAATACAACATTGATTACATTCAAAATTTTCCATTAAAGCTTTATTCTTAAATGCCTCTGGAAGCATTTTTGATAGTCTCTCCCCCTGTTGGCACCCGCTGATACGCTCAACAGCAAAGCTACTTGGATATACCACGAACTTATGAAAAAAACAAAGGCTTCTTCTAACAGGACTCATGGATTTGTGACTCTCCATTTTCACAAAGAAACAGACACTGCCATAAAACAAAATTAAAACAGTGAAGTGACTGGTGCTTGTACTTTCGTGTTCACATGTTCCAGACATCAAAGTGCGTGATAGGCTAAAGAGCATTCTCCTTTTAGTTGTGCAGTAACTAGAAGCCGTAAGCCAACATATAGATACAACAGTATAAATAAAGGAAAAAATCAGAACAGATCCTCAAACATCTTTAAATAAAACAAAAATCTTACCCTGGGACCCAGCCAGAAGCTTCCGTTATGTGTGTCTGTGTGACCATTGTTGAAGCTGGATTATATGGACTCCCAATCAGAACACTCCCTGAATTGGTCAGTCTTTGTGATGTGCTTATGATCTACAAAATTTAGAAATAAAAAACACAGCTCTCTTAAGAAAACAGAGGTTTGGTTTTCCTAAAACAGCCCAGAATTCATACTAAGCATGGTACTAAGAAAAAAATAATAATTCTGTACCAGCTGCAAGCTGCAGTCAAAATATACAGAAGACGTCATCAGAAGATCTTCACACATGAAAGTAATTATAATGCTGTTAAGTTTTCTACTAATTGTACCATATTACTGTATTATTCATATGGACAAGATCTAGACAAATAGAAATAATTACTAGGTATGGCAGGTAGGATCTGTACCTATATACATCTAATTCTTTCTTCGAGAGTACGTCTAGGCAATTTCTTGATCACTGTAATCAATAAAGCCTCCTTTCCAATAGATTTGTCTCTTGCAATTGTCTGTCTTTAGTACCAAAGACAATCTGAGCTGCAAGCAAAGTATTCCCTGCAGTTTCTAGCACTCACAAGATCTCAAGGCATTCCAGCAAGCTAATAATACAACACTGTACCTATGGAATTAACTGTAAAGTCTGTACAGTATAGATAGAATTTACATTTATTAAAACCTGGTGAAATTGTATGTGCAATGGTTGCTAACACTAAGACACTTGGTCTCAACTTTCAAATCACATCATAAGCTCATTCTTTAAAGTAGGTCATCAGAAGAATTTAGATAGTATTTAAAAATGAAACAGTATTAATCAGTTAATCTTTAAAATAAAACACGTTAAATTATTTTGATTCCAGTATGGTAAGATTCATACCGAAGCTTCTTGGACAGTGCTTTTTACTCATACACCTTATTTGCTTTTTTAAACTTTATTTTACTTTACTCCATTTGTTAGTGACATTTTGAGTACCTACTGTATTAAACTTTGTAGTTTCCTTTACTACTTAACTTACCCAACACCCATATAAGTATGTGGCAGATACTTTGTTTGGTATCCATCAATATTGTTTAAACAAGTAGAAAAAACAGTATCTGAAGAATTTCCCATTTCCTTAGCTCACTGAGCATTACTTCACATCCCTCCTGACACCACACCGTGATTACATACATGTATTTTTTATCTTAAAGACATAGATTCATCTTATTTATTTTTGCAAGCGGATAACTTGACAGAAACAAGTGAAAACAGAAATTTAGGAAAACCAAAACACAGGTATAAGTTCGATATTTACTGGTTGATACTGGAGAACAAAAGATCCCTGGCTGGCTGCTTTACACACTGCATGTAAGCACAGGAAAGGTATCAACTTTTACCAACTTACTGCTACAATGGCTTTAAGTCAGAAACATTTTGTGATAGAATGATTAATTTTTAAAAGCTTGCTTAAATTCAGCACTGGTGTAACACCAGTATGTAAGTGAGAATCAGTAATGTAGTACTTCAATTAAACATCAATCCAATCCAGTAACTTTTTATATCAATTTCTTGCAACACTATAAATAATGTTTATTTGCAGTAAGCACATGGTTCTGCCACCATATGGCAGACACACGCCAGGGAGAAAAGATTTTAAATATTTTGCACACTGAAATGCATTTCACCACATTCCACCCTCCCCGAGGTTTCACACTGCTCTGCTGATGTCTTGTAAATCACAGATCAAGCGTGTCATCAAAGAGTATTTTATGTCCCATCTCCTCATCATTTTCTGGCGACAGCCACTGTAATAAACTGAGGTGGCAACATCAGGTTCGAGTGTTTCCAAGACCGACCTGTCCCGTATCTTTCTACCCCTGGGTGCCATCTAGTGGGGACAGACACCAGAAGCACGCGCTCCCGGCACCCCCTTCCCTTCCCTCCCCACGGCACCCCTTTCCCTCCCCACGGCAGCCGCGCCGCTCGGGGAGCGCCCTGTTCGATGGACACTTGCAGGCAGTAGTTGCACAAGCACAAAAATCCACCTGTCTACAGCTTATTGTTAAAGCTGCAAGTTCTTGGATGTGGGGACACGGATGTCACGGGTATACAAATCGGTGTTATTTCAGTGTCACTTTTAAATTTACTTTTGAACGTTTGCTTTCACAAAAAATGCTACACCGAGTATTTTCAGAGGACTAATTCCATCTTCTCTTAACAGCAAACATTTTTCCAGTGTGCCTGAAGTAATCACATAAATTCACTGCACAGCATAAAAAGGAAAAAGAAAATCTCACCGCAGTTTAGCAAATAGAGCATCTGTAGGATGTGTTAAATCCCTGTAATTAAGTACTAACATTTTATCAGTAATACTTATGCTGTTAAATTTACACCTACAGACTGAATCTGAAGAAACTGTAACAAACACCCATACACAAGAATCCAGCCTGCAAATTGTGCTGGTTTCACCATTTGCACAACCATACCCCAAGGGATTCAGACCAATGGTCACCGCTCAGTCAACAGCCCACTCCACTGATCCTGGGGGCTGTGTGCTTGTGTGAAGGACCTAGAGCACACGCAAGGGCTGTAACCTACAGTGGTTAAGTAAAGGCAAAAACCCCTCGCGGCAGCAGGATGTTGCTAACACATAGGAGATGCCAAAGGGGTGTTAACATTCCCACTGTTAAGAACCTGTGACCATTCTCTTTTAAATGGTCTGGGATGTAACACAGCCATACACTGGATGTCTTAGGAGATCTGTGTTAATGGCTATTTAATAAGAAAATGTTTTCTGAATATAGATCTATCCTTGCAAAACAGCAGAATAAAATAAAAGAATAAAAAAATTTAAAATAAAGAATTTATTTAAAATAAGAATAAAAAATAAAAATAAATAAAACGTATGTGTCACACCATGCAGTAGCTTTTGCAACTTTTACCTGCTACAGAACCTAAACTGTTAACTAGGGTTCATTTCAACAAAAGGCAGGGCCTTGAGAAGTCACTCCTAAGAGTAGGAACTGCCTTAACTGACTGCTCTGCCCTGTTCTTGGCTATTATTTATTGCAGTCACAAAAAAAATCTTTTGTAGTAGAACAATTCCAGCGAAATGCTACAGGGCACATGCTCTAGCAATACCCGCATGAGTACTGATGCACTGAGGAACGCTGTTCTCTGGCAGACAGCCTGTGGCTAGTACTTCAGATGGAGAGCTCTACAGAGTGGCGGATGCAGCCTGGGGGGGCCTGGCTGTAATCCTGCTGCCCATCTGTCCAACTGGGATAAAAGCCATTGAACAACAGTAATAACTTCTGATGTGAAAAAGACCCACCACAATTATTTATAAACACGTTAAATGGTTCTTGTTCTTAGGCTAGGCGCGTGGCAAGTAGGCATCAGGTTACTAGAAACAGTTCACTCTATTGCCTGTTCAGTTCTCTGGTCACCAGAAAACCAAAAATTTTTCTCAAAAGCAGATCCAAAATCCCCGAAACAGCAATATGCTCTCATATACAGTTCCATTGACAGGAAAAGACAGTTTTAAGAAGAGTAGTTTCAACAAGCTAAATCTCTAGCGACACATCCGAGACATTCAGTTTTTGGCAATGCTGGAGATTTGCTGGTAAGAACATGACTCAAAATATTCAAAGAGTATCAATAACATTCTTAACGAGTTGGTTTTTTTTTTTTCCTTAATACACTTCTGAGTAATAGTTAAAATGTCAACTGGTAAAGCTGTTTCAATTTCCATTCAAAGCCAGGAAGATAGGTATCCCCTAAGGTCACATAAGATCGTTGGGAGTGGCAAATCTGGTATGTCAAGATTGCTGTACCCACACGTCACCACCTTTCCATCCAGGTGGGGCACTTCAGCAGCCTTTGCAGCTGAGGCAGGAAGCAGCAAGTTCCTAGCACTGTTCCCATCTTTGTTTTTCATGTTTCCATATTACATCAACAGGAAGTCACGCAGCTAGTTACACAAGTGTAGCATTACCGGAGTTGCAAAACTTACCATTTGGGGTCCAACATTCACATTGATTGGTCCTAAGGTTTTTGGCAAAATCTTAGTTGGGGAGTTGGTGCTGGAAACTGGTAATGTGATTATTGAAATATTACCTAAAAAGAGCAGTAAAAAGAGAGTTTTAAATTACACTTCCTTAGTAACCTGTGAATAACACTTTGGCAAATTCTCACATCATTTTAAGGTTTTGGAATCAGGTTAGCTTTTTTGTCTCGTACACTGCAAGCACACCCTCCCATAAAAGCCTCCAGACCTTTTAGCAGATGTCACAAGGACACCTCACAAAACTACACCTTCACTATTTCACCTTTAAAATTACGTGTTAGTATTTTATTTCCAGAAACAATGTCTTCTTGTCTAAGACAAAGAGTGCACAGCCTGCCATACCTCAGCATTAAAAGTTAAAATTAATGAGCATACTTCTAGAAAGTCAGCACATAAATCCTAGTTATAATCATAAGCACGTGTACAAAATACGTGTCCATGTATCTTCATAGCCTTAACTGTTCCTCATCTGACTATACTAAAGTATTCTACAAACATCAGTGAAGTAAGCCTATCACAGCCTATCACTGTACAGATGGAGTAAATAACGCCTTTGCAACTTACCTAAAGTAACAGAGCAGGCAGCTGGACGTCAAGATAAAGCCAACCATGCCATCTCTAACCCAGCGTGTTCTCATCCAAAGATGTTTATCATCTTTGTGATCTCGGTCTGCTTACGGATCGAACTCACCATGCCTTCGCACAAAGAAGCGCAGCCCGTACCTCACAAATGCTGCTGCTCCTCCTCTATTCCAAATCGTATCTTGTAATCTTGATTAATTCACACTTAATGTCTTAATCAAAACTGTCATGCAGCACTACCATTAGCCCACGAGTGTGCAAACTGTTGTACACAAGCCACTCAAAGCAGTGAACGCTTAGTTATCTATGGACATTGTGGCAGCAGCAGCTCCTGTCTCTGACAGTTTCAAAGCAAGAGAGCTGGGAATCGATCACTCAAATACCTCCCCGCATTCTTATGCACAGCCTTATTCAAAATGGGGAATTACAGTGGCGGGTCTGGAGGCAGAATCAAATATAAGGAAGAGCTGCCCCTGCCCCGTAATCCACAGAGTCAGCTTGCGTCTAGCTGGGGTCATGAGCCTAAGGACAAGGACTGGCTCCTGAAGAGCTACTTATGCTCTCTGGCACTAGCAGACAGAAACTGAAGGCATCTAAGGTGACGAGTTCCTTCAGAACAGTGCAGACACCAGCCCTCACCACTGCCCTGCCTTCCTCCTTCCACAGGAGCTGGCCAACATTCAGCTTAGCCCAGATGGTCCCAAGCTGACTCGGTGTTTGACATCTCTGTTCCCTGGTCTTTTCTCATACAACCCGTTCCGCTCCACTGCCCGCTTTTCTCTTCTCACTTGATCCTGAACCACGGGGGTTTTGTTTGTTTTTTTTTTTATTTCAGTACACCTATGTTCTGCCATGAGGTGACTGGAAAATCATAAACTCAACAGTGTAACTTCTCTGTGATACGAAGCAGAAGCAACATAATCAAGAGAACCCCCCCCCCGTGGTAGGGGGCTTGGACTAGATGACCTTTAGAGGTCCTTTCCAACCCAAACTATTCTATGATTCTATGAATACTTAAAGGATCTTCTGTAGCTACAGCATGGAAGTAGAAAAGATGTAGACATACGCCAAGTCCCACCTTTATAAAAAATGAACAGATACGAGAAGTATTTACAATTTGAGATAAGGATGTTCCAATGTTCTGTGTAAATTCCTTTGGCATCTGGAGTGAGACTACTACTTAGTATTAATTTTCCAAAAGGCAGATCTGTATCTGAGAACATCAGAAGCAGCTTGCTTCTTCTCTATTCAGTAAATTGACTAATTTATTCAGTCACCTAACTCACCTAGGAAAAAAAACTTATAAAACCAACACACTCGCAAACCCACCGCCACAGTAAATCCTTGCTCTATTATGAAACACCTTTTGTGAGGTAGTGCCAGAGTGCACAAGACAAAAGTAATTCATGATTTACATACACTGTGTTCCCATTTTGAGCTCAAAATAGTTCTCTAAACTGGCCAGTTACTTGTCAATTTTACTTTTGCTACAGGATTTTGCCCAGGATTTGCTAAGCTGTGCTAGCGTATTCTCATCAAAACCTAATCTCCCCTCTCATCGCAGGCTGTTGTCATCAGTGACGTGCCTGTTACTTCACAGTACTGCTGCAGAAATCTTCCTCTTTTCTGCTGCAGCTGAAACTTTTGGCCCCTTTTTCTCCAAGATCAGCTCTCACGGTTTTTCTCCTTGTCCCTTTTCTTATCAAGAAATAAATTACTTTCCCCAGTGCCGACAACATAAGGTCACATGGCAAAGTGCAGTAAAATTCTGAAATGCCAGCATGTGGCTTACAGTTCTCTTACCACAGGGCCACACCACGGAGCCGTCTCCAGCGGCACTTCCTGGCCTGCCAGAGGCACCGTAACGTCACGTTTCACAATGCAAGATTGAGACCTGTCAGACCTACCGTACCGTACAATTAGCACTGCTGGTGTACAGTTAAATGTACGCGTCTACATCCCACATCAATCGCTGCGCACACGGTTTGTTTCTTTCTCAACGTGTGGCATGTAGATTGTAATCTATTTGCACCGGCAATAGTTTTTAACATATGTATGTACCTCCCCTCACGCACACATGCAGACTCTCTGAAAACTGTATCTTAAAAATACAATACCCATGGCCAAAGCCACACGCAACCACCAGATTTACTGTAGCAGCCCTGGAAAAAACACTAATTAAGAGCTACTGCTGCACCGTGCCTTCATTTACAAGGCTACCTAGATAAAAGTATACGGTCACCATTAGGGCAACTTTAGTAAATACAAGGGTCATTCAAATTACTTGACCTCGATTTTAAAAAGACAGTTGCTTACATATGACATGTTTAAAAGTCTTTTTGGCTAGAGTTACTGTCAGTAAGAAAGATCTTAATCTTCTAATCCCTACACAAATCCCACATTTGGCAGCAGAAGTGTCCAAATGATGTTAAGAGTTGATCAAGTTTTCAAAGAAATGTTTCCCTGGCCTTGTCCCTCCTTTAAAATTTCTTTATGGGTAAATATAAATATGTCAATGCATAGACTTTTAAACACAGATAGGATGGAGAGGGACCAGTTTCTTTTTATGAGTGAGGTCTCTCTCATCCACCACGGACAGAAGGAAAGAGCAACTGAATTTTTCACAATAAGAGTCGTTCTGTGTGTTTGTCAGCAGTTGAAAAAATGGTAAACAAAAAGTTCTATCACTTACAAATAAAATATTCCTCCCTCCTGCTTTCTTTTTTTCAAAAATAGTGTCATAGTCCAGATACTCATGTGACCTCAACTGCTCCAAATATTTAATGATGGAGACACCACCTTCCCATCTCTCTTCGCAGCAAACATGACAGTTGGTTCAGTTAGTTGCTGCAAAAAGTTAATGCGTTTCCAAATAGAACACATCAGCACCCCAACCTGAAGAGACAGATTTTGCAGTCAGTATCGCCAGTGTCACTGCTCTTCTCTAAACAAAGAGAAATCCAACTTGCAAGAGCATCCCGTCCTGCCCGCGGCCCTTGCGCAGGGGCAGCCCAGGTCCATGGGACACAGCTGCCGCTCAAAGACCTGGAGCTGGCCAGGACCGGTCCCAGCGCAAAAAAACCACCACCACAAACTGGAAACTGCCGACACAAGTACAACCAGCTCTGAGAGCAGGCACTTGCTTGATAAGATGACCAGCTGTATTTTACACCAAATTTTCGAGGTTAGTGCAGCTCTGTTTGCTGAAGAGCTGGTAATTTCTAAAGTTTTGAAGGCAAGGTAGTATTACAAAACAGCAAGCATCAACAGGAACAATCTCTTCAAGTCTTATTTATAAAACAGCACAGAAAAAGTACAAGGAGGAAGTAGATGTCATACTGTAGATCATCTAGAAAGTATTCAACAGATTTCTGTTTTCAACTTAAAGTAGAAATATCACCAAACTAATCATATATACTTTATCACATAGCAATTGTAAAGGCTTTAAACGTGATCAAATTCCAAATAAATGCCAAGTCTTAGTAACGCCCATCATTTGGGACAAAAAAGATTACACTGATTTATGTTCCACTGAAAAACAGCAGTGCGTACAGTGGTAAGCTGAACACAATGAGTCCCATCAGCCTCCTAGTCACGGTAATCTTACTGCATGGATGAAAAAAGGTCAGCAGAGATGGATCAAACTAGAATGATTTGTATAATAATACTCAGAATGATTTGTATAATAATACTCAATTCTTATATAATGTTTCTCAGCAGTACTTTCAAAGCACAAAGGAGGTCAGTGTCGTTACTCCCATTTTACCTATGGAAAACCAAGCACATGGGAAAGAAACCCTCTTAAAAGTCTCACAGAGAGGCTTGAACCACAATATATATAAAACCACCACAAACTGAGCATGCTCGTCACTGATGCAAATTCAAAATAAAAATCTGTCAGTGCACATACATATGTTTCGCTTAGAACAAAAGCACTTTGCTTCTACATAAATTATTTTTCCATCCCTCAGTCACCACTACTGTTGTTTCTCATGGAGAAAAACCAGTGTTGCAATTTTTTCGTATTTAGAAAAACATGATCACTACATAACTATTATTCTTCCTGGCATTCGCGAAATATTTTTACTTGCATGCACAAAGAAAAATTCAATTTAAATGATCTTCGGCTTCAAGCAGTCACAGAACAAAGTTATTCATGTTTATGTACACATATGCTCACATGCACACACTAACTAACCATCCCACAAGACTAACTTTAAATCATTACGTGGCATCCTAAATAGCTTAACTTCACACAAACAACATGGACTCCTACACAAATATGAAGCTGAAGAGGTTTTAGTGATTTTTTTCCTGTATAACTAAATTTGTTAAGTTTGCAGCTTAGTTGCAAAGATAATCAGAAACAATGTCAACCGGAGAATCTATGGAATCTGTCACAGCCAGTTTGAAGGAAACCATAGGTGATGGGAAGTACAGACCAACCAGCTGGGGTCACACACAATGCGTACGTCAACAAAAAAAGTCTTTGAATTTTTAGACAAAACACCAGGGAAGTGTTGGTAATTTGGATTTCATATTCAGAGCTCTGAAACAAACGTCCACATTTTTTAAAGTGTATCAGTGAACAGCCATTTTAAATAATACAGCCTATGGCTTGACGGTAATGGCAAAAAAATCCAGTTCAGAGTTGTGAAACATCGGAAGTCCACTAGGGTATTTTGCAATAACATATGTGATGTGTCCTCAGGCTCCTCTATTACACTAAAACATATATTGATGTCCAAGATCAGGATACAGTATTATAAAAGCATACAGAAAAACTGTATTATTAACATGCTATTAGTATGCATATATTTTCTTGGTACATTTCTTCATTTGTTTATTGCACAAACTTATTAGGCTATAAACCTAACTTTAAAAATTCCAGAGTCTGTAGAAGCACATACATATCTAGAAATATATGAAATCAAAGAGACCGGTAGGAAAGAAAAAACAAAATGGGGCAGACGGTATTTCAATGTACTTCAGGCTTACACTGACCAGTACATTTTCAGTCTTTTACTGTTCAATTTGAGACAAATTTACAGGAGTTAACAGTCATATGAATCTCAAAGTATGAAGTGTAGGCCTATTGATAACCGATTCTATTGTCTTGGTCATTCCAGCAGATCTCTTCAAGCACACAATGAACTCCCAGCGCTCTTCAGGCCTCGAGCTGGAACCCCCTAAGGCCCTGGTCAGTTATTCAGCACACTGCCACTAAAATTCGTTTATGTAGACCTCATCACCAATGCTCATTCCTGCCCGCAAGCCAGCATTGCCACGGCTATGGCTATGCAGTGAACTTGCCTTCTTTTCCTTTGGCAAGGGGGAACAATGGGTATTTTTCGGGCTGAATCTGTTCCCGGGTCCAGTGAACTGCTCAGCCACCTACACAGCTATGCTGGCACTAAGCAAAGGAAAATGTTTAAAAGTAGCTGTGAGGTGACCAGAGCCAACTTAACTGGCACTGCTGCCAGAGAAGATGTCTATCAAAGCAAGCAAAAGATTACATCACAAGGAAAGGCAGAAAATGGTAAATGTGTTTGTTTAAAAAAAAGAGACACCTGCCTTACTGCTTCCATTACAGTAGCATAGGCATATGGCAGTCCTGCATGTTGAGAAGTTTCTAAAACGCCAGCCCTATCAGGACTTAGTAAAAATTAGGTACTGCATTAAGAAAAGACATATTGAAACAAAATTCATTGTGAAGTTGTATTAAAAGTTAAGATTCCCACCCAAAGCAATCTGGATTGCAATTTGATCTGATTAAGGGATCCTCCCTCATGGAGCCTGTTGCAAGACTGGTGGTCTAGAGCTGGGCTCCCTTTTCCCTCCACAGCAATAAACAGAGACCACCACATAGATTCATAGAATTTAAGAATATAGTAACAAAAAAGTATTAACTAAGGACAGTACGATTCACCAAAACTATTGTGTTAGTCTACATTATACATTTTAAGATGAGAATCAAATATGTCACTCATAGTCAACCAGTTGAAAACTGTTGCTTCTTTCTTCCACACCCTATTAACTAATAACTGTCAAGTCACTGTTCATAGGCAAAAGTGGATCAGTACCCAGTGTCTTCACTCGGATACAGACACACTGGGTCAGCCAATAGATTTTGTTTAGGAGGCAAAAAGAACAGTTAACCTGTGAAATAAACTCATTTTTTACGTGCAAGAGTATTCCCCCATGAAAGATAACAAAATATGGTTTCGGTAACTTTTATAATTTTTTTTACAGGCACTTACAAATTCAGAGTTCTTCAAATTTTCAGGTCATTATCTATTGAAAATTAAGCTTGTGCTCCAGGTGACTTCTCTGTGTATTTAACTGATCTGATTTACTTTTGGGAATATCCCTTACTTGCAGGTCATGTAAGTCAAGTGCTTTTAAAATAAGCTAAAAGCATGCCAAAACAAGACCTTGGAAACAGCATAATTAAAAATGCAACCTATCAAATACAAGTTAATCCTTACTAGACTTTTTTCCATTTATATCAGATGTATTACCTCTTCGTTCCTACCAGCAGCTATGAGTTTTGAATGAAAAACCTTGTTACAGGAGACATCTTGTTTTTTTCGGAAATAAATTCTCATTGGGAGATTTCCGGCTGAAAGTCCGGTACGAATTTTTTTCCCCCAAACCAAGCCTTCCTGATCATTTCTACTGATTTTGCTTTTGTTTTTGCTGTAACTGTAACAATTCTGATCAAACCCCAACTTCTCAAGTTTATGAAAAACAGTAACTCATACCTAACCCCCCCAACCCGAAACTAACTATTCTTGGTAAAATATGTACTTAACAAGCAAAGTTGCAAGAATCTGCAGACAGAATCACAGAACAGTTGGGAGGGACCTCTGAAGGTAATCTCATCTGGCCCCCCTGCTCAAGCAGGCTCAGCCAGAGCAGGCTGCTCAGGACCACGTCCAGATGGCTTCCGAGTATCTCCAAGGATGGAGACTCCACAACATCCCTGGGCAACCTGTGCCAGTGGTCAGTCACCCTCACAGTAAAAAAAGTGCTTCCTGATGTCCAGAGAAAACCTCCTGTGTTTCAGTCTGTGCCCATGCCTCTGGTCCTCAAACAGGGGACCACTGAAAAGACCCTGGCTCCATCCTCTACGCACCCTCCCTTCAGGTATTTATATACACTGATAACTTCCCCCCCGAGCCTTCTCTTCTCCAGACTACAGCCCCAGCTCTCTCAGCCTTTCCTCGTATGAGAGATGTTCCAGTCCCTTCATGATCTTAATGGCCCTTGGCTGGACTCTCTCCACTGTCTCTCTCTCTCTCTCACCGGGGAGCCCCACAACTGGACCCAGTACTCCAGGAGCGGCCTCACCAGGGCCGAGCGGAGGGGAAGGGTCACCTCCCTCGACCTGCTGTCAACACTCCGCCCCACGCAGCCCAGGATACCGCTAGCCTTCCTCGTGGCAAGGGCCCACGGCTCATGGCCAGCCCGCTCCCCACCAGCACCCCCAGGTCCCTTTCTGCAGAGCTGCCGTCCAGCCTGTACCGGTGCAGGGGCCGTCCCCCGCCTCCCCCCTCCGCGATGACTTTCTCCAGCCTGTCAAGGTCCCCCTGGACGGCAGCACACCCCTCGGCCGCACCACACGCCGCCTGGCCATTTCAAAGGGCGCGTTCCCTGTAATACTGCAAAACCCCTCTGCTCCTGCTACCCGGGTTCAGTCAGGAGCTCCTCTTCTGCGCTTCCCTCCCCCCAGGCGGCGGCGCGGGGCGGTCCCCCCCG
>NW_008796078.1:2942156-2965125 GCF_000699145.1 Aptenodytes forsteri
CCAAGCAGGGTGGGCAGCAACGGCCCCTCTGCCCCAGCCCACCACACGGCAGCTTGTTCTGCAGAACCGCACAGGCCAGGCAGAAATCTTTTAAATCTGCAGCCCCTTTCAAATTTGGAGCGCTCTCTGCGTATCTCGTTTCGTTCAAAGGAATCTTCAGGACACGCTGTCCCTTTACTGTCACTGCAGGAGGTAACAACTCTTTTCAGGTGTGTTGCATTGGAGCGCTCACCTGATGGCACCGCATCTCACTGAATCATACTAAAATGATTTTGCAAGTGATGTCTGATTGCAAACCTTGATTTTATTGCAGGGCTTCATGCCTAAGCAACTCCAGTGCTCAGCAGATCAGGAAGCCTTGGGACTACTCCTTAAACTAGAATGGAGCCCTCAAAGCCGCCGACATCCATGTGGATGCACAGAGGGCAGGCGAGGTGGCTTTAGGGGACAAGCGACCAAGCAGTAATACAGATATGCCCTCTGCTTGGAATCAGTGGGAAAAGGTTTGATTTTCCATTTTTATAATATATATGAAGAGGATTACAAAAGTGGAAGTGTTTAACTTATTGACTGGGAACGTCTCCCAAACAGATTAAATTTTAAATTCTCTTGGTTACACATGCAACTTTTCAACATGAACTCTACAGTATGTCTGACTTAATTCCTTCACAGCGTGAAACAATCACCCCAAAACCACAACTGAACTGTCACTATCCAACTCATTCATAAACCTAATTATACCTGTTTAAGACCTAACTTGAACTATAATACTTAACAATTTTAACAGAATGAGGTAACTCCACAAAGACATCTTGCCACTTAAACCAGGATTTTGCCTAAAGAAGGGAGTAGCTTGGTTGTTGTCAATTAACTTTATTAGGCACCAAAGTTCTGCCTACACCCAGGAGTGTGTCAGTTTTGTTAGCATGGAGCATACCAGGAGTTTCTCCCAACAGGCACAACCCATGATAAAACACTAGCAGAATACCTAAGACATACGTACAGATCTATTCCCGAGGCTAAGAACAGCAACAACCACCTCTGCTCTCCAGCACGTGAGGGGAAGCATCCCTTTTGCATTCGGTAACCCAAGAGTACTCATTCACTGAAGAATGAGAACCAGGGACAATTTCTTCTGTCTGGGACAATTAAAAGACAGGTCTCCTACAGGAATAATTTTAATCGCTAGTCTGGCAGGTACTTTCAGATAAGGAAATTAAGCAGTCAGCCCAGCTTGCCATAGCTGAACAATTCTGACCATAACAGTAAGAATCTACTACGTCAAAGACTGAGTGAAAACGTGAGTGAAAACGACTTTCAGAAAGGAGATATCCAGACTGTGCTGTGTGGACTACTTAAAATGTTTTACCCAATGACTGTCCTTGCAAGAAGTGGTCCCTGGCGTTAGGCGAGTACCCTGGCCCCCTGGCCGGTAGTCAAGAGCCATCCGCATGTGGCATTCCCTCTCAGATCCAATGAGTATTCATTTCAAGCAGAGGAAACAAGCTCCAAATGGAGACCCTTTAGCCAAAAGAGCCTGTTGCCTATGAGTTAAAGGCAACAAATGTAGGAAAGTAAACTGTCTGTTGAATGGGAATTGTTCACGAAACAAAGTGAACAACATTCTGAGTTAATGCTCTGCTGAGCACTGTGGTATTTCTTCTAGGCACACCTAGAAAGAAAAATCTAGTTCCCTTCAGAATTAGGCAGTAAGTCTTTTCATGAGGATTACAAATTTGGATGTATGTGCTTTGATTCTGCAAACATCACATTTAAAACATCAAATTCCTTAGTAAATCTGTACTGCATTTAGATACAGCGGGTACTAGAAATTCTTCTTTTTCTCAGACATCATCTATACAAGGAATAAAAAAACACTTTTAAGTATTCTGAAAGGCCTGAATCAAAAAAAGCTACAGCAAGAAGACCACAGTATTCACTAACAAGCACAGGAAACAAGCGAGTAATAAGAAAATTCAAACCCCAAATAAACCAAACAACCTGTCAACCTATTAGGAACAGTAATTCAGATTTAAAGATCAGCAGAAGTGACACAGCAGTACTTTAAGACTTACAGATTAGACTGCAATACCTAAGCAGTCTGTGAGCATTAACTTCTCCGGTAGCAAAATAAACCTGGAAAATATCCTGAGGTTGTGCATGGACACTACAGGTCATGGTGGGAAAGATAAATGAAGCCTGATCAAACACACACTGGAACAGCAGCAACAGAGTAACTGCTTCAGATGGCTCGGGAAAAACTCGGGGAGGAAAGAGATTTTGAAAGTTAAGCCTGCGAATGGAAGAAAAGCAGAGAAAGTAATTTTTTAGCGCAAGGGTCAAGTGATTAGCTATTTTGATTACATATTTTTAGTGTGAAAAAGCCAGACAATTTCCCCTACATAACTATATCTAGTGGTGCTAATGCTACAGAATGAGACTGCAGCTATGAGTAAAGAGCAACAGCTGATTTGGTAAGTGTTTCAAGACATTCTCCTGCAGTTTGAAACAGCATCCTCAAAGATCCAGGCTGCAGTCTACTGTTACTGGGCAAAGTGGCAGAGCAGTGGGTTTACCTAGAACAGTCCAGCTTTTTTCAAAATTAAACCCAGTAAAGCCAGGATTACACAATAGATTTCATAGTATAATAAAAGAGCAGAGTTCATTAAAAAAAAGGAAGACAAAATTTGCAAGGAATTTTCTATGTGCTTGTGGCTCAGCACTGGAATCTGAAGTGTTCCTTTAATGCAATATTGGTACTAAATTAGTATGTTTGTGCTAAAAGCAAATAACAAATAAACACACACCACAAATAATTATCTTTTTGGAAAGAAAAAAAATGAAATGCAACTTTTCTAAACAAAAGTTTCTAGCACTTGAAATCTGATGCTTTCAAGAAGATCCTTATTTGAGCAAATAGCCTCTCTTGCTCTTCAACGTATCATAAATCCATCATGCTTCAGTCTAAGAACACTGCGAAGGCACATTATGAACAGGCCCAGATATGTAGCAATAAATTGCCTTTATTTTTACTATAGCAAATGAGTTAACTTAAATAATGGATAAAACAATAAAAACTGTATTCATTAGGAAGTTCACAACGCCCTGTTAAGAGATAGTGGATCTGAATGCCTGTTTGGTTTCTTCCCCCCTCCCTAATTTCCAGAGTTCAACAGTGGACATGCCAGAAGAAGTAAAGGATACTTCAGATTGAAAGTAAGAGACAGCTTAGATACTGGCATGCAAGTTTTTCCAGCTTTTATTGAATATTTGATTCTCCAAGAAGAATAAGCCAGCGTGAACAAGATGTTATATCTCAATAGAGATGTCAGTGATTTTTTACCTCAAGGTTAAAAAAAAAAAAAATCATTAGAGCATAACATTTTAGAAAATATAGAAGAAGGGGGGTAAATAATACATCCATCATCCCAGAAGCAAAATCTAATAAAGACTGGGATAAGGATCACTGAGATATTACTACTAACAGTAATGTCCTATACTTTATAAAGTTATTCAATTCAGTTATTCTCTGAACAAATCAATTGCTTGTCTCACAGAAATTGTTTGAAAGTGTTGCACTTATTTTAGTCTTTTTCCCTAGTATCACGACACAATAATCACAAAATAATGAAACACAAAGGGCAATTATCTCACCAGTGTGCAATAATTCTCAAAGGCCTAAAGCCAGTCTGTGATGTTCTGTCATAGTTAGAAAACTCAGAAGATATTGTAGCTCTAGACATTTTCTGTTTAGACTCTTCCATTTTTTCAGACTCTGAAGTCTAATGCACCTAAACTGTTGTGATGAGCCAAAAATCATTCTTCCAGCTACTACATGCATTTGTTTATTGCAGTGGATAACAACAACTCAGTATTTACGTAGAAAGGTTGATGGAAGTGTTTCCTGAATTGTAAATCCTCAAGTTTTCTAACATTGATATGGGGTTGCAGTTTTATTTTACTGGAATCCTGTAGCTGTTCTGACAGCCAACACACTGTTTTAGAGTCAAAAGTGATTAATCTAGAAATGCTAAGATGATGTCCTGGTTTCGGCTGGGATAGAGTTAATTTTCAAAATATAATTATTGTAAATTGTCCAGAATGCTTATAAAAGTATCACAAGATATCACCGACCATGAAGTCAGGCTTAACCTTCTTTCCCATTTGGACTACAACAGAGTCTGGGAACTTTAAGGGTGGGGTAGAAATCAGGAAATTCAGCACATTATTCACCATCAAGTAAAGAAAAAAAAGGGCTTATTTTATCCTCTAATTATTTTTACTACACTCTCTTTTCCCCTCTGAAAACCTGAAGATCTTCCAATCTTTGTTACTGACACTTGCATGTCAGTAGTAAAACCAGTGTGGATGTATGAAATACATTTTGAACATTTAAACTCCGAGTCTCCCAAAACTGACCAACCATATGCACTGAAATCAGCAATAATACTAATTTAGTAAAAATAAGAGAGAAATAAGTCTTAATGTATGCTTCTTTTCTATGTATACAAATAGAATTCTCTTACCTTTTGTTGGACTCTGGTTCTGATCTATAAATCCTTTCAAGTCTCCATTTGTGGAAGTCACACCAACCTGAACAAAACATTTTTTAAGTCTTAAAATATGATAAACCTTTCTATGTTTTCTAGTATGCAACTAACAGTATTATGAAAGTAATCTGCTCTGCATTTCTGAAACATAATCCTATGGATAGTAGGGTCTAACAAGAGCATGAGACTCTGGTTCTGATCTATAAATCCTTTCAAGTCTCCATTTGTGGAAGTCACACCAACCTGAACAAAACATTTTTTAAGTCTTAAAATATGATAAACCTTTCTATGTTTTCTAGTATGCAACTAACAGTATTATGAAAGTAATCTGCTCTGCATTTCTGAAACATAATCCTATGGATAGTAGGGTCTAACAAGAGCATGAGATTCAAAGCAAAGGATCCAAGACATTTACTGTGTATATATGAAGATAAACTCTAATTTTAACTAAGTTCTTACCTAAAAAAAAAACCCTAAATATTCTGATACTGTACTATACATGACCCAGGCAGTACGTTCGGGCTATTATGGTGTAAGTCACTGTCCCCTCCAAGTCAAACAGAGCAGCTGCCACCAGTAACACAGCAGAAATCTGCCCAATGTCCAGTATTCTCAGTACTAAGCTGCACGGTCTACAGGTCTGAGGAGATGTGACTATTGATGCATTTTAAATACATTCCCTAGTCTTCAGAGATAAATTGAGTTACCCTGAGGGTAAATTACCAGAGACATGGAGAACTTAAACCATATACAGAATGGTGCATCTCAGATTTTGGCACATACACAAAGCATAGAAAGGTGGAGTTTGTATAGAAAAACGCAAGATCATTGTTCCTGGATGAGGGAGGGAAGAGATGGAAAGTCCCTCAGATCCCAGCTAACAATGGATGGGCCCCAGCAACAAGCAAGTAATGGTAAGGCATTCTGCAGTTTCAGAGCCTTATGCTTGCACCACCTTAGTAACCTCTCTTCAACAAAGCATTTTGTTTTGTTTGCAAGACGGAAACAGTGATAAGCACTGAGGGATTGAGCTCCATTGGAGCAGTAGGCAATTAAACTAAATACTACAAAATCTCTCTTTAAAATATTGTAAGATTTGAGTACTTCTGTAAATAATTGGGACAAAGGGTTCAGGTATCCAAGTTAAGAAAAAACAATCATACAATCAAGGATCGAATATTTGCTTTATTTTACAGCTGTATGTAGTAATAATGGAACATATACTAGGGCTGCTCTAGAATTTTAATCATATCAAATGAGAGAATCATTTAATTGCAGGCAAATTAAACAGTAGTAATGTGACACTAAAATAAACTACACAAGAACAAAAATTACCTACAACAAGCATTCAATCGCTCAGTTCCACTAGAGAACTTGTATTCGGCAAGTAATTTTTGAAGGGGAAAATCTGCACACAGCATTGTGACAGACTCTTTTGAAACTACTTCTATTAAGATTTTTTCAGCATCAGGAGCAACACACGAACATTAACTGTTGCTGCAACTACCCTGATGGTAAAATACTGCCTAAATGAGCTAAGTTACGTGCTTCTGCAAACAAGCCCTTAGAGATGCTCAATATAGTTCATCAATTTATCTCAAACGTTGTCTATACCAGACTTGCTCTTTCCTGTCACACCCAACTAGAGGGTGATATACTATTTCCAACGGGCAACCAAGTGCTTTGGCTGTTGCAGACTATGGTATCACCAGAAGTTGCTTTTGAAACAGAGCAAGTCTGTCTCATTTTTTCCTCTGCGTTTTCCCCTTTGTCTCCCACCAGGTGGCAGCGGTGCAGAGGCAATGCAGCAGGGCTGGGGAGGACGTGAACAGGAACGCCTGGATTTGAGCAGGGGAAAGAGGAGGAAGACATGAAAACAAACGCAAAACGTCTCCTATCACGTTTTGGTAGCAGGTCCATACGGAAAACGGCAGCGTTCTAGTATTTTTTCCCCCCGGGTGCTTGGGCGGCAAGGAATGCTCATGTGGTAAGAGGTCATTGTGATTCCTTACACTGAAAATGTATTCTTGAGGAGATCTTTAAAATAGAGGTTGGAAAGGTTAGTAAATTGCATAGCATATAGCACTGAGAGGGCATTACGACTGCAAAGCCAAGATGAAGAGCCAGCGCTCTTGGATCATACTACTGCTGCCTTTGCACAATAAACAACAGTATCAGCTTCTCCCTAGGACCCCTGCCTCTGCTGCAAGGAATAGAAGAACACAAATAGGAGAAAATTTTAATTCACAGAAGGAACAGGGGAGCCACAGGGATAAATACCAAGTGTTAGATATAAGGGCCTTAACTCGTTCCAAGAGAAAGGACAAGAATTACGATTCCCATGAACATCTTCAAAGACAGCACTGCAATTTGTTCACCATTGAACCTTCAGCTCTAGATTTACAGCTGTACATTTCCCTATTGATTCATATCGGTGCTTCAATTAAACACTGAAGATGATATACATATGCACTGTCAGCCCAAGATGGCTCTCCAGCTGTTATGAAAATTCAAACATTTACATTTAGTTCTCTGAAAGATTTAGATTATTTAACTGATTCAATATTTAAGGAAATGTAACAAAATACTTGAGTTCTTTTTTTTGTGTATCTTGTTCTTCAGTGATCCAAATATACAAATTACAGCAGAATTTTAGTTTGCATAGAAATACGTATTTTCATGATGATGGTCCTAGTAACACATTTATAAAGAGCATCCAATGAACAGGAGCACTTCTCTCAATTTTATAATCTTTGTATCTAAGTTTAGAAGAGCTTGAAAACAAACTTGAATTTCACAAGAACTTAAACGTGAAGTGTGGCAGACCTAAAGGAATTTGTTTCTCTTACACAAGAATTATCATAACTAAGCCCTCAGAAGAAGCGAAGTGTGATGCAATATTACAATACTGCAGCAAAACGAGAACCTTACAGTCTTCCATTTCGATGTCAGAAAGGTCCCAGGCCATGTTGTTATCTGGAGACTGTACCACCCACTGCTTTTGGGAATCTTGTCATTTAACCACCCCTAAGCTGAAACCAGCAAACAATCCAACGCTTACATAGGTATCATTTATTACTTTTTGTACCGCTCGCATGATAGTTCTGCTTTGTAACACTGCTCCAGAGTGTCTGGATTACTGGGTATGGCAGGAGCTGGATTCCTGCTTCTGTCCATCTGCAGCAAGATGAATCCAGCTATGAAGTAAGATGAAGCAAGCACTTGGCAGGCCTTTGCATCCTATTAAATATTTTCATCAAGTTTTTTTCTCCTTTCCTAGTAGGTGACTAAGATGTTTCCAAATGGGGCGAGGGGAAAGAAAAAAAGAATCACAACCACAGTCTTGGATGGGGCAAACTGTCACGAGCTGCTCTTGTAGCTTATCAACCTTCTCCACTGCTTGACATACTGTTCAGGTAGCAAGTCTCCGCCTGCAATCCTTCCCTTTCCTTACAGAAATTAACTTTCCCATTAACCTGAAAAGTTTTTGTTCTCTCTGCCCTAGATTTAATCGAGATTATAGCATGTAGAAGCTGTAAATGGGTAGGGAATCCATTAACTGGCTGT
This sequence comes from Aptenodytes forsteri, assembly GCF_000699145.1. Lineage (NCBI taxonomy): Eukaryota > Metazoa > Chordata > Aves > Sphenisciformes > Spheniscidae > Aptenodytes > Aptenodytes forsteri. Next base: position 2,950,274 of record NW_008796078.1, read on the forward strand.
TTTCTTATATCTGTAAGCCCCAACAGACTCATTTGTAGACATACTGTAGTAATATCACTTATAGAAACAGCTCAGGTAGGACCTAAAAAGTGCTCTCTCATCATAAACTAGAAGAAACCTGCATGGACTATCGGTGCAGAACAGCTAGTGTCCTTTACATTGCTTTTGAAGTGTTTCCTGTGTAAGACAGGTGTTAAGACTTGTTTAAGGCCCTCTCGACCAACTTCAGCAGTTCTTCCACATTGACGTGTGAAAGGAGAACTATTATAGCCGTTTAACTGACCTCATCTATAACAAGACAACCACCTTCTGAGAAGCAGCGACAAATAACTTTACAAGCACATGTATATAAATTCAGATCAATCAAAACTAATAGTCTTATTCAAATAATCTGCTTGATTCATATTATTTATTTGTCCTAAAAATAAGTTTACCGTATTTGCTCATTTTTTTCCCATTTGTCAATATTGTTTTGGTGCCTTCTTACCTGAAGGACAGATGGGAATGGAAGTACAAAACAGGCAAGAAAAATGCATTTTGTGATATAAGCAAAGACTCAAATAACCCATTATGACAGGGCGATTTAAATTACATCTGGGTACAATGTGTATGGTAAGCACGTAAACATCTCATCTCCAAGAGAATCCCTAACTTTTATTCAACATTTTATTATTCAAAGCTGTTTTGGTTGCATTTGTTGTCTAAGGAAGGTCAAATTACCCATAAGCAATGTTCCACAAGCAGATACTAGAAAGTGTCCTGCGTTTAGGGAAAATGAGCAGTGAGCCCATCTTGATAATTCTCCCATCACGTACTCAAAAAGTTAGCTAGGAAAACAGTGATGGGGAACGTTATTCATCTGACATACACATTCAATCTATGGAAACATTTTGCCACGTGCTTGAAGCGCAAGCTTCCTTGGAGACCAGGTTGCTCAACACAGCTTATGCATGTGAGATGCAAAGACATTTTAGCCTAAGCTCACTGCACTTTGTTCTTCCAATGCATTAGGAGCACAAACATCCCTAGACTGCTGTGTCCCAGTCGAGGGGTAGTGATTTCAGAACATGGAGGTGACAGCTTCCTGATGTGTACATGTTTGATGGAAGGTATGTGCCCTTTAAGAGTTTCCCAGAAGACATCAAAATTCCAGTACTTTAAAGTTCCCTTTCCTTGATGCTTCAACAGAAAGGAAAAGAAGATGGAAATACTTCTGCAGAGAAGCTCTCTCCCTCAACTCACTCTGCAGATCATTAAAGTACTTCAGACAGTATAACAGACAAACACTAACCTTACATTTGAAACAGGTTTCAGGCTGCAGAAACCCATCGACATATGCCAAACCCTGGAACTCTGCAAATTCAGAAGCATTCTTGGGCCTTCTAACAGCAATAGAAAACACTAGGGCTGACACTATTGGCCTGAGTGTGCAGTTCTGAGTAACTAAGGTTGGGAAATCCTGAAAAAGTGCTACAAATAAGGACAGAAAGCATATTGCCACCCTTGTTTTTACACTGTTATTTATTTTGCAAATCCTTTGAACAGGTATACTTAACAAACATGAAAACTGAGTTCCACTTTCATCTGCACCACAGTAACTGATTTTTTAAAAATAAACCCATAAACATTAGCTAAATAACTAGGTTTGCATAGTTTAATACGCAAAATTTCAAAGTATACATACCAATATTTATTCTATAAAATAACTATAGCCTTGCGTTAAAGTAAACAACAACAAAAACATATTTCTGTATTCAGCACAAGAGTAGGTTGCCCAGACTGAGTGTCATATGTCCGTCCTCAGAGGTTTTCAAAACCCAAAGCCCTGAGCAGCCCTGAACAAAGCACCAAGCAACTGGGTTCTGAATTCAAGTGTCAGAGCTTTACGCAAAGCACCAGAGTAGATGGCCTCCTGAGATCCCTTCCAACCTATGTCACTCTATGACTCTGTCACACAACACTCCATGGATTTTATTGGCATTGGTATTTATCCTTTGACTGCATTGAACAAAAGGTCAAAACCACAAATGATTTGGATTTGTGCAGCTGTTCCACATACATCAGTAGAACTACCTATTTATACTACACTTGAATATGACCTATGAAATAAGTAAGTCAAAGGGTTTTACATATACACATCAATTTATTTTCTGGTTTGGTCAGCTTGAATCAAACAGTCAGACATAAGACATCTGAAAGCCTTACCTGGAACTACACACCAAATGAAATTACTAATAAAGCCAACAGAAAAGAAATTTCCGAGACTTGAGAATTAATTTAACCAAGCTATGCCCTTGGCATCAATCTAACCAAACATGCACAAAAGCTTTTGCAGTTACTGAACAGAGAGCCATCCTAGGGTTACCTGCACTGTTATTGTGGGGTACTTCTTTAGTCATGTTGGTTCCTAAACCTGTTCAGATTTCATTAGACTGCAGGATGCCCTATCAAAGGCAGCCAACAGGTAAAGTGCCCAGGGCCCAAAGTCATACTCAACTCACTGACCACCAAGCTTAATCAGAACTGTTCTCTATACAAATTGTGTACCTCAGGAAGCACAGCTGATTAGGCAGAAAATTAAGGTCAGGATGTTAGACATTTCATAAGCTTCCTCAGAACACGGGAGTCAAATATAGAGCCTCTAGACACCACACTACAGGCTTGTTAATGTGGCAGACGAAGAAACAGGAAGGCCCCCTGTCTTCTAGAAACCAAGAGTGTACCGACATTAGTAAAGAAATATGCTGTCTTTCTGTTTTTTCTTGAGTTTTGAGATTCGGACTCAGTGGAAGGATTTTACTCTGGTGCAAAGGTGAGATGCTTCAACAAAATGAGAAGCTCTCTGGTAAGTTTGGAGCAATGTTAGAGGAATCATAGAATATCTCAAGTTGGAAGGGACCTGTAAGGATCAATAAGGAAACAGCATAAAACATTGCCCCAGTTATCAACCTGACCTATAGCTGAGTAAACTCCACATCCTTAAAGAGCTTCTAACCAGTTTAAATTTATCAAAATACTGCAGAAGATGATGGGGTACACTTTTGTGGTATACAAAAATCGGACAAGATTTCTGAATTTGAAGGTCTTTGTGTTTGATTTCTTGTATGCACAAATACAAGAAATCAAACACAAAGACCTTCAAATTCTGAAAGCCAGAAGTGACTGGCAGCATGCCAATATAAAAAGTAATACATGTTGTAGAATTATACTTACATTTTTTGCCGTCATGACAGACAATATTGCTTTATATTCCGTAAAACCATAAGATATCCCTTTTCATCTTCACAGAATCTTTAAAATGAACATTCTGTAAGAAAATTAATAAAATATCTTAGTTAAAATATATTTTCAGTTACCTCTCTAGCTGAAACCCTGCACCTCCAGGACAGATTTTTTTAATTTTTTTTTTTTTTTTGATAAAATCAAATCACCACGATAGTCAGGCTCTGCATGGATACTAAAAATGTACATTGCTTGGAATAGGCAGAGATGGAATCTTGTCTATAAAGGACCAACTTACATAGAGGCCTAACTATATTAACATGCTAGCAAAGCATGTCATACCATTACTAAAGTCTTGTAATTAAAACTATGCAATCATTTGCATCTAATGCAGATCGACTCTAAAAACTGGAAGTGAATTAATTCTCTCCATCATGTCTTTAGCCTCCAACAACAGAGAAAGCTTCTCATTCCATCACTGCAGACATCCAAAGATCTTGATAAAAAGTAGGAAATACTATGAAATGTATATACGTAGCAAACATTAAGTATTTTATCAACATCCAAGAAAAAACATTCCAGTTCAAACTCATCTTTTTAATATTTTCAGGCTTTTTTATTAACCCTATGTAATTAGAATTATAGTATTAGAATTCCAGGAACAGACAAACATTTTGGTATACTGAAAAATACTTAAAGTGACTTCTTTTTTAAATCAAAGCTTCCAGAAGTCTTACAGAAAACAGAAGAAAACAAGTTACAAATCAATGCTGGCAGCACAAACCGTTTTAAAGACAGAATTAACTTGACAAAGTGTTTAAGTACATCGAAATTACTTTATAAGTACTACTTGCTGTTAAAAAATGGACTACAAAAGACATCTGAATTGCACTTGGATGTGTAAGAGAGGGAGAACTGTTCACACTTTCAAAGTGTGGAATCAATTCAGCAAAATCTTTTGGAAGATGCCTAAACTAGTTACCAAATATGAGTCATGACCATTTACAGTAGAACTCACCAGCTACAAAAGCAAGGTGCAATTCATGCTATTCCCTCTGTATTTTAACCTATGCAAAGTTTGAGAACAGCCAGTGTCTTCACCTCCCTCCTAGAAAAGTGCCAAAAATTGTTTCAGTAGTGTGCGTAGCTAATGGGGAACTCTACCATCACTGCATTAGTGGTTTTGGACAATCCAGAAGAATTTAAAATTCTAGGATGTTTCTATAGATTTCTTGGTTTATTCAGACATCATACCGATTAAACTATTATTAGAGTTAGTGGAAAAACATTTTATTCAACTCAGAGGTGTTCTCCATTTCCTGTTGAATGAGTTGTATTTATCTTCCTTAGTGCCTCAATTTATTGCAGCCATAATTAAGCAGTTACTCCAGCATGTGAACACCACACAATTCTGTCTACTAAGACATTCTCCCATGAAAACTTGTAAGTTTTAGTTTCACAACAAAACATCCAAGAAAATAAGAAGCATTTTTCTCTGCCTTCAGAGAGGATGCTACAGAGAGGTATCTATTCACACCCTGGGGAAAGGGGCTACCAATCCCAAAACCTGAAGAAGAGCCACAGAAAAGCCATAAAGCTACAGTGGTCACGGCAAAGAGCAAACAGTGAATCCTTGCATTGCCTCTGAAAATTACGATCTATGTGCCTTTTCTTTTTCCACTTTCCTCCTCCTTCCACACAAACTCTCCAAATACATCATCTGGACCTCTGGCCAAAATTCACGATGCAGTTTGACCTCTCTTGCTTTAAGAGGCTTTACAAGTCATTTACTCAAATAAAACATAGTTAAGAACACATTTGCTAAGCAGTTTTAACCCGTTTATAGATAAGCAAACTAATTTCATCTTTGACAAGCTATTTGCTGTCAAGCTTAGTGATCCAGAAGGTATTGTCCATAAACTATTACAGTCCTTTGCCACAATGCTCTTCAGCCAGTACGAACAGTTGGTATTCTTCCAGCTTTATGAACACATTTTGTCAAGCTCGAGAAGCCAGACTTTGTGACCCCACCATCTGCCATGACCTCTTGTCAGGTTCAGACAAAAGAACCTACACAGATGGCCTCAAAATGGAGATTCTCTTCATTCCCAATTGCTGTTTGACAGCTTGCACCACACAGATAGAGAAACATAAAACTCAACCTTTTTGTTCTTTAGCTGGTTTCTACTGAAACGAAGCTGCATAAAGACAGGTTTAGAGCCCAAAGCACATGAGACACAAAGATTGCTTTATTTGAATTAAGGTGGTCCCTTCATAAGCTAAGACTTGGTTTATAATCCACTCCCATAATTATGCCTTTTGGTCAGGTACTGTACAGTACAGTGAGCTAACCGAACTGTCTGACTTTCTAAACTTTGAGTTGTAATTTCTTCTAGAACATATGTTGCCTAATCACTTATGCCAATGACATTAAAAAGCCAGTTAGGGCATTAAATTTACAAAAGCCCAGATAATCAAGCTCTAGTTACAACAAAACAGTACAAGGGTGTTTATCTGTACCTATTCTCATCACAGGTTAAAAGCCAGATCTATTCTGAAGTTTCAGTGATACTGAAGCTGAATCCCCGTACAAGAAACAATGCAAAACAGAAAACAGTTATCTGCAGAAAAATATTATATTCCTTCATAGATTTATTTTCCATGGTCCAAAGTCTTATTTTTAAATTATCCCTTTAAGATACACATACTGGCTAAAACGTAACAGTAGAAAAGAATAAAGCCCCATACCATAACAGTCTATTTTCTGCCCCTGAAAATTAAGCTTTACCAAACTTATCCTGGTTTTCTTTAGCTTCCTGAAATTCTTACCAGTACTTCACATATCACACCTTAACATAGACCAGCACCACACAAAGATTCTCCCCAGTCCCAGAGGCCACTTCCACTTCACAACAGAAAGTGTCGTTTATGTAAGTATTACATCAGTATTAAACACCTATAAATTAAGAAAACTATTGGACAGTTACCTAAATTGTTATGATGGAAAGTCTTCATGGAACACAGAAAAAATTGTATAGATATTCTAGTATACTAGAATGATTTTTGTCATCACTAAGGAGTGTTTTTTCATTTACTTGATCAAGAGTGTTGCAAAGTGAAAATTATTCCAAGTGACTGGGTCAGCTAAGAGGAAAGAAAGTGTCATCAGCTTCAAGAAAAAGAAACCTGTATAACGCCAGCCTTTCCACTAGAAATTAGTTCATATTCTTCATACCCCTCTCCATAGTACTAACTTTCAAGCTACTACAAGACTGATTTCAGAAGACAGCAGTATCAAAAAGATTCCTTATTAATCAGTACAAGCTCAGTTTTAAACCACTAATTTATGCACAGCATCTACATGGATTAGACCACCTGTTACACATATGTTACTTCATTGTGTCTCAGTTTTCAGACCAGTAAAATTTCAAAATTACAAAGTATTTATCAGAAATCCACCTGCTCCCAGGAGGTGTTGCCCCATCTTGTTCCTAAAAAACATTTCAATATCCAACTCCTTTTTGAAGCAATTGAGATAAAAAAAGACCAATTTTAGTGAAAATGTCTGTATGTGCTAGTCAGATTAATTTCTTGGCACCCCAAGAAACAGAAATACAACTCTGTTACCAAATTTCTGAAATTTAAATTACAGATTTTGCATCTCTATAAGAAGATTCCACTGATTTGTCAACTTTTTTTCCTAAGTACTCTTCAGATGACTTAGTCCCAGTTTTATCCTTTATTTATGTATACAAGAAATAAACTTGGCCTACAAACTGCAAAAAGGAATACCCATGTCCATATAACATCCAGCTTGTCACTTAACAAAGAACTTCAAAAAGGCAATCAAGGAGTGTATTCAAGAAGTGGCACACACAGAGAGGGAAATAAGTCACCATCTTCAGCTATCACACAGTAATTTTTATTTTGAAAATAGTATTAGAAAGTAGCTCTTAGGAAACATTTGAAAGGAACTCCCACCACGATGTGCATGATGAAGGTCTTGCAGGTACTACAACTTATTTTTCCAGCTTTTACTGTGAGCAACTGTATGCCTTCAAAAAAGCTCTAGTAGGTAACAGACAAGGTGATTAGAGAGACTGAACAAAGGAAATCTAAGTGACTTGACTGCTAAATGATATTAGGAGTTTTTAACAAAATAAAGTAACTTGAGAAGAGTCGTGAGTTTAAAAGCTTCATTGTTTAATCATTTTTATGTAACTTAAAAGACTGCAACCTATGAATCCAAAGTACAGAAGTTTTCACTACTACATGACGCAAAACCAAAATGAGCATGACTGCTTTAAACCAAGATGCAAACGGAAGATATAACTACCTGAACCTAATTTGAAAGTGAAGATCTCATCTCGTAGTTTGGGCGAACCAGCTGACACACAAGAAATCAGAAGGAACAAAACCAAATAAGTACCTACAATTGACCAGGTTCTCCTAAGTTGCTGTAATTGAGCAAAATGCCAATGTATCATCGGAACAAATTAACCGACACCTCCTGACAACAGCAGTAATTATGACTCCAGTTTACACAGTACAAAGAACCTGGAAAAACAGACAAGGCCTACATGCAAGTCCAATTAGTGTAAACTGCAGCACTTAAGCTATGTAACAAACAACCAACATCTAATGTGGTTTGCTAAAAGCATGTCGGGGAAATGTCCCTTTAAGAACCTCATGCAGCATATATTGAGGCAACAAATGAATCGGATCCCTTCCAGTATCTCAGACTTGATCCCAAACGCTACATCCCCTTTACTCCCACTACTCGCTATATTTACTCTCACTCTTGTACATATTGTACCATGACTAGCAAAAGCACTGTTGATGGAGGCTACTGCGTATCTTGAATCCCAGGGATGAAAACAGGTCTGAGTGGATGTACAAGTGACAAGAACACACAACACAGGAATAAAATCCAAAGCTGTAATCAAACTCCTGCCTAGATGAAAGTGCCCAAAGTCTCCATGCGCTTAACTGCACTGCTGAGCCTCAAGTTCTGCTGCTTGTCCAGTCCTGACAGTGCTGAGACCCAAATCCCATCAACCTGGAACTAGTTATTCCTTCCCTCGAGGGACTCAGTTTCTTAGGCGTGCTCTTAGACATGCCCAATGCCATGCGAGTACCAGCGGTAAACTATGTCTAAGAATAGGAGCAGCACTCACAGCTTATTTCAAGAGCAATGAGGTGAAGCATGTCCCTTACTGCTCAAATAAGGAGGACGTTACATTAAACATGTGGAATAATTCCCAAGTACTTGAACCTTTGAAGGCTCTTTTAATTCCCCAAACCAGCTTACTGTCATTCAAGATGAAGTGCATAGGGCTTGACATCAGAACAGTGGATAACATTCATGCAGCACTTAAAAAAGTAAGATGACCTAAAATTTCTTTTTGAGTTTTATAGAAAACTTACTTTTATCAGCACAGATACATTTGGAATTAACAGAAATTTAGCTGCAGTTCTTTTAAGTAGAGAATCTATTCTATAAGCTCATCTTTTGTTCTCTAACTAGGTTTCTAGCCCAGGGTTTTTTCCATAGCTGACTACTATAGAGGGCACAACATTTGGGAGTCTACTGCTTCAGTGGAAAGAGGCAGGTACAACTTCCTTTCAGAGTAAAAAGCACACTGTATTTTCACAAACATATTTTTGCCTTAAGAAATTTCATTTTAGCAACAGATTGACATTTGAAAAAAATTTAGTCATCTAGATGAATGACTGTAAACTATCTTGGTAAGACAGTCTTTGTGCATTGCCAATAATACATTAGCTCCTCTTTCAGTTAAGCTCAGCTGAAAAGAGCATCTTTTTGACTACTGAGACTTCAAACAACCTTCTTGCTACTTCTTCCAGCTCATATACTGTATGATACATCAGAGAATGCTCTAGATATTAATCTGGTCTGGTAATGAGTTTTAATTTTGAGATTTTAAAATTTCTAGAGTTACCAGTACATTGACAAATACATGGAACAGTTTAACCATCCTATTGAGATACACTTTTGTCTACACCCCACAGCTGGAAGGATCTTAACATCCAATGAACTGAAGATAATTTTACATTTGCATTTAATTAAAGATCACCAAGATATAGGATAAAGAACTCGATGATGGAGAGAGACTTAGTAACTATCTCCTACATTTTCCTTATAATTTGCTAGAAGCTTTGTTCTAGCTTAAAGCCATTATTAACTCTACTCTTGCGTGGATTGAAGATTATGACAGTATTCACCGAAGGGTAAAGGTTACAAAAAATTTCATACTTCTGTAGTTATAATTCAGTACAAAGGCAAAAAGGGATTTTTCTAGTGATGCACAAGCTCTCAAATACTGATTACAGCACACAAAATTACCTAAAGGGTACAGTTCCATGAAACAAGTTGCACTGATGCAAGATCCTACCCCTGCTATCATTGCTAAAAGGGATCTTCCACTTTTCCCTACTTCTTCCACTTTCCATTCCGTCCCCACGCTACATGCTCAACAACTCCCATTTCTACCCGACCCCCTCAGTGAGCCAATTTAGTTCTAATACTGTCAGAATAGAAATGGGGCTGGAAGGGGGAAGAAGAAAGTTTTCCATACACTGCAACCCACCGACAGCTCAGATGACCATCTAGGCCCGTGCACAGGACAGGACTAACCCTTCAGATCTAGCAAGCTGTTTAATCAGTTCAGTCTGGTTTGCAGAACCACATCGTGACTCCGTTTCTGAAAAAAAGCATCTATGACGTCCTGAAAATTTTCTTATGGGTTGAAATGTGGCAAAAGGTTGGATATGGTTTGTTTGTATGAAGACTACTCCATGCTTTTGAAGAGTTCAGCGGAGTATGTACATGCTTCAAAAATCCATTAGGAAGCAGTAGGATGTTTTGTCTTCAGATGGTAGCTTTCCCAATTTCTTATACAGCAAGAAGTAGGATGAATAATTTGCTTTTGACAGACAGCAGAAGCCTGCTGTTATACAGAATCAATACACTGCTTGAAATTTTATCAGTTTCATGTATGAAGTTATTGATTTTAAAAAATTGTTTAAATGTATTTGCGATTGTAAGTTGAATTTTAAATAAATTGAAGCTTACGGCAATTGGATTGCACGTTTAAGAGAACAGAAATATATTTCTCAAGTTTCTCAAGTCTCAAGGTCAAGTTTATAATGAAGGGAAAAGCTGCTTAACTCCTTCCTTACAATAAATGGAGAACCCATGCACATGAAGGTTTTTGGTTTCACTCTGAGGACGTAAGCTCACTTTCACTTGCAGTTCCTAATCTCATTCATAATTATCGGTCACGTTACTGCCATAATTGCTATTACAGGTCAATTACAGTTATTCTGGTAATTACAGCTATTGCTCATATGGGAAAGGTTTAATACTTGGATGACCGTTACGGTTCACAAGTGACTTTTAATATGTTAATGCATTGACATTCACAAGCCTTAATGAGCAAACACTGATACATTTGCTTTAAGACTTTAATTCCCACAAATATCATTATAATAGCTGCTACCAAGTTGAAGAATTCGTCTATACAACTTCACTAAAAGTTCATAGCCTTAAAGACAGCGTGTACCTGTAGCAACCCGCCAATTTCATTCTGAACATATGACCTTATTTTTCTTGATTTTTTCCACTTACATCTTGGGCTGAAATTCCCAATAACAAACAGTGAATGAAAATGGTCACTTATTCATGCAGAACACATCTGCTAACACCTACCACAGGGAAATGGATTATGAGTTCCTATCAAAGCAACTTTTTCATGCATCCTGCCAGATGATACAGTCACCCGACAGAGGTTAGTAAGGGACTCTTTTGAACTAAAGAGGTTGTAAGACAGAACTGAATTATTTGCTATTCCCACCCAAACTCTGACAAAGTGGGCAGCAACAGGAACCTGATGAAACAGCAGAAACCTGACTTGCCAAACAGAGGAGCATGCCTAACTTTCACAGGAAAAAAATAAATTAAGCTGCAAGACCAGAATTACATTCACAAATGGACTTTGGTCTATAGAAGTTAACAAAAATTTCACGTTCAGGACAAGGCACTCCATTCACTGTTGGGAAAGAATCAGCTATCTAGGAATAGGAGAAGCATAGTCTCAACTACCATCACTGCTTCCTCTTACCACTGTTTGTGTCAAACTTGATGGTCAGGGCATGTCTCCCTGACTGAAATAATGTAAAACCAGTCAAAAGAAAAGAAACATCACCTTCATAAAATGGATTATTTCTAGAAGCTATGTTAACCAACAGCATGTTTAGAAGTTTTGTGAAAAACTTGGCTGTTCACGTCTATCAAATAGGTCCTAAGGACTGTAAACCAGGAAGATCACAGTGCCATGACGATTCTGGATAGTGCCTTCAAAGATACCTCTAAAGGAGCCCCCTCTGCAATTCATGCTTCAGTGATTTGGGAAGTTAAGAATATCAAGTTGTCTTCTACCCCTCTTTTAAACGTTATCACCAAGTCAGAAAGAATGAAATTGTGCCAACACCTGAATCGCTGCAGTTCACAGCCAAGCATGCTAACAAAACCAAACGCTATTCTTTTTCCAGTTTCGTTTCAGTCTCTGTTGTGACAGCCAATACTAAATGGGAGCTGGCTAAAGCATTATTTTATCACCAAGTTAGTGCTGCAAAAATCTAAAAATTTCTATAGGTTTCAGTAAAGACAAATATTCTCAGAAGCGGCGTCAGTAGGCTGCGGATTTTGCAAACCGTGTTCTGAAAGGCAAAGAGTTTCTTCAACAGTACTAAGCGAATAGCTAGATCTAGGAGAAGTTGTTTCCACATATCATCCCTTTTCATTTAATTACTATTCTGTATTTTACTAGAAATACGATATTCTAGAAAGCTGTGCTTTTGTTACAGATTCTACTAATGGGTCTCTTAGGATATATTAGTATATGCATTATTAGCACATATTATATTAGCATATATTATAATATATAGTAGTCTTGCAAACTGAACTATCACAGGCATGCAGTTTGATTTGCTTAGACTGATTTTTATGCTATTAATATCGCAAAGTATAAAAGTAAACTTGAACAGTCTGTGAAGACCTTTATTAGAAACTATCACTGCGCACAGGAAATCAGAAAAAGTAGCAAAAAAGTCTCTTTAATGAAACTGTAAGAGTAAGACCACTTACTGCTGCCTCACCTTCTTGCAAAAGAGCTGTAGTCTACAAATCAAGTAATGGCGGGGAAAAAAGAATTAATTTCATTCTAATACTGGATGTTACAAAAAACACATGAAGAGTCAAACCAGGAAGTTGTTATAAAACTGCCACTCCCTACCACACCTGCACTTTTTTACAGTATTTCCTAGCATATACCTAGCTTTTCAGACCCCGTAACAGGCATTTATACTATCAGCTTTGACACAGTATGTGTCGTATTACCACACCAAGACATTTGGATTGTTTTCCACTGAATACCTAAAATTTTATGATAAACCTGTCTGATTCTAGTGGCTTCTTGGCTTTGCACACAAGAACTCCACAAATGTACTCCCTTGCACCCAACTAGACAGTTTATTTTCCCTATTTTTAAGATTCACTGTTGATTCATTAGTAGTCATGTCCCGTGAATGTAATCGGAAAGGTAGAGGAGAAATTATTAATCACTACACCAAAAAGTATGTAGAAAGAGCAAACAATTTAAGAAATTGTCACTTATTAAAGACAACCCTAAGAATACCATTTTAAGGTAGCACATCATAAGAAATGCAATTCCAGGAACTGAATTAGACTAGCTATAACTGGAGAACTCATTCTGCTCCACATTAGGACGCAGAAGTTTAAATATTACTATCTACACAGTCTGGGCTGCAGCTTCCCCCCCGCAGCCATATCAGGTCACTATTCTTCTATTGCTTTTACAGATTTGCACTAAACTTTCCTGCAGGCACAGTGAAGAGGTCTGCACACTTAAACCGGGTAACATTATAAATTCTTGAAGGGGATGGAAAGTTGGAATTTTGGTTCCTATTTTTTCGCTAAACCTGTAGCAACCATTTAGCCAAACTCACTGAAAGATCTTCACTGTGAGGATGCTCACAACTGTCCAGGAAGTATGTCCAGATGCACAAGAGGCCCCTACGGTAGTGTCCAACACATACAAGAGCTGACGAAGATGAAGAATTCTCCTGTAGTACTGACATCCCTTGCAAAACAGCACCCTGCCTTTTGCCCAGCTGAATTGCCTGGCCTATCCCCTTTACACTGGATAGCTGCTGTCAAGACGCTGCATTGAAAACCGTACCTTATCACCTTGTAAAGTGAGGTCACCAAACAGAGCCCTCTGCAGCAATAAAGAGCATTCCTATCAGTGGTGTATGTTTTCTGTGAAGTTAATGACATGGACATAGTACAAGTCAAATGGTTTCTTTTTGTTGTGTTGTAATAGCGATTTCTGTACAAACAGGAAGTGGTTAAAAGAAAGCCCAGTAATTTGACAGCAAAATATGATCACTCTTAAACTCACCAATCTTGCTAATATTTAATAATTTTCATTTTTCTCCTCAGTATAGAACTAAATCATTTGACCTCTTACTCTTTCCTCTTCTAGAGGCACTAGACTCACTTCACAACAAGAAAGTTTTCAGAGAAGAATTTATCCTTTTTTTCTGTTATGACCACCTCTCATGTCAAGTCTTCTTTTCTATAATGCAAACTTCTCCTTACTCTTTCATGTTTCTTCAAAGTGCTGTAGTTAGCACCCAACATGCTATTTTGAACAGAAGTTCCTGAAATTCAGCACTTCGCTACGTACAAAACATCTCTGAGCACACATCGCATTGGCACAAATACGGGCTGTGAAATACAGTTCTGCATTTGTTCTGTAACATGTCAAGCGTCATGAGTCGTTGTCCCACGTATACAATCACACATTTTTTGTGTAAGACAGGATATAATATAATCAAATGAACTAAAGTTAATTTGGGAAGGGTAAAGAAAAGGAGAAAAAAAATATAAATTCTCTTTTAATAGCATTAATTTATACTAGCATAAAATTATTTTTTTAATCAAAGATCGTATCAAGTTGCAATTAGTTACATCACACAACCTCCGATGTTGTGCTCTGTTTTCTGTCAGCATAATTAAGCCGCATCAGTGAGAGCAGTTGAAAAGAAAAACCTATCAGCTGTTAGAAGTATTAACAGTCATGAAAGTGAACCGATTTCCAAACTATGAAAACTGACCAAATATTTTTTTTTAAATTTTTACAGAGTTATGTTAAATTATATCAATTTGAACTCATCACTTTCTCTGTCAATTCAAAAACTGTCCTTCTATAGAGGAAGTCCCTCCTATAGAGGAAAACAGCACAAGCTCTGGCATATAGCTCAGCATCACCCCTTTACTCCATGCGGGAGCCCGCGCTCAGATGCGGTTTTCTTCCACGTTTCAAGGCTTATTCCGTATTTTCCTCCTATCGTTTGCATTCTCAATTCCGAAAGACGGCATTTGTATTCGGATTCACCTCCGCCGTTAAACCCGTTAGGGCTGAAAGTCAGGGAAGGCCTGTAACTCAACGGGCGCAGGAGGAGGCACTCGATTAAGTTTTGTTGTTGTTGCCGTCGGACTAACCCTCCCCCGACCAAACCCG
>NW_008796078.1:2966544-2980118 GCF_000699145.1 Aptenodytes forsteri
GCGGTCTTCGGCAAGCCTGGGACCTCGCTTCCTCTTTCAACGTGCCCCGCCACAGCTCCGTGGCTTTCCTTCCTGCGAAACAAAGGATCTCTTCGCAAACAAAGCGATGACGTTGCCGGTGAGCAGTTACCGCGCACCGCCCGCTTCTCCCCAGCGCTCCCCGCATCGCTGCCCCGCCGCGGAGGGACTGGTGAAGAGCCGCTCCGCGGGGCAGCGGGTGGCGCTGGATACAGCCCCGAGGAACCGCTTCCCAGCTGCAGTCGTAGGGCCCATTATTAAAGCTTTAAGAAGTATTTGCTTTCAAGACTTCCCTGTCTTTTTTAAAAACTGATTTCAGCAAAGCAGGATTAAGTATTCTTAAAGAGAGAATATGAATAGAAAACACTCCTGGGAGTAAAAAAACCAAAATCCGTTCAAAGCAGCGATGCAACGTTTGTTAAAGTCTTTCTCCTGTACAGCTAGGCACACATCCAAGGCATGCGGCAACCCATTTTTCAGATTTCTGTAACACATACTCACCTTAATGCCACTGAGCAAGCTGAGCAAAACAAGGTTTATGTGGATGTAGAAACACTATTTGCATGTTTTAGAAACCTCTAGACCACGCACAGAGTAGACCAAACATGGCAAACTTGTGTTTTTCTTGCTTTACACCCAACATTAAATGCTCTAGAAAGATATACTTGATCCTATCCTCTTTACTAAAAAGGGAAGAAACATCAAAAAACGTGTTCAAGCCTGTAAAATAGTGTGCTTAAAGGAAGGACTAAGGAAAACATTAGCAAGCAAGAACTGTATGTTTACTTCAGTGGGATAGTTCACAACAGAAAATCTAGCACATGCCCAGGAATTTGCTGACTTTGTGATTTTAGCTTCTTTCCATCCTCTATAAATATTTTTCGTCACATGCAACAAGACCTTTACCACAGTGTTATACAAGATACCTTCATGAAAGCGTTAAAAAACCCCCACCAACTATTGTGTATTCTCTTAGAGACCCCTCTAACAGGTACAATCACAATAGCTAACATAAAGGCAACTGAAGCACGCCCTGACAGAAGCGCAGAAGGCATGCGCTGCCTTAGAAAAGGAAGCAAAATGGAAGGAAACGAGGTTGGCTGGTCTACTGCGCTATTCAGTAAGTTACCTGAGCTAAACAAATAATTGAACTCAAACCCAACCCCAGTAAAGACACTTCCGCTTCAAATACCTCTTTTTAGTTCATTGGTTTATTTACTTCCCTGCAAGAAACACCAATGAACTGAAGTCAGATACTATAACCGATTACGAACATGAAAAACGGGCATTTTAACCATTAAGGAGAGAAACAGAAGAAAGGTCACTGCTGTAGTTTGCATTTGCTTTCAACAGCAAACTGCAGAATGAGATGACTATATATACACTACTGAGTTTGAAGCTGCTGAAGCAACGATCAATTTGCATGAGGGTAATTATGCTATTGCTGTAACATTCTAAACCAATGCATAGTCTTTCAGAACTTACACAAATCCCAAACATTATCCCGGAATGAGGGCTGCGTTGAAAAACATCTTGGGATTATTTTTTTAGACATGCTAAGGCATGGGTTTAGCTGCTACTTAGAGTAAAACCTGCACTGTGGGAAGTTCTCATGTCCTCCTCCGGAAACGGTCAGCGGTCTCCCAGCCTTAGAACATCTCGCTCCCTCTGGCTGGTCAGATCCCATTCAGATCCCCCACCTTCCCCTTTCACAACATACTACTTTTCAACATTTGCCAGTTTCATTGCTTTCTTGCCAGCCCACAACCCTTGCTGTGATAACCTATACAAACACAAACCCAAAACAGCCCCCCCCTTTCTCCTGCTGAACTTGCCCCCAACTCCCTGTAAAACCTTAGACTAAAATGCTGCCCAACTTCTGGGTCAGAGCACCACCATATTCCCCGACTCAACCTGCAGAACTGACATACCTGTTTGTTTGACGAGGGGATCACGCCTTAAGTCTGCACTTTTTGGCTTGGACCAGTAAGGGCACAAACCCCCCTCTATTCCATGCCCCACTGACTGGCAAGAAATGGTTCTTACCTTTTCCACACGGCTGCTGTTCAAATGGTGAGTCTCTGTGCTGTGCCCTGATGCTGGAAAAAGTGGGACTAGTTGAAGGATCTTGCTACAGAGATTAGACCAAGAAGAAGCTAGAAGGCTGAAACAGCAACGCAGTTTTTTCCTTTTTTACTTTCTTCTGACAGGAAAGCAAGAATAAATGCTCTTGTCAAAACCAGATGAGAGCGACTGAATTAATTTTACATAAAATTAGCTGTTACAGGAGAGAAGAAAACACTGCTTAAAAGAAAACAGTACTCAAAAATCTTGGCAAAGTTCATTACAGTGAGATTTTAAACATAGCTGACTTGATTCTTTCTTAGTTACGTAAGAAAACTCATACAATATCTGCTCAGTATTTTCGACTATCTGAAGACTATTTTATCTGCCCTTTCTCTTGACATGCAGTAATTAATCCAATAGTGAGATCCCTCCACCATTAGAGGGATTTTTCATGCCATGTAGTCCCCACGTATATAATAGGACAATATGTCGTTATGAACGAAAAAACTGCCAAACTGGGATGCAATTATCTACCATCAGCACCATGTGTATCTGTGAAGGCAGGATGCCCAGAGATGATTAACATCTCTCAACTGAATTTCCAATTGTCACATGCCTGATGAGGTGAATTACTATCCAATCCTAAGTAAAACATTCACAATCTCAACATGGTGTATCTCTTAAAATGAGAAAACTACAAACTAGTTAATATTTACAATTTTTGTATTGTTACCTTTACTATCAAACTCAGCCGATAGCAAATGTAAAATTACATATACTTTTCAAACTGATGAAAACCACCCCCAAGGCAAAAATCTAAATACAAGTAAAAAGGGCAGCAGTAAAAGCTGTCATATTTTAAATAAAAGTATGAGTGAGCTTCTACAACAGTCTTAATGCCCTTCTGTGTAGCAAAAATTGAGACAGCAAAGCGCCTGTAAAAATGTATCTAATTGCTTAAAGCTCATTTCAAATTCATAATCAATTAACGGGTACCACTTTAAGATATCAGCACATTAAAAATTTCCTGGGAAGATAAAATCAATTTTTCTTGTAACAGATAAACAAAAGAGGCTTTGTGACCAGTAATCAAATTTCTTCCAAGATGTCTGTTAGTCTGTTCGGTCTTTGGACAACTACACGTCACAAGCTGTGGCAGATGCTCTGACCTCCAAAGGCTGCTCCATTTTGGTAGAGTTAAAAGACACCCCCTGTTTGTTTCAGAGACTTACTCACTACTTTGAACCTCTCCACAATAGAACACACAACTTTGCAGATCATTTGAAAGGCTCGGGTGGTGAATATAGTAAGGCCTTTTTGAATCTTTAATTTGCAGTGAAGTTTCTCTCCTGTAGATTTGAGGCTAGTGAAAATAGGTTAAATTTCCTGCTTCAAATTAAACAGTGACAGTGGTAAATAGTTATCCAGAATAGGTCCTCTAGGACACTATCTAGAGCAAGAGGACTATATAACATCTTGGTTATCTTCTATCTTTCTAGCTGTGCTATGGCCAGGATGAAAACCACCACCATGTAAGGGTGCAGTATAAGGCACATGGCTAGCTGAGTTACCTTCAGCGAAGTGATTTGAACAGAATCAGGTTCGGCTCCCGTTAGAGCTCCATCGGGGCACACTGCAGGAACCCTAATCAAGCCCAGCAAAACCACAAAGCTATAGAGTGAACATAAGGTAAGAAGCCTTCATCAAGAGGGTAATAGGGGGACATTATCCCTAGGCAGACTTTCATGAAACTACACTCCTTCAGCGAGAAGAAAGTGTAGAATACCAGCGACTGAGGCCACAAACTTCTGCTCAAAATGCCAGACTGAAAGCCTTTCTGTTTGGCCTAGCAGAACCTTCTTGCCAATGAGCATTTTCTTTAGCAGTGAGGCTGAGATGACAGAGGAAAGTCACAAGCTGAACATGGGTGTTGAAGCAAAGCAAGTGTTCCACATATCCTGTAACTACAGGTTCTTACCTTACAGCAGGAGGAGGAGTGGAGGGAACCTCATCAATGGACTTTATATTAGAGTCTTGGCACCTGGACAGCCATATTTTATGGTCCAAAAAGAAAAAAAAATGAAGTATCTATAGAGCTATCAACCATTTAGATCATATAGTCTGCCGTATTACTAGAAATCAGCAAACAGACCTGTTTCTGGACTTCAGTTCAGGATTTCCATTACAGTAGGTTCAGCAGAGAACAGTCTCTGCAACTTGAAGGATACCCAGAGGAAAAAAAAAAAACGTGCCAAGATGTAGCACAGGTTGAAGGACAGAAAGTAACAGAAGAATAAGAAAAATGGTACATTAAGCTAAGGGTGACAGGCAAATAAGATTTAGTTTGAAGACGAACACAGCTAGAGTAGATGCTCCAACTCATGGTAGATGACTGTGACAGAAACTGAGGGAATGGTGTATGATTTGACCTTCCATGTTTCAACACAAGAAAAAGTGAATGATAGTTCTTCAGCCCTCTTCAATAACGTTAAATCTAAAAACATTTCTTGTCTCCAGTGTCTGTGGAACACAATCACCCACAGCTTGAATGTTTTACTATTCTGAAATGAAAATGTATAATAATTTTACATTTTTGAAACTGATTTACACCTACTCCTGAGAAAATAATAATTTAAGATTAGTGATAAACAAATACATAAGAATAATTAACTACACATTTCTTTAATTATAATTTATTTGTTTAAAAAATAGAAAAGTAATTCATAACTTCAAAAATAGACTTTTGACCCCCTTTAAACTAATAATAATAGGATTTAACAATGGGCTTGAAAATACTAATGTTACAGATTTTTACAAGTTAGACAGCATACCTGTAACTACTTTTAATGTATTTGTATTACCCATGACAGATACTACAGCTTTTGGTCTTCATAAAATTTTTAAAAAATTGAGCTACAAGCTAGATAGGAACCATCAGCTACAAAAATCCTGGATTTTTTTTTTTTTTTTTAATGGAGTACTGAAAGCCTATTTGCTTTGTATTTCATTTTTGCTTGTATTTCTATTTGCTTGTATTTCATCTTAATTTAGTGCACAAAAATGTCATCAGAGCTGGGTCAAATGCTTCCTTAGAAAGTCAACCAAAAGGGGGTAACAGGCTACTAGTAATAAAGTATCTTTGTACACAATCAAGTTCACCACAACCCACCCCCCAACAACCATTTTACGTTTCTTAGAAATGCCTAGGGAAGTACGTATATGTGCCTTCTACCCTTCCTTGATGACTAACATACCAAAGATTCTGAAGATCAGAAAGGAGGTGATTTCCTCAGTAGACAACCCATCATAGGAAAATACTCCCTATCCCTAGTACACGGTAGGATTCAAGCAGCTGGGCCACCCAAAGGAGGTCACTGAAGGGACACAAACACTGCAGCTGGACTACAGCTGTCACAGGGATGGTATGAAGGTTCATTATGGTGTGGTAAGTAATCTAGCAGCGGGGGGGTAACAAGTACCGTATAACTTTTTTTTTATATATATATATATATATATACACACACCCATCACAAATTTCAGTTATCCTTTTTACTGTCCTGTTAGTGTCAAGATCTTATAAATATGAATTAAAACATTTTAATTTTTCTGTAATTAAAATGTCGATTTCTACCAGTGCAGGGAGCGTTTCATTGCTTGTAGCCAGGTATCCATAGCAGGTTTGTATTCCTCCAAGTCCTTCTGGGGCTCAAAAACTGCTTCTATTCGCCTTAGCTTCTTTAGTTGTTCCTTGTCAGTCCAAAATCCTATAAACAGAAAGTTCATTCTCAAGCTCAGCTGCAAATATGTTATTTTTGAGTTGTTTTAATTTGTTTCCAAGAGATCCAAAGCAAAAACACAGTGAGAAATCATGACAGCTTTTCTTTACTCAACCAACAACTTTCTCAGAGGGAAACATATTTTTAACATTGTGAAACTCCTTTCCAATAGCATCCATTTGTTTGGAATCCTGACAACAGCACATCTGCTTAACTGGGACGGTTTCCAAGGAACAGCTCTGGTACACTGAAGTTCCCTTAGGTTTCAGCCACACTGCGCTTTCGGCTGCAGGTCCCTCTCAGTGAAGAAGGGCCACAGAAACCAAGACTTAGCACTAGCTGATTTCCTACTGTCTTAAAAATTGCATAAGTGGCAGAAAACAGCTGGTGTTATGTAGTCAGATTAATTTATGCTATTGAATCATTCTTGTCTATCAAGGGCTGCAGCTTTCTTACAGTTTCAATTCCTGAATAAGTCTCACCTGAGCATATAGTTTTTTTTCTTACAGTTGTTATTTACCTATCAAAGCAATTGAAGGAAGTTAATATCCACCTACAAAATATACTTCCATCAAGCAAAACCATCGACACTTTGTAGTTTTAAGTCTGGTTAATTATATACAACAGTCCTGTGTGAGTAGAGCTGGATTTTTTTTCCCTGTTAATAATTTATTTAACTTCCATTGTGTTTGTTTCTGTGAAAACCTTAAAGAATAAAGGACTCGGTTCACAGATGACAGGACGCAGCTTCAGTAGGAGTGACACGGCTGCACGTAAGCACGGCAGCTTCCTTGTCACGTGATCCATCCCCACCGGGCACCGCTCCAGGCAGTGCAAACATGGGAAGGGATGCCGAGTGTCCGGGTCAAGAGAGAGGGAGGCAGCAAGACGGGGTTCTCCTCTTTCTTCTCCAGCAGAGAAGAAACATCCTCCTAAATGTAAATGAATCTTACAAACATATATGCAGATACTTTTCACATTAAACTCGCTGTCACTATTCGTTTATGTAAAACTAAACAAGCATACAACTGCTCAGCAGATTGGGACATTGTGTTAGAAATACACGTGAGGTCCTTGATTTGGTTTATGTATGACATTATCATCCGTTTCTTTGGTCCATCAAATACAAGTACATGGGTACAAAGCTCTATAGAGAAGCATAATCCAATCTCGCTTGGATTCCCACAAAGTAATCCTTTGGGGAGTTTTTACAGTTATTTGAAGTTATGCCCTGTTTTTTTCTGATTTTTTTCCCCCTCCATATTTACAAACATGCATTATGAAGGGAAAAACAAAACCTCTTTAAATGAGTACATACCTGAAGCAAGGCCTGCTAGAAAAGCTGCACCAAGACTAGACATGTCTGCATTTGCAGGTTTTTCTATTTTCTTATTAATTAAGTCTGAAGTCATCTGCATGACAAAACTATTATTACTGACACCTCCATCAGCTCTACAGGGAGAGGGGAAAAGTTAAAAAAAAATGCGATTAGTTCAAATGCTTATTGCCAACATTTCAGAAAACAACTTCTGGGGTTCCACACCTATGCATAAATCTTCCTGTCACTCATGCACAAATGCACTTCCATTTTATGGGCAAATTTAGAGGCCAGCACAAGGTGCCTAGAAAAAAAAAAGAATGCCTATAAACTAGGGGAGGAATGGTAGACAGACAGGGACACAGGACAGACACGTTATCAAAAGCTTTGAAAGCTCTGTCTTCTAAAACTATACATCATCCTGGTTGAAATGTTACCTTTACATAGTTATCACCACAACATGACAACAGTCAAAACCATTACATTAAACAAACCCTTTCAAGTTTTCTCAGATCTGGGAAAGTACTTCTTTCATTACTACCAAATCTTTGTACTAGTTAGCTAAAATGTCTTCACAGTTGCTTCTTTTTATGAGGAAGATGAGAACGAGGCTTCCATCTATCTATTTTCCTAATTGCATCATGTCAGAGACCCTTTTAAATGGAGGAAACTAGAACTTATCAGTGCTGATCTTTAATCATCTGAGAGTGATTACTAGTGGTGCAAAGTAATCACTCTTGCAAACAAAAAATAACTAAAACAAAAAGCGATCTTTGAATTGTCATAGATTGGTTTGTTACACTGTTGGACTCCAATACCAGCCGGGTATGGAGCTGTTGTTCTATCAGATGTGGTGCAGTAAAGACACCTACTGTTTATTACTATAGAAAGTGTTAGGTAATAAAACTTAACAGTTGCTTAGAAATCTTCAAATATGCCAGCTGAAATCTTCTCTACTACGTGACGCCTCAGAAAACTTTTGCATAAATGTTTTGGCTGTTTCTGAAAGTAAAATCAGGAGAGACTGCCTGATTGGCGATGTTACAGGGTTTTGCTTGTTTGTACAGAGTTAAGCAGAGTTACCACCTCTATACGATGGCTTAAAAACCTTTAACTGGCAAAGTCACTTTCCTAATGCCAGTGACATGCATTTTCCTTCTTCTGTAAAAATAAGGCATCCATTTGATTCAAGTTACAAGGGGAAAAAAGAAAGAAAATTTCCAAATACTCAGTTTTACATTTTGCTAAATTTTGCTGCTAGATCCTTTGAAGATTCAATCTGCTACATCATCTAGCTCAAAGTTCCTGCATGCCATTCGACTGGGGATGTGCTATTTCACACAACAAGTAAATAGCTGATATTCCAGGGCTCCAGGGACCACCAGGATCATGCTTGTAAAGGCTGCCGCAGACTGCTACAACGTAGGACATGAGGACTAAAACTGAGGGTTCCCTCTCTGTGCTTTCCTTGATGGTGTCGAGACAAGCAAAGAGGAGTAATAGGAATGTTGAGGACTAATGAAAATGACGACTTTGTAGGAGCCTGTAGGAGCCAGAGACGGGGAAGAAAGGAGGGATGCAGGACAATAGCCAAAAAGGGAATGAACATATTTATGGGATAAAAACAACAACGACAAAAACATCAAAAGTAATGGATAGATACTAAAGATGTGCAGACAAAAGGATGGGAAAGCAGTTTACAACCCTACTGAAAAAGCCATTGCGTGTATCTCATTATCTTCTAATGCTTAATCCACAAGCTGAATTGCTACTGATCATAGTTAACCATTATAGTCACTATATGAAACAGCAATTTTATATTAATGAATAAAACAGAACATGATCATACAATTTAAAGTTTACATTACAATGTAAATGGGATCAGAATTCTAGTGTTCCCTAGGCAGTACTTCCACACTTCCCATTTTTCAGTTCACAGTCTTAATATGACTTCTCAAATTTTGGATGCAATTGTCTATGTAAAAAAGCTTCCTAAGGAACCTAAAATTCCAATACTTTTGATCTTTTCCTCTTCATTAAAACCCCAAGCCTGGCTGTTCCTTTATCTTTGCCTACTCTGTCCCAGTACATGATGGAAGACAGAAATTTTTACCTCCCCCCACCTTGTACTTTCACCTTTCTTCCACTACTCAAAATTCTGATTTCTCAACTGTCTACGTGCCTGCCAGTCCACTTCTTCCTTTGCATGGGTATCAGGAAAAAAAACCACAAGAGGGACAGGAACACTCTCCTCTCTGTTCTTGACCATGGTATCACGATGACCCCTGGCTGCAAGAAGGAGAAATTTTGGAGAGCTTTCTCAGCGTGGGAGGGCTTGAGGCTCTAAGACAACTGGTGCGCCCAAACCAAGTACCTACTGTAATGTGCAATGTAGCTTTCCAGCAACACATAATTCAGCTAAATTTTTCCAAGACGTTGTGAAAAGCATATTCTAGGGATCACGGCTACCTCACTAAATTTGATTTGCTTCTTCAAAGACTGAAGCAAAACCAATGTCTTAACAATTGAATTGTAAAAGTATTCTTCCTCTTTCCTTCACAAATAGATCCAGTTTTAACTGATGTCTTCAAAAAAATATTCAGTCTGTGACAGACCCAGCACAAAAAAATTTCAGTATGAAAGAATGATAATAAAGCATAGAATTACCTTTGTGGTAGGCATTGCTATATGCACTCTAGTGCTACCTGAAAACATGAATTTGCCTTTTTTTTTTTTTTTAAAATCTGTGGGCTGATTTCCCTTTTTTTTTTTAAAAATAGAACAATTCATTACTCCCCTACTGACAATCACCAATGCCCATAGTTTAATTAAGAACCAACCCTTTTGTGGGTAGAACTGCCCACTTAAGTTACATTAACATTTGATTTGGTAATCATCTATTTCTCAGCAGCAGAATTTTTACAGTAAGATAAAATGAATAATAAAGGTGACACCTATTTAAAAAAAATCAATCTCCCATATATCAAATTTAAAAGCTACATGGAACTTACCGAATAGTTTGAAGAGGAATGCGTACCTTCTTCACAATGATATCATAAAGCTGTTTGTTTCTTTAAAAAAATATTTAGTCGAATTAAGCATTATATATTCCACAAAATGTTTCCAGTATCTACGTAGTCAGAAAATAAAATACAAGGCAAAAAATGCCTCAGTTGTGTCAGAACTGCTGCAGTAGCTAACAAGTTTCCAGAATGCATAAATTTAAAAAAAAAAAGGGGAAAAAAAAAAAAGTCTGAAACTGGTCTTTGTTACACATCATTACAAAGGCACAAGTATAGCTAAATCAGGGCCCGTTCTATAGCAAGTCACTGCAGAAGATACATTTTTCCCACCTGGAATTGCTGATAGGTTTCTACAGACAAGATGCAATTGTTGATGTAACAAGTGGTTTAGAGTGAGGAAAGTAGGCTGACCGAGTGTTAATCGGAGTTCATCCAGCTGTTCTTCAAAGGGAACATCTGAAGGCTGTAAGGTTGACTTGTTCTGAAACCATTTCATTTAATGGGAGAAAGTCTAAACACAAAGGATCTCTACCCTTTTCTAGTTAGGTATTTGAATGAGATGAGATTCTCGACATCCCTGTTTTCAAGAGACACATGCTTCAGTTCAGGAACTACTGCATCTCACGTTCCTCTTATAATGCAGAAAAAAATGCATTAGAAACAGTTGCAGCAATTCCAAATGTTACCTTCCTCCAGACATCCTTTTTGCCTCTTTGCAGGAGGTTATCATGCCCAAAGCAGAGCTGGTGACTAGATGGAAGGAATCATATGGGTGTTCCCTAACTGGCCACAGTGCAGTGTGAGCCAGGCTCAAACCACATTCAAATTCAGTTCGAGGCATGCTGCACGGGTTTGCAAGGCAGAACCAATCTGTTCCACAGGGTCCTACTGATGCGGTATCGTCAGTGACTAGTGGTAATATCTTTAACCTTGACAGTTAGATCTGGAAGTTGTTGTCCATTCACATCTTTAAAGATGTTTAAGATGCCTATTACTGTGTTTTATAAAACACCAAAAAGTCAAACTTTAGCCAAAGAGCCAATATAAAACTTCCAGCTTCAGGGGTACTTTAAAACACAGCTGGAGTGGGCTACAGCTTCTGACAAAACACTGTCAGGAGAGTAAGGACAAACTTTAAACAGAAAACATTTTTAGAACATGCAGAAAACAATATAATTTAAGAATGCCTATATGGTTACTTAATAACAAAAACTCTGAACTAATAAATATACACGAGTTTATTTGTAAAGTGTTAAAGAAAAAGAGGAAAGCAGCTAAAGCTCCTTTTCAGTGTAACAGTAATGGATTACTGCAATTTGTATTTTACAAACTGCAGAAGTCCATGCATCCATTTAATACTGCCGAGCAAAATAAAAGCGAACATAAGAAAATATAAGCAAGATAATTAGCTAAGCAGTACCTGAAAGCTACAGATTCCAATATAGCTCGTACAAGATGGTTTCTGGTAGTGGAAGGTTTCAGCCCCATGAAAGAGGCACATAAATATGGGTCATTCACAGAAACCTGCAGAAAAGATTTCATCATGAGTTTAGTGAATTGTATTTGCAGGCTTTTGAGAAAGGAGTCAAATAGTAAGAAAAAATAACTTACGACAATTACAGGCAGCATAGTGAAAGGAGAAAATTGAAAACAGTATGTAAGATGTATATAGTATTATTTTAGCTAACTCAGTTAACAGTTTAAATAGCTTCTTTCAACAGGAAAAAGGTTTAAGTGACTTCTTCCAAATCTGACATACTAAATAACACTAATCTGTATGACTTCCCTTTAAAATACATATAGCGTACACTTTAAGTGTCTAGGACAGGGCACACTGATATTGCTGTTCTCTAGCAAGATTTCACACACACACTTTTTTTTTAAAACACTCCTGAACTGCTGAAAGAAAGATGAACTGACTTTTAAAAGTAACACTGAAAAGGATGGTAATACTCTTTATTAGTTTATACTACAGCCTGTTTCCAGTGACAACGATAAACAGAGTCCTACTAAAATTCTAATGGTCACTAAGTTGTCTTTTTTTTTGCAGAACTGGAGGATTGATTGATGAATCTCCTCTCCACTCCTCTGATGAACTTTATCACAAAATATTAATTTGCTGGTCCATACCTGGTTTGTGACAATGTTAAATCTTATTTTCACTGTAGACAGTAATTTTTAAATTGAAACAATCCTTTCCAGTTGTATTGTGCTAAATATCAGCTATGACAACACTTACCAGAAGTTTGAATTTCATGCATATAAAATATACACACACATATTTATAAAGTAAATTAAGAAAATGCTAACATATGTTAAAAAAAAAAAACCAACACCACAAACGTATGGATAGGTACATACAGCCAAAAGGAAAACTGGCATTTTGCAGAAGTTCCTAAATAGAAGAAGCTTCTGCATTACAGTAAAAGAAAATATTCTTTTTTTTTCCATATACAAGTACCCTTCCCATTCTAAGAATGGAACCACTTGTTCAGCCCAGTAGCATAATACAGATCCATGGCTTCCAAGTTTACAGATTTTCATATACAGGATAATAAACTAAAAAGCATAGACTCATATTCTACATAAGGGTGAGTATCTTAAAAGAATCAATCATTAAAAAAAAGAAAAAAGTAGCAGTGCATATATATGCATACACCCCAATGAAGAGTCTTAAGTTTTTGCTGTTACTACCAACCACAGCAAATTAACCCTGGAAACCCCTGTTTCTAGCAGAATGAGTAAGAGGAAGAATGACTAATGCACATATTCACTCAATTTCAAATACATGTTCACAACGATGCTCCTCTCAGTGCGCTGCATCACAGCAGTAGAATCCAGTAAGAAACAAACTTGGTTGTTATTGCCTTAATATGGACGAGTAGAGAAACATTTTACTCTGTGTAGGAAATGAGTTTAAGTTCCCACTGACTGGAAAAGGGGAAACATCACCCCCATTTTTAAAAAGGGAAAAAAGGAAGACCCGGGGAGCTACAGGCCAGTCAGTCTCACCTCTGTGCCTGGGAAGATCATGGAACAGATCCTCCTGGAAGCTATGCTAAGGCACATGGAGGACAGGGAGGTGATTCGAGACAGCCAGCATGGCTTCACCAAGGACAAGTCCTGCCTCACCAACCTAGTGGCCTTCTCTGATGGAGTGACTACATCAGCGGACACGGGAAAAGCTATGGATGTCGTCTACCTGGACCTCTGTAAGGCCTTTGACACAGTTCCCCACAACATCCTTCTCTCTAAACTGGAGAGGTATGGATTTGATGGGTGGACTGTCCGGTGGGTGAGGAATTGGTTAGATGGTCACATCCAGAGGGCAGTGGTCAACGGCTCAATGTCCAGATGGAGATTAGGGACAAG
>NW_008796078.1:2981152-2999934 GCF_000699145.1 Aptenodytes forsteri
TGCTGTTCCTGTGAGTCCACTAGCTAAGCATGTTCCACTGCAATACGCAGGGCTTTTAAAAGGCAAAGAAATTCACATTGGTGGGTACTATTAGTGGTAACCAGATGTCACAGTTAAAGAGAAAACCATTCAGTTTTCTAAGTACAGCTTCTAAATTTGGACTGGGAATATTAGAATTAGAGAAAAAGAGACTGAATCAATGTTTACCAAGAAGCTAGCTGGGGTTCCTTCTGGAGACAGTGTCAAGAAAGCAAGGGGGAGACAAACCCACAAAGCAAAACAAAAACCAACCAAACAAAAAAGAGGTTTTACCAACATCTCTAGAACTTGAATATTAATAGAATCAAACGTTCAAAAAAGATTCAGACTAACATTTGTCTACCTCAGGATTCCTGTCTGCAAATATTGAAATTTGGCATGGCTCAACATTTGCTTATTCACAGCACAATTACTCACAGTAAATGCTAAATGGAAAACATCTCAGCATAATCAAGCTTTATACCCCTAAAAATAAATATAATGATTTGGTCGGCTGTTTGAGAGAAGGTAGCTGGGCTACCTGCAGAAGAAATGAAAATTTTCTTTGCCTTGTTACATTAACATACAGGAGTCACACAAAGGTAAGATTAAAGATGTTAAGTTTCTTTTGAAAAAAACTAGTCCTGGGAATGATCAAACCAAGTATGGTAGACCAATGAAGATCAAAATAAAATGCACTTTTGGACCCACACAGAAAGATGAGCTTTCAAAAACATTCCATGTAGCTCTAAAATGTATGTATTCAAACTAACAAATTACTACCTAAGACTTCCAAGAGAAAAAAGAAGGTGGTGATTTTTGAGCAGAAAAAGAATACTGTCTTGATCTTAATGGCTCTTCTTTGTTTGAGTAACAGTAACTTTTGAACACCTGACAGGTTCACAAACATCAGTTGTCTATACATCAAAGAACCAGCTGATGGCAGACATTACTCAACCCCCACAGTACAGCAACAGCTTTCCCTTCATCTTGCCTGGCCCATCTGTCCAATACAGTTTATAATGCTAATGTTCCAAATAACAACTTGGAGACCAGGGCTACACCACTGAGTTTCTCCTGGACAACACCACTGATTAGAAGAACAAAGTTTTGTGGAGACATGGATATTTTCATGTTGACAAACCCACAATGTAGAAACAGCCATGCTGCTGAAAGCGTGCTTTTAGTCAGATTATCTCATGTTGCTCAGGACAGTGGCATAACTAGAGGAAAACGTTTTGGGGCTCTGCACAGTCCTTAAGCTAGCAACAGCTACAGTAGCAAAACCTGTTTATTTTCATTCTGTATGAAGGTTTGTCTACAAGCTCTGACTTGCGGCTCTGTCATATTTTGTGGTGATAAATTACAAACTATTATTACCAACCGTCAAACCCATACTGGAAGCAACTGCTCTGTAGCTGAATAGGCAGTATGTCAACTCCCCAGCTATCACAATTTGTCATTTAATGTAATGTATTAACTGGAATTCCCATCAATTCCAATCTAGACTAATACGCTAGACTGAACTGCAGTATCAATATCACCCTTGTTGCTGCCTCTGCACAGGGACAGTAACTCACATCTGTAATGAAACTCAAGAGGGATCGTGAATCAGAGGTGGAGAGGACAGACATGAGGATACATAAGTCTCTAGCAATAATGGAAAGCAAGTAGAAAGAACCCAGAGCTTGTTACCCAGAGGGGATCAAGTAATTGCAGGAAGTTCCTCAAATAGAGAGGAAGGTAAAAGCAAGCTACTGGGAAATGGAGGGGACTAAAGTGGAGAACAAATGCCAAGAACTCCTTACTATACACATTGTGCTCAGCAACAAGGCACAAACCCTATTTTAAAGGGAAAAAAATCTAATTCAGATTAAAATCTGTATATCAAAGAAGTGTCTAAATATTACTATCTTTGCTTTTCATAACAGCACGACTTGCAATCTTGCTCATATTTAAGTATGTTTAAGTGTTCTGATGAATTGCAACCTATATCTTGAAAAGAGGCAGAATAAAATTAATTCTTTTAGAACAGTGCTTAGAAGCATTGTCTCAATGAAGGCTTTGCTTGAGGCAGAAAAGCTATGGGATCAGTTTCTGTCTCTGCAGGCACTGCCTGAGTTACTGTGGGCAAGTCATTTAGTTTATCTGTCCCTCAGGTCTCCATCTGCAAAATGGAAGTAATTTCCCTATTTCGTAGGGTTTTTCTCATGGGGGTGTGTTTAAGCATTCTCATATGACAATGATCTTCATACATTGTGGTGAGGGACAGAGAATAAGAACCTGGGTAGTACCAAATAAATAATACAGAATAAATTACTACATTTGAACATGTGAAAGTTAAAATTTTAACTGGGTTATTAAAAATACATTCTCAATTGTATTAGTAATAATAATTTTACCTGAAAACCTGGAACAAAACAAACGCCTTGAGAATCAACAATACTCCGTGCCATTTTTTCTGTTTCATCTACATTGGTGAAAAGATCTGTAAAGATGCATAAGTCATATGCTTTTATTATTTACTTCAATTTCTTCATATATTACTAAAGAGAGAAAAATCCAGGGTTAGACTATTTCCTTTTGTAATATTCTTGAACTACATGTTCAAAGGGAAACGATCGCTTCTCCTGTATTTCATGTCCATCAGTCACATTAAAAAAAAAAAAAAATCCTATTCAGATGAAGACTAAATTCAAAAGGATCCTTTCATATCTGTTATGCTATAGCCTTTTAATCTTCACATCTTGTAAGAGGTCATTAGCTTTCCAAACAGACATAAATGGGAATTGAGAATGCTAACAATGGCACCCTCAGTATGATAAAAACCTAGATTTGCAAAACATAAATGTTTTTTCCCCCCAAAGATGTTGTTATTGTCAGCCCAAGCACCAAATGACTACAGACATAGTCCTTAATACCCATGATATTTTATCAGCACCCTTAATATTTTTACAAGTGACTGACACGTAAATATAAATAAGGTAGGTCCTAATAACACCTCCTTGATAGACACTACTTTTATTCTTTGTCTAGCTGGATGTCTCCTTTCACAACTTTACAGACATCCCTCTTTAGCTTGTTCTTTACCCACATCCAGTTCTTGTACTAAAACCCATCTTCTGTACTTTTAACTAATAATGTCCTTATATGGCCACATAACATGTTTTGACAGAAGACTAGAGGTCTCCTGTAAATGAGAGCTATTGCTTTTTCTTGTCTAAAAAGTAAATTTTCCTATCAAAGATAAATTAGGTTAATCTAGCTCAATTTATCTTTGAAAAACCCATCTTGGTAACTTACCAGGAGTTTCAATTTACCTTTGTAACCTTCATACATTTGTTTAAAAGCTTTGGAGTCTACTGTGCCCAGACTAATAAAGCCTAAGTCACACCTTTTCCTTCTTGTTGTATTTGCTATTAGTGAACTATATAGAGTACCTCTATGTCAGGAGAGAAAATGAAAAAATTAAGTAAGATTGACTTCACCTTGAAATTCCACATACTACTTTTTCAAAATTCTTAGAAGTGATCTGATCCCACTAAAAGAAGCCCATTAAATTGTCTTGCTGCAGAAATTCCTATTTCCAAACCTTTACCGCTATTATATGTCTCATCTTCATCCATGTTGAGCCTCACCATCCTTACTGAGGCCATTAGCTTACCTTGTTTTGGCCCAATTCCTTCTGTAGAGCAAAAGTTTTACCCTTCTCTTTATTCGTAAAGCTGGTAAAAGTTTCTGAATTCTGCTTCTCTGTAATTGTATTTCCAGAAAATAAAGGTCTTACTTACTAGAGAGTTTATAGCAGCATGCCTATTTTTTTCTCTCTCTCTAAAACTTCCTCAATTTTTGCCTGTGGTAACAACTGTAGGTCACGTCCATTTCACTCCTGGCTAGCTAAAAATCCTTTATGCTATTGCTCTGCATATACCAATAATATCCATTTTAAGTATGGATAAGTTCTATATGGTTAAGTATCCATTTTAAGTATAGAATTTGAAGTAGCAAGCTTATATATGTACCCCTGATATTGTATCTGCAGCACTGAACTGTGTATTGAATTGAGTAATTTCCTCAAAAGACTAGAGGCTGTTATTCTCTAGGCTCAGTCAAATGTTGAATGATGAAGAGCTGAGGACCAATCTGAGTCACATTTAATCCTTAAGGGCACATTCACGAGCATGTATATGCACATATGCAGCAGAAGTTGACAACTTCAAGAAATACGGAATTTTGTGGTAAGCTTCAGGAAAACCTTTCCTAGATAATCCAAAGTTTGAGACACCAATTCCTTTTTTGCACCCTAGTAAAGGTGTACTAAATTTCTACATAAACCAAGTAAATAGTTTATTAGAACACTCAGAAAAGTTGTCCTATAAAAAATCAGTGGTTTTGAACATCAACTACTATAGAGCTAGTATTTTCCTTAGTCTTATAAATGTGGAACACAAGTCTCTTCATTACATAATAGTCACATCCAAAAGGCACATTACTTCTATGTGAAGCAACACACACAACACCGTTACTTTTAAAATAAAGTTCTTCACTTTATTTTCATATAGCCTGTTATTAATTCTGAGATGTACAGCTAGAGATCTCTCAAAAGCATTACAGCAACTGTTTGTGGAATATTGCATTTACAATCATGCTACCTAGACTTCATCAGTAGTCAATTTCTGTGCTTCTCCTCAACTGAAAATTCAAGTCCAAATACCCTAAAACAGCACACATCTAACTTTAGACAGGTCTCCTTTACACCATTTCTATTCAAGTCTGGATACCAGGTTAAAAAAACAAAAAAAAAAGGCATCAGGAAGTTCGTCATGCTCAAGAGAAAGCAAGTGAGGAGTAAAATGTTTCAGGAAAATAAAAGCCTACATAGGTAGGAGGGTCTGAGAGGCAGAGTCTGAATGGGGAGATGATTGTGCAAACCAAACTCTCTGCAGTAAATACACTCAGCCCTACTAACGAGACTGTGCATTTTCCGCTGTCCAAAACGTGTAGTCTAGTTTCTTCAATTATGGATAATAAAACCAAGCCCAATAACATAACTAAAACCCATAAAACAGTTTCTTAAGTAGTAATGTATCTTACCCTCTATAAAATTAAAGAACTACTTACTTATATCCTGAGCCCATTTTATGGCAGTGCCAATGTCTGAAAGACAGCCTTCAGTTAAGTAAACAACTTCTTCCCCAATCTTCCAACCAATCAGTGGATACAGACCTTAATTATTTTCCAAGAAACAAAACAAAACACCTAGTTAAATTAAATGTTTCCAGAAAAACATATACAAGCACGCCCCACAATAAACCCAACTAAAAAGAAGTAGTTTTTATTCAATTCCTTTGCAGAAATCAAGCTAAAAAAAAAGTACTAATAGAGGTTAAACATATTGTTTAAAATTTAGTGATGAAATTACAAGGGACTCGAACAACAGTTTGTTAAACCAAAGTTAACCTAAAAAAAAAAATTCACTATCAAATTACAACACCCCCCCCTTAAGCTAAAGAGAAGAGCTATCTGCACCTACTTTTTTTTTTAAATGAGAAGAGATTGTGTAGACTTAAAAATTTATCAGTGTTTTCCTATTTATTTTCAATCTATCTAATTTTCCCCAATGGTTTCTAAAAAGTCTGAATTTACTTCCCCAAAACATAAAACATGAAGGCTGGGCTTTCAGATGGGAAGCACTAATACTAAAACAGACATATACACAAAACAAAAAAGGCAACACAAACTTAGAACATAGATCTTATTCATAAAAGAGGATGAAAGTGATATACTTTTTATTCCTTTTTCAATACGCAATGCTTCCTCACATCGAAAGCAAAAAAAGAAAGCAAGTTTCACAATTTGCCCAATCTTGTCCCCAACAAAGGCTACTGCCAGTTAACTATAGCATTTTACCAGTATGTTTGCCTAATATAAACAACAAAAGAAACATCCAAACTCATTAAAAATATCTGGTGACATACTTTGTCTATAACTGTGAAAGATTAGCACTTCTATGGTTTACATGATGGGATTTGCAGGAAGTTATGATTTCCACCAAATAGTTTTGGCTTCACAGTGACTCAAAAAAAATTTCAATGACTTCGAAATATTTTTTTCCTTATCTCAGAAGAAAGGCAGAAATACATAGGGCAAACACTGTTAGTTTCTTTGAAAACACAGTACAGCATTTTCAAAGAGCTGTCTGCTTGAACATACTATTACATTAGAAATAAACAGCCAATAATGAGGATAAACCTGATGATTTGTTCTCCCCTTTGCCCCCCATGTTGAAACCTTAACAAAGAAAAGGGAGACATACTACTTAAAACTGTCCACGTGAATGCAAAGACCTTCTTGTCTGATATCTGTATTAGTAAGGACATAGCACAAAACTCCTGCAGAGTACTGCTTTTAATGCTAAATCAAAGACTTTGTTACCTAGCTGAACAGTGTATGTTCTCCAGCACTGCAGCTGGACAAATGGTTTTTCAGGTCACTCGGTAAGAACCTGAGCATTCAGTGGCCACTGCAATAAAAACTT
Organism: Aptenodytes forsteri; assembly: GCF_000699145.1. NCBI lineage: Eukaryota > Metazoa > Chordata > Aves > Sphenisciformes > Spheniscidae > Aptenodytes > Aptenodytes forsteri. The sequence goes on from NW_008796078.1 coordinate 2,987,709, forward strand.
CACCCAACCCAAGTACTGTAACTGTTGGAGTGAAGAAAGCACCCAGACCTTACGGGACCCTGCTCAGGACTCAGAGGTCACGGGTAATGCAACAAAGGTAAATGAGTCCAAATAACCACAGGACCAGAAAAGCATCAGAAGGATCTAGGGATTCTCTCTATTTTCTCAAGGTGACTTTGCTGATACACAAGTGTCTCTCACAGAATCGTCTCCAGTTTGCTTGCCTATGTCCAAAAGAGTGGCGTGGTAGCACTAGTTACTTGGTTAGTGCTGGAGGCACTCTGGTGCTTACAAGGGAAAACAATTAGCAGTAGCTATTCAGATTAAAGTTTATATTTGTCTCTTGAAAGGAAAAGGTGATATGCATGTCTCCAGACCCTTGGTGCAGGTCTCCCTTCCAATCTTTATTTTCTACCAAAGGTGAAGCTGCAAAGCAGCAAGACCAAACAATTCCTTGAGCCAAAAGTCCTAGAGAAGGACAGCTAAATAGGGACAGAGAAGTCCAGCAGGTAGCCTTCCTAAAGATGCTCACACCAGAATCTCCAGTGGTGTAAGATAATCTATCTCTAGGGAACAGATCAACATGGCACTTGGCATGACCACAGTTACTAAGAACTATCAGACTGCCAGAGAGGTAGATTTAAAATCTACACAACGTTTCCATCATTGAATTGTTGAGAAGTGCTGTTCTCAAAGGAACTTTTTTTTTTTTAAACTGTCATATATAGCAACTAAATGTAGATCAGAAACTAGAACAGCAGCTAATGAATAGCTTGCACAAGGATGCTGCAGGGATTCAACTTGCAGTCTTAAATACATATGTCAACTTTAAAAATTGAACACGTTACATTTCATGCCCAGGGCACTGAGAAAGCTAGGTACCTAACTTGTCTTACTAACCATACCACACGACAGCCAAAGAACATAGGGAAAATAATTTTTAACGTAAGTAACAGCCTAAAGCAGTAAAAGTTTCACAGCAGTGCCTTAACTCCTATCAGATCACAATAGCCATATATTTTCTTAAAAGAAAACAAAATGGAAAAGCCTTACAGTATGTTTTTGCTATTACATTTCCACAGACTACATACATCTGATTTCTTAAGTAAAAGTATCATCGTAATGACATCATTAATCAGCCTAAAAAGCATTTGCATTCATAGGGAATTCAGTGTCCGTGCTATTAAGTTCTGACACATCTCCTGTATTTGCCAAGGTCCTTCCAGACTTTAGCTGGTAAAAGTCTCCTTAGCACACTGCTGTCCTCCTCCTCAGCCCCACCCATCCCATTTTAATTGTAGGCTTCCTGAAATTAGCAACTGTTTAAAAATATGACAGACAGAGAGAGACTGCACAGGCAAATTTACTTCAGTATCGCCTGTTGCTCTCTTGACAAATAGCCACCTATGACAAATTAACAAGCTTGACAGACCACAGATGTTCAGAACGATAAAGTTTTAAACACTAGAAACACATTGGGGAGCCCATTTCTAGTATTTTACAAGAAAACTAATAATTGCTAATCCTGCATTTTCTCACTGCAGGTACTTCCAAGCACAAGGGCTCAAGAGGAGGAACTTACAGCGACCCACTGGAACATTTTGATGTGAGAAGCCAGAGGACCAATCCCCTTTTTCTCCATTCCTGTACTGTATAATACTGCTATCAAGAACAGGTGAAGAGAAAAGAAAAAAAAAAAAAGAGGAGGGATGCAGGTAGCAGACATAATTATTAGTGATGTTACTTAAATTCTGTTCTTGAGAAGCATATTTCAGGATAACCAAGATCTACATTTCTAATTAAAAATTTCCAGTCTTCTGTTCTGAAAACACTTTCAAGCTCTTTTTCTACAGCTGAAGACAGAAGGAAAAGCATAGCCCTGTTTTATCCCTTTTGGTACCCTCATCATTAACAGCTGTCAAGTAACGTAAAATACTCTAAAATTTCACTAGCTTACCTCTCCGTGATGCAAAGAGATGCTCTCCAGTATTCACATTCCAAAAACAACCTGTTCCCATCGTCAGTTTAACATCTCCTGGGTGAAAGCAGCATTCTCCAAACATGGCTGACTGCTGATCAGCTACCTGCCGTACCAACAAAAACAAATACAAGTTAGCTATTAACTACCAGCCTACAATGCTGCTGGATTTTAAAGTACCAATGCAAACACTTCGGAGTCCTGAATACAAATAACCATTCAGAAAGGAACTGAGCATTAAGGGAGGACTCACATACAATTCCTTAAGTCTTTGCAGGCCATTCCAACAGTCAGATTTATCACTAGAATCAAATTACACCAGGTTTGGACACAACGTGAACGTCTGTAATATTGCTTGCAACACTGAGAAATGTGTTACGAAAACAGAAGAAATATTTTATGTTTTAGTATTTGACGAGGATAAACGGGGCATTCGCAATGCCAGGGAGCAGAACAGAGTAGGTTGGCTTGAACTCCTCTTCTCCCAAATAGAAAGTTGACGTTTTGAGATCTCACCTTCCTTTTTCCCTGCTACCCCTCCTGTACCAAATTATTCCATGCTCAATTTTTCAACAATGATGATGGTTATTAAATGTATTTACTTATGTTTGTGCCTTGGTGAAACAGTAAATTTACAGATAAATTGAGTCTACAATTCTTTAAAAATAGCAAGAGAAATTCATGTTGGATAGATGACATTTTTTCCATTTAGCTCAATTCAAGCCGATTTTTCTACAAGTCATCACTTTACAAGAATAATGGGTTTTTCTTACCCAAATCCTAACTACTGAGGCAAGAACAAGTTATTCTCCATTTATTTTTAGGGAAAAAAAGAAATAAAAGGTACCACAAGTGGATCTATTAACAAACACTCTTACATTTGTGTAGGGTCTTACTGAAGTCAAGCCAGGATGTACATTGTACAACTTTATCTAGAACAACTGATTCTAGAACAACTGATCTAAGCCAGCGAGAGAGACATTACCAGAGCTTAGAGCAGAACCCAGCTCTGTTAAGTCCTACGTTCAGTGCTTAATCATTTGGTCATCTAACCTTAATGGACCTCAACCTCTAGAAATTCCTTCCCATTCCTCTCTCTTCCTTTCCCCCTAAAGTTGTAAACTGAGTTTTTGTAGAAAAATTCAACAACCAATTTTACTGTAGTTAAGTCATAGAGAAGGAATAGAGAATACTTACTAAACAAGCAAGTATTAAATCAAAGCTAGATAAAAAGAATATAGGTACAAATACACAGATTTAAGTAAGACAACATTTTCACTCACCACTGCCATTATTGGAATAGGTACCCCAAATATTTCAGAGTCAGCTGATCCGAAGTTGAAGCTTAAAATAAATGTTATGGAGAAACATCACAACACTAAACTGACCTTTTTGTTACAATGAAATCTAGATATATAAGGCCTGGGTCTGCATCACATATGAAAAGTAACGCTACCGATTTATTTTAAAGAAAGCATTAAAACTATCACTTTAAGAAATACTGATAATAAAAATAAAGTTTTGGATGTAGTGTTAAAAAAGTACATCTGCAGAGAAAAAGAATTTAATTTTTTTGTGTATATTACTTTGCCTGTGCAGATTATGTAGTATTTTTCTAAAGGCAATTAATTTAACAAGTATCATATTCTTTTAAATATGCCTTCATAGTTACCTTGTGTCTTTCACTGGAGGATAAATAGACATCGGAATAGAAAGTAAATTACACAAAGTAGGATTCCAACATTTCTGAAATAATATGGAAAAAGTAAAAATGTCAGCAACTCTCTCAGAAGCACAATAAACAGCAACAACATTTTTTCGGAACAGCACATACCATAAAGGGCTCAAAAACGCCTGTGGCACTGGCATTTGAGTAATCTGTAGCATACACGGAACCTACCGTGAAAAAAAGAACAAAGTAAGATTTCAGATATCCAAATACTTAAGAGTCATTTTAAACATACTTTTTCTTTAAACATCTCGGTGGCTCCCATGGAACATAAACTGAGTGTCTATAGGCAAAGTCATAATGATACAAACGAGCACACAAACTTTACCTGGCGCTCACTGTAATGTGTATCTATTAATTACCTTATTTTACCCTCATGAAACTGGCTAGAAGAGAGCCGGTACTTTTGACAACATGTAAACACTGACTGCATCACTGTCTGTCATAATCTATCCAATTGCTCAGGCATTAGCCCTCAGGACAGAAACTTGTAATTCTTCCACATTTGTAACAATTCTTTGTTCTTTTTCTTTCATGGGTATTTTTCTGTAAAAATAATCAAGGCCAATTAGTTCTGGTAGTCCTCTTTAAATCTTAAATGCTTAAAAGGTTGATTACAATGAATAATTATTTCCCTTTCTGACTGCCCTTCCAGGCAGGCCCAAGGAATAGTTAATTCAGAAGTTATTTTTTTTAAACAGTAAATATATTACAATACTCATCAATTATAAAAAAAGCACAAATGGTCAAAAAAGTATTTGAATTCTAGGAAATATCAATGACAGTCATGAACATCAGTACTTAGATTCCAGTATATTTTATTAATATTTAAGAGGAACTGTAAAATTCACCTTTAGTCAATCTATTTAGTCAATCTATACAGTAACCACGTGTCAACTGTTCCAAAGCAGCAGTTATTTTTTTTGGCAGCTTCTTCAGCCTGGGAACAAATATACATACAAAAAAAGTATTTACAACTGGGTACAATAAAGAGGAACATATTTCCTGATTCCTTTTCTCATTTTCTTCATGGTTAATGATAACATCCCCAGAAAATAAGTCTCTGCCAGTATTTCTTCTAAAAAAGGGCAAATTGGCTATATAAGTAACGTTATCCTACAGTTCATGCTCCTAAAAGAGAATACCCACAGTTTCTTACAGTTGCTGCTAAAGAAAGAAAATCAATTAATCTTCTACTGCGGTGGCATCGGAGCCTTAAGATGGGAAACTTTATAGCCACAATTATAACAGCGGTGAAGGAGTGGTGAATAAAGAAAACAAGGTCCTGCATACTGCACTTAAATAAAAAATTAACAGAAATGTAAGAAATAAGTGTATTTTTAAATATATGCTTGAGAACAATAAAGACAGAGCCATCATTTTCTGGTTTATGATGGCTGTAAAGAGTTCAAAATGTTACTTTCCTTGGGATTTTTTTCCCCTTTAAAATGGGAAATTCAGGTTTCATCCAATTTCTACTAACTGATACTGTATACAACTACAGAATTCAGAGAAAGAACACACAAACTAGTTCACTCAAAACATGACTGTATACATTATTCTCTGTAACTAAAAGCCATGAATTTTTGAGCTTCTTGGTTTGATAATCACGTTTTAAGTATCAGTGCCTGACAAAATGTGGGAGAACGTTCATCTCACTGAAAACTCAGCAGCTGCATAACCTTCAATTCTATAATCCTCCAAATTCACACCTCACATTTTCAACAGGTCCAGCCAAAACATGCCAGTAAAAAATTATACTTGACCTTCTCAATAGTTAGTTTTGTGACAGAAAATACCAGACAAAACCAGACAAGATTTCAGGGTTTCTTTACACAGGGTAGAAAATTGATGATAACCATTTTCTTCAAAAATAACTTGAAAATTAACATAGAAAGTAAGATGACTGAAGCAATAAATACAATGGGAAGAAACAAGGAAAATGGTAAGGATTAGAGCAAAGAATACAGTAACAAATAGCTCAGTGCTCACTAGTCCATTAGATTATTCCAGCACAACTTATTTTACCTGTAGTTTCCAATTTACACTACAACAAAAAGCAAAATAAATTGCAGTGTTTGATTGTTCAGTATGATATTATTTGTGAAACTGTAAACGCTGAATAATGCAGAGTGGAAAGATAAGAGTGCCAGTTGAAAATAAATACAATTGTCAGGCAAAACCAGAGTGCAAACAACTTTAAAACGAAGTACAATTACTAGCTGTATAATTATATGAAGTAAAATAAGGCTATTTTATTATGTTTCTTATGTATGAAGAAAACTTTTTACTACTACACATTTCCAGAATCAGAGGAAAAAGTTGTATAAACATGAGTAGATATTTTGGTAGGCAGGCTTTGAACATTAACACAGATAAAAGTCTTTCATTCTGGTTCTTTTGAGGAAAAGAACAAGCAAGACAAAACGTAGGCAGGCTTGAACATTAACACAGATAAAAGTCTTTCATTCTGGTTCTTTTGAGGAAAAGAACAAGCAAGACAAAACTGAAGAGGTTACAACCAACCTAAGTCACTAGCCATTATTATGACTTAAGAAAGCTATTATTTTTCCCTTTCCAGCTTACCTCATGTATGTTTTTAAAAACCCATGACAACTTCATAGAAGTTTGTTGTGTTGAAAAAGTAAGAAAACTTGGTGCCAAATATCGATCATTCCCAGTCAAGAAATGAAGCACTGTAAAAATAACATGGACTACCTGTTTCAAAAGAAAACAGTTACTTAATTTTTAATCTCTCCCTTTAAAGGTTTCTGATCAATTATCTTTAAAGGATGACAACACAGATGAAAGCTGCTGACGCGAGATTAGATTCAGAAAGCTAAAATTCTGTTAGAGAATCCTTACACAGGACTTCAACAGGTAGCCTTCCCACAACAAATACCACAGGAAAGAGCAGCTGCACTCAGCAAGTCTGTTTTACTGACTTCTGCTGGCACGCTGCTAGAGACTGCGCTGCATTACGAAGACAGGTCACCTATATGAGCACAATGCGCGATGTGGGTGACAGCGTCACATGCTGTTACTCCAGTGAAAGTTCTCCTACAGTAGACAGGCTCGATCAGGTTTTACGAGATTAACCAGAATTTAATCATTAATCAAGTTTCCATTCACAAAAGAAATCAGTGGCAAAACCAAGAATTTAACTTCTTATTGTGAGTGTGCTAGTTAGTTTCCACTTACAGGAAAAGCAACTTCAGTTTTTCCACTTAGAGCAAATCTTTCTCTTCCAAAACTATGAAGCACAAGCCATAAGCAGCATAAAATGTACCTTCCATAGATAATCTGAGCAAAGAGTACATTAAAAAAACCAAACAAAAAACCCAAAACGCTGCCAACCAAGAACTATCTACACCCAAAAATTATGCTGTAGCAGTGTTAACAGGCAACATTTTAATACAACAAAGAGACTAAAAAGTAACAAAATGTGTGCTAGACCTACAGATATCTTTTCCCATAATTAATTACCTTCAGGCTATCAGTACTGCATTTTTTCTTGGTACTATTGTCCATGCTAATCTTGCTCAGTTATATGTTTTTAGGCTACAGCACATCATATTAACATGTTAACAGGACACGTGCAGTATTTTGTATGTTGCCCTCACTCTTCATAAAAATGAAACAGTTCTAATATGTCCAAGCAGTACCTAGCTTGTCACAGTTTTACCTTCAGCAGAAGGGACTTATTCCAGGAATTCACAAGTTCAATACTTCTTAAGTCTTGCCAACTTATGAAATTATGAAAAGGTTTCCCTGTCCTCCTGAAAAACAGTATTCGAACATTCCCATTTAAAACTACAGAACATACACTGCCCAAAAAATTCAACATCAATCACCATTTCCAGTCAGGACACTTAACACTAGGTCAATTCCTAAAATAAGTGCGTATCCTCCTCGTGGATTCGAGGAATTAGTAATAGGCATGTGGACATTTTGAGTGTGAGGCTTCTCACCAGAATTAAAAAATACATATGTATTCACCTCTTCCAAACTACTAAGAACAAAACAAAAATGACATACACTTATAAACCGTTCTGAACTGCTGTAAGGTGTGGCTCTGCAAACGCAAGAGAACATGAGTGACTGACATTTGCTGCTTTCAGGTTGTGACTTGACTGAGTTCAACATTTCTACAATCTGCTTCTATGAATACAAATTCATTTTAAACAACACACAATATACACACTTGTGCCATGTAATGAAAGTTGCTCTCTGCGTTGAGATGCCAAGACCAGCAATTTGCCTCATGTGAAGTCCCGCAGCTAAAAAACAAAAATAAACCACACAAAAAAAGCATTTATTTGAAGAAACAAACAAAACCACAATATATTTTCCAATATAACTATAAGACCTATGGAATACTTAGGAAATTAGTAATTTAAGAGAATATAAATCTCTACAGACTGGCCAACTAAGCGGCTAGAGCAGTGAAATATCAGCAAACTCTGAGTCAGACCAACTGATTCCGAACCAGCTGAATAAACCCATGTATTTTACAAAAGCAGTTGTGGCACACTGACCCTTTCCACCTTCTGAAAGGCCTGTTGATACTTTACTAGAACGGTCCCAGAGACAGGCAGGCAGGTTACATATGCCTATATAATCAATTAAAACCGGCATTTCACAGGGGTGAATGTGAACAAACACACAAACAGAAGGAGTAAGTACCTTTACAAACTTATGGAAAGAAATTCCATAAAGAAACAAAACTAGATTGATTCTGTAGGCAGCAAAGAGATTAATGTCAATAAGCCATGATTTTTTGCATCACTTTAATAATGACGTGTCTTCACCTTAAATATTATATTCCTTAAGCAATCTTTCAAAATTCCTACGAACAAATTTGCTTAAACCACATATCACTGAATGCAACAAAGTGTACTTCAAATTCAGAAGTATGAAAATGTACATTTGGGTATATAGCAATTTTGCTGTTAAACCTTACCTTCAAGTAACTGTTACAGAACATTTTTTCTAATATATATAACTGTAAATAATTAAATATGTCCACAGCTATTTTCAAAGCAACTCTGGTCAGCTTCCCAAGTGCCTCCATGCGTGCTTCCAGAAGCAAAATTATGTGAAAAAAATATACATTAAGAAGTTCCACTTAAATGATTTTGTCCAAAGCACTGTTAACTCTGAAGGGCTCTCAGTCCCACTACTTGAACAAATCACAGGTTAAGGAGGTCCTGCTCATACATGTTCTTATGTTAACTTTCATGTGCAAAGTTACTCATTTGCGTAAGCGTATACTGCAGACTCTACAACCGACAGCCTCTGAGTGACAATTACAGAAGGGGTTTCATAGAGAAAGGACATGTCTTGCTCCGCCGACCTCTACATGTGCTTCGGCGCCTTCCCTTACACTGGTCCTTGCATTCACGCAGGCAGTGGTATCAAGGCCCTCCATCAGCTGAAAATTAAATCAGTGCTTTCGCAAGGCTACCTGCTCCAACTGCCTGCACAAGTGCTGCTGGTAGTGGGAGCATACGGGAGGAGGACCTGGGAGTGGGTGGCTTGGGAACAGCAGTATTTCTTTTTTCAGTAGCAGCTGGGTCTAAACTGAAGGCAAAGCCATACTAGTACTGCCACAGCTCACTGCGGATTAGAGTGGCATGTCTTACTCCTCCCCATCTCCACAGGCTGCAAACTCCCACCACTTTTCCCTGTGACAACTATCATGCTCTCTAGACCCCAAAGAGAGTAGAGCTAACTGCCATTAAAGAGAAAAACAAAACAGAAGACAAAGCACAGATACTTTTCAGCTAAGCTGGTGAGCTAAGCTGTCTCCTGGAATGGTTGAACGAGTACCAGAGTGCAAGATAGGGGTGGGACCATCCAGAAGCAGTTTCCACCTTTAGGTAGTACTGAACTACATCAGCTCATCCACCCGCGCATGGAATCACATGTTTTAGCTGCACAAGCCCTGTAAATTGAAGTGCTCCTATGCCTTCTTTCTGCTTCCAGACAGTCATTCCTGCCCCTGGTACCACACCCTCTCTTGTGCTGGCACAAATATTTGTGAAGCTCTGCTGGCATAAACAACTGCACAGCAAGTTGACTCAGGAAACTGCTCTGGACTTGAAACAACCCTGTAAAAAAGGAGGGTGGACTGCTTCTTTTGACAGCAGCGTGGGCTTATGCTCACTTACATTACACAACTACTTAAAAATGACTTGCTGACAGTGCACACAGCTTGGCCACAAGAAAAGCTTCCCCTTTTAAAACCAGCTGAAAAAATCTTGCTTCCGAGATTTGCCCCACAGAATGGGAGTGGAGGAAGCTAGTAAGGCCGTTAGGGGTTGAGGTGGAATTGCTGTTCTTGTGACAGAACAGTTGTGGCTGCTGAGAAAACAGAACAAGAGCGTAAAATAATCAGCTGCAGCTTACACCTGGTAATGGTTACTTCCCCTGTCCCCTAGGCTGCCTTCCAAAGGAAGAGACGAGCAGTTTTGGCTTGGAGGCAGAGCAACACTTGGAGACCAAACTGCAAGAGGGGCTGAACAGGAAGAACTTTAGGCACTGAAAGAGAGTATGACGCACACACACATGACAAGGAGGCTGGGGCACTGTGAGAAAGTGAGCTGGGGTACAGCCGACAGGTCCACGGCATCAGCGTGGCACAGAAGGTGATCCATGCCGGATCGCAGAATGCTGGAGCTGGTATAATGGGAAAGCTGTGGGAGCTGTAGAGAGTAAGCGTGCAGTTAGAGCGGAATCCAGAAAAGGGAGGGGGGAAAAAAACTTCAGAAGTTTGGCAGAAAAGGGAGTTGTGCGTGTTTAGCGCGTGGAGTACTAGGAAATTTTAGGCTAAAGTACAAATAGAAAAGAACAGTAATACAGAAATCGGATGGTAAGAACTGTTTGTAGTTTGAATGGGGAAAGCGGGAACATCAGGTTGTAATCGAGCGAGCATAACTATGCAGCATCCTGCTTTCATTCTCGTACACTCATACGCACACACAAAGCAGCAGTAGAATAATGGGGAATCGGAAGGGGAAACAAGCCTACCCTCTGTTCGTACACAGAGGCATCTGGAGGAAGGAGGACAGACACTGGGGAAGGATACATATACAAAAAGCTAGAGCAACAAGGCGCTGTCACCGACACGTAAATCGAGTATGCACGCTCCTTCTGGTTCTACTTCAAACCTAATCTGGCCTCACTAAAAGACAGAAAGTGATTGAAGTGTCCTATTTTACATAACAATTGAACAGGCCTTAAAGCATGTTGTAGACCTGTTACTCAGTGATGAATTTTCAGTACTTTTTAAAAATAAAGATCTCTTATTATCTAATTAACTAACTTTACTAATTTTAATGAATAATTAACTTCTCAACCTTTATAAGCCATTACCTTGTACAGCCTCTTTTACTACACCAACAAACTGATTCCACAGCACTTCAGGATCTAATTCGACCCAGCCAGGACGAGGATAAAGTGATTCCACCTGTTCATGAAAGACACACAGCATTGTTATGATCTCTCATTCACAGAAACCAGCATTCTTGTGAAAGTTTGTGCAAACACATTTGGGTTTGCTTTTTTTTTTGTTCTTAATTTTCTGAATCAACTGCAAGAAGAGAAACAACAGCGTTTCTCACTTTTAAAACATGGTTGGATGTGGGTGTGTGATCTCTAGAAGACCTCCTCGGTTCAGAGGGAATAAAGAAGCCCAAACCCTCAGGAACTGGGGAGCCTGTAAACCCCTTTCGGGGTTCCAAACTGGAAACTAGGTTTCTCAGAGAGCCTTTTGGCTCTGCTGCTGAACTCGGACATCGATGCCTCCGAGCAGCTCAGTAGCAGCGCGGCACAGCAGGCCAGGGATCACGCACCAGATGGGCTTCCAACGAGAGGGAGGGTCAGCTCCACTGAGAACATCCCCTTCCACCTCCGAAAATCCATCGGATTTCTTACACTTCTCCTCACTGCCATCTTTTCGTTGCAATAGCTAACAATAAAAAAGTTAATTCCAGAGATCGTCTTGATCCCAAAATCACGAGCCATGCAAACCAAAAGGAGCCTGAAATTCACACTCCAAAGTTAACACTTTTACACAGCGCTGTTACATAACGGGACGTGTGTAAACTCAAGTCCTACGCAAGTCTCAGCTATGCCCTACTAACAAAAGCCGTTTTGTTTGGAGAGGGATTAGTCGATAAGCGACTAAAGCAAAGGCAACAGGGAAAGGTGGGCGGGAGCAAACGCTGAGAGGTAAGGGGGCGAGCGCAATGGTGTTATCCCCGTGGGGCTCCCAGCCGGGTGGGGGGTTTCGTTTCGCCCAGGCTGGTCTGAGGGCCCTCGGGAAGACGTCCCCATCCGACCCGGCTCAGGGGATGCCCGCGCACCGGGGAAAGCCAAGCTGGGCGAGCACCTGTGAACGCTTCCCATGCCGAGCCCCGACCCGCGCCCCGCCTGGGCAACCCGCCGCCTCCCCGGGACGCCGCACGGGTGAGGGACCTGGAGAGCCGCAGGGCAAAACCGCCCGGCACTCGGGG
>NW_008796078.1:3000797-3044725 GCF_000699145.1 Aptenodytes forsteri
GCGCGCCCGCTCCCTCACGGGGTGGTGGGGGGGGACGGGGACGACGGGGGTTTCCCGGTGGTGACGGCCCCTTCTCAGCTCTCTCTCCACACAGAGAGCAAACACACCCGAAACAAAACCCCATGTTTAGTCTGTGCCGTTTCTATATAGATTTGCCAAATGCACGTAAAAGGCTTTAATGAAACACCAAAGGTTAAAGGGTTTCTAAAAGGCAGAATTCAGCGAGCACCAGCAGAGCGTTTCCTCGCGGTGCTAATACCGACTCCAAGTGAACATACTGCCTAATCCCAATTCCTCCTCACAGCTGTACCGCATGGAGAAACGTCCGCTAGGAGCAGGTGTGTGGTAAAGGGCGAGGTATGGTGGCTGCAGGGGTTTGTCACTGACGGTAGTGAGCATCAGTGAACGAATGATACATAATTACACAAAGCCTTAATCTGCAGCAATCCTCTTGTGCCATCACTTTCCTTCACAGAGGGAACCACGTTTAAAATTCCCGTTGGAACAGAGTTAGTGACAGAAATGTTCCCCTACTGCCCTTAGATGGGGTGGTGGTTTTTAAACAGGAACAACTAGAAATATTCTCAGTTAAGCAATAAAATTCAGGATGTTCAACCCAAAACTAGTATCAGTAGAATTTAGTTTTAACCCCAATTTAATTAGAAGAATTAATCAATTAGTTTTAACTCCTCATTTAATTAGAGCAGGAAAAGCAAAAAATACCTAGAAAATATTTTCCCCTTGCACTTCTGTTTGGCCCCTCTTAGAAGAAGTTGCACTATGAACAACAAAAGGGTATAACGTGGGATAACAGTCTGATGTCACTGGATCTTTAAATCAGGAATGCTAACGGCAGTGGAAGCCACATAAGGAGAGGCTCCCCACCGCACCCGGGCAGTGGCAGAGGTCACTGGGACAAAGGTTGGGATCACAGGGAACTGAAGGCACATGAAAGAGAAAGCCAAGGAATGGCTGCTTTACCTCTCCTCCCGAAGGAACGACTCATTAAAAAGTCATCATCTCTTTGACTTGTATATTCTCTTTGACTATAACTTGACCAGTTATAATCTCTTGACACACAGCTAATAGATGTATGTCAGAGAAAGGTATCAAGTGCTTCACATCTGATTAGGACTATTTTTCTTCAAACTAATTTAATTACTCTGTTAGTTTCGGTAAATAATAACTATTTAGAACTCCTGAAGAAAGCTCCCTAAATAAGATTCAACATGTGTAACTGGTATAAAAGGCTAAAACCTCTCCAAACATTCAAGAACTAAGAAGCCTTAAGTAAAATTGAGAAAATGCATCTAGACATCCTTCATGTTTTTACAGTATCGACAAGTGGGGCCCATCTCACTGCAAGATGAAGCAAAACTTCAAAAAGAAAATGGAGGTGCAGGTTACTTTTTTCTTTTACAAGCTCTTAACGTAACAAATACATACCCCTCTGACTCACTGCACTGCATGGAAGTGACCATAAGCCAATTTCTTCATGCAAATCTTAAACTCTGTTTAGTATGTCAGTAAGAATTTAGATGCATCTTGAAAAGGAACACCATATATACGTTGGAAAAAAGGAACGTGAACCAACTTGCATAGTTGCAGTCCATACGTCATCTCAGTTATATAGCATGTATTAGAATTGCTCAATTTACGAGAAGCTTATGAAATACAAATTTTGTATTACTGTTCTGTTTGCAATGCGATAAAAACAATGCAATATAGTAGGCAACAAGTTTTCAGATGTGCATAGCTTGTCCATACAGGACTTACCTGGCATTAGCTTATGTTATTTTGTCATAAATAGTATCAGTCCCACACAGACACTCTTTGTCTATCCAAAACCTCTGTCACCCTCAGAGTAAAATCTTATCGCCAGCATGGGTAAAAGCCCAAAGTTCATCTTAGCACAGACAAGGAACATTCAGTCTGAAGTGAAGATGTACGGACACCCTCCTCCTATACTGCACTGCAACGCTGATAAGCCCGCCTGACCTCTACCACCACCCTACTCTCCCTGTTCGAGTGAGAGCATGCAGGGGCCATTTCCACTGTTCAGAAAGCAGAGAATTCACACACCTGGGGTCACATACCAATTACCGCAGCAGCTACGTCCCGTACTTCTGCATCTTCTCTGCCGAAATCCTCAGTTTCTTTGGTCTCTGGAAAGCGTGACTGGTCTTATCTTTTACTGGAATATCAAACCAAATGAAGGAGTGGAGGCACTCCAGGGACCTGTCCAATGCTGTAGCAAAGGAAAGAGTTAAGTAAAACCAACCAAACGGCAGAACGTCAGGGACAAGATCCTCCATCGCTGGCAGCGATGGCAAAGCCCCCACCATGAGTAATTTACATTGAATATTTGTAAGCAATGTCATCACGCTCAGCATGGTCAGCCAGCAACAAGTACACTTCAGAGGATGCCAAGCAAGAGGGGTTTGCCCCAGTTATCCAGGTTAAAATAGGCCTTGAGAGATGGGAGTGCTACAGATCCAGCAGACCTAATTACTAGAAAGAAAACACGATCTCAACATTTTCTAGGACCAGATTATTAATTAAAATTTCCAAGTGATTAATTAAACTGTATTTGGAATAGGTAACTTATTTTTTCTTTTAAATAAAGGTATTTTCAAGTGCATTTCTGTTGTGCTACTGATACATAGGAGCCTCTTCGCTCACCCCGGGCTTCCCGTATGAATCAAACTTGCCACTGGCAGTGCTAACAGGATTCCAGCTACTGGAATCTAGGAGAGCAAGACCCAAAACTTGTAATACGTGTTTTTTCCTTTAACTTCCCTTCCTTAGCTGTATTTTGTCAAGATGCATCTACCCTTCTACTGCCTCATCAAGCTCTCATTTACCATTTTACCCACTTCCTTAGCTCTACCATTTTAACAAGTTTTAACGTTATGAAAGCATTGACCTCAGGGTCCTTAGTCAGTTTGCATTGAAATAAGAAAGAGCCCACTAATTTCTATGGCTCCATTGGTTGGTACAGCCCACATACATCATACATTAAGCCTTGCCTGGAAAATTAACAGACGGCCCAAAGTGAAAGCGATGACCTTTTGGCAAATTTTGCTGCAATAATTTACCATATGACCATTCTCAGCAGTTCCTCCCATACCCCTGCCAGAATTTACCACTCTCCTTGAAGTCAACAGACAGAACCACACACAATGACATCAGTTAATCTAGCATGTTAGCTTCGTGGGTGATTTGAGTTTTAGGCAGCGATAGGATGTTTCTTAGGCAGTTCCACTCTTGCTAAGTCATCCCGCCCTTACACTGCGAACTGTTGTACCAACACAGCTGTTCTTGTGGCTCCACGGCGAACTATCAGGCTGAAAAATAACATGGGGGAAAGAGTTTCAATCAGATTAATTCCTTGATATGGTTCATAATGTGGTGACACAAACAGTTTGGCACGATCCAGTGGGAACAAGTAATAAGAGACTGGTTAAGCCAGCATTTTCACTAGAGAACTGCACATCAAAACTGTGCCCACGTGCATGAGGTTTTGCATTGTGCCTGACGCACAAGCAGTCCTTCCTTTCTGCCAGCTCTGCGACAGAAGTAACCTTTGCCAGAGAATGAGGTGGACTTTAGAACAATCAAGTTTTAAGCCAAGAATTTATCTACCAAACCAAGTGAAGGGAAAACTGGTGTACTTATTCTGTTAATGTTTCATTATTTGCCCATGCTTTTAACCCATCCTAAGTCATATCTACATTTGGAGGTGTGCAATGCGTATATACGACATCATGCCCATCATCCTCTGGATGTCTCTTAAGGAATTATGATGTGGACTAAAAATGACGGAACTATGAACAGCTTTGAGAAAATAAGAGATTGAGTCCCATATCTGTATATAGATATGTGTGTGTGTGCGCATGTGTATGTACATACATGTGAGGAATGGTCATTTGTACCTAGAAAATCCAGGGCTGAACAGCTCTTTAAAAGAACATTGATTTCAAAGTCTGGAAATTCACAGGAAAAAAATCTAAAAATAAAGAGAGGAAAACGGCCATCAACGACTTTAGGAACAAGAGAATGGATATACTAGAGGCTAAAGGGATGAAAAAGCACTTAAGAACTGTTGTTTCAATAAGAGCTAGCCACTTTAAAAAAAAAAAAAGGAATTAAAAAAGAAAGCAAGGGGAAGGAAAAGGAAAAAATTTAAACACAGAAAAATCTAGAAGAAGAACGAACCAGCTCAATATAGGCTCAGTAAACTCAGAAGTTCCCATTTAAAAAAAAAAAGGAATTAAAAAAGAAAGCAAGGGGAAGGAAAAGGAAAAAATTTAAACACAGAAAAATCTAGAAGAAGAACGAACCAGCTCAATATAGGCTCAGTAAACTCAGAAGTTCCAGCAGTCTACGCTGCTCTCCGTTTACCCTACTGAGTTAAGTTTCAATGACTCACAAAGCATTTCAGCTGTTTCAAATAAATATGTACTGGAGGAAACATCAGGAGCCAACAGTACATCAGGTTCTGTCCCAAAGTAGTGCTAAATCTGAAACATGCATGGGTTACTCTGAAATAGATCACTTACCTGAACTGGAATCGCAGTTCTTGCTTTACCCCGTACCCTCAACATGCTAAAAGTTGCCGACTTTGAATTTTATTGCTATTGTTACTGGCACAGAAATTACATTTTGGCTTTTGATTGCCAGCCTTTGTCTTTCTTGCCATTACACAAAATACAGGACTAAGGGTGATTATCAACTTTCATAAAGCAATGCTGTGCAGTAACGCTTACTGACCAAGTTTTGCCAGAAAAAATAATAAGTTTTAATGAAAAATGCTTTCTCTGTCCTTTCAAATAACAGGAATCATGTTCACTGTTTGCACTTGATGGCATTGTGACTCCTTCTGTTCTCTTTGATTTGTATTGTCTTTCAAAGCAGAGAAGAAACAGGAAATTTGTAAATTACAGAAAAATAAGAGTAAACACCCCGTCAGAAATTGGCAGCAATAAGGAACTGTTGTTGGAACCATGGATTCTTTTGTGAATAAACAACAGCTACTTACCTCATGATATCCGATTCTTCGAAATATCTATCAGTTACAGTCTCAATATTCATGGGTCCTCATGCACCTGAATTTGGATTCTTTTGGCCAAGAGTGTGTATTCAGACTGCCCTTATGCCCTTGGTGTCACTGTGTCCCCTTTCCAGAGACAGAAAGAGAAGAACACAACTGTCTCTCAGTAGTAAGGAAGGCTGATTATGGAATACATATGGACAGCACATCTCAAAGAAAAAAAGGCATTAAAAAAATCCCTTACTGTAAGTAACCATTCCTTCTTTGAGATTCCTCACTCTCAGGGGTCATCTATATAGTAGTTCAGATGAACTAAACTGAATTGAACAAAAGTCACTTAGTTTTTGAATGGGAGTGTCCATGCAAGATTTATTATGCACAAACTGATACATTTTAGTTATCCCTTTACTTAATTTGTTTTAATTTTCTTTAGTGCTATATATTGAGATGGGGAATGCAATGAGGCAGAACTTGCCATGCAGGGTAACTGCAGTACTTAAAAGTCCATTGACTAATAATTTGAAGACAGCTTAAGAAATGCAAGATTGTATCTTGGTATCTTCATGTTGAGTAATATGACTTGAATGTATATACCAACCAGACTGCTGTTCTCTATAGAATATTGGTACACAAAGTTGCAGCAGCTGGTCACGTTGAGGGTGTAACTCCATTCTTTATGCTAGTTGCTTTCAACAAGCTAATTCACACAATATTTTGTGAGAAGGAAGGTAACACCTCTCTGCATGAAAAGCTGGTGCTGCAGTCGGCAAAAGGCAGATCCTAACAAAGTTCGTAACTCGCAACCAAAGATACCAAGAATTACCTGGCATGACTACAGTGTTCATTACGCTTTAAAAGGGAACAACAAGTAGAGTTTGAACATAATCTTAGAGATAACTGGTCAAAGAGGACAAAACTCAGCACATGGGATATATACACAATACAAAGGTGAAGAAATTTATTTACCCTCTCTAAAATAAGGGTAAATTCTAATAACATTAATTTGGCAATTCTGAATTTAAAAAAACTGCTATTATTGGGGGATGAGGAAATCTAATTATGAAATCTAACTTGCCGTTTGTCTCTCAGAGAAATTCAAACACATCACACTGGTTTTAGTGCAGTTTGTCATTATGCTTCATTCAGAAGCCTTGTTACAAATGAGGTAACTGTTCTTACTCTAGAAAAAAATCTCAGCACAATGTTTTGCTCCAGGTACAGAAAAAGGCTTCACAGTAGGGTCTCAAATATTTCCAGGTACCCATGGCTCCTCCTATTTCTCAGCCAACAGCTGTTTTTGCACCTTGTTTTGCACTAGGACTAAACTTGCTGGGAAGTAATCTTACTGCCTTGTCTATAGCTTTTTTTTTTTTTAAATCTAATGGGTGACAGAGGCCAAAGAAATTTTGGAAGATCAGTATCTAGTTAAATGCTTTTAATTGCAAAGTGACCAACAGCCTTTTTAACAAACTTCAGATCTTTAACTGAGTAGTAGTTGAAAGCCACCAAGAAACAGCTCAGAGGTGGGCAGTTGCTGCTTCTGAGAATCACAGAAATTGGGCTGTGGGCAGCTGCTGCTTCTGAGAATCACAGAAATTGGGCTTCATGAGATTTAATTTATATATTAAAATTTTGGTTTGGAGCATACAGAAGTTCCCATATAGTATTTGGAAATAAAACAGTGAAAATAAGTAATGTTTCTTGTTTCAATATTTAATCCAAGCAGACACAGACACAATTTATAAAATTATTCTATTGCATTAAAGTTTTATATAGCATTTAACTTTTATGAATGTTTTTCCTTCAGTGTATCATATATTCATATTTTAAAATATCTTTGCACAGTCCTTTGTGCAACTACATGCTAAAAATCTGCAAATGCACACTTAACACTAAACAGCACAAAAAATACATTCTGTATCCATTCATATGCAAATTTAAAACATTTCACTTGGCAGATAAACAATGAAAAGTTATTTTAAAAAAACCAGAAACTACAAAAATGCGCACGTAAAAGTCTTCCCTTTTGGATTTTTAATAAAATACTGCTCTGTATAAGATCTAATGAAAAACTCCAGTGCTTACAAAATACTTTATATCTATGAGAAAAACAAATGCTTAATATTCATATGCAAATTTAAAACATTTCACTTGGCAGATAAACAATGAAAAGTTATTTTAAAAAAACCAGAAACTACAAAAATGCGCACGTAAAAGTCTTCCCTTTTGGATTTTTAATAAAATACTGCTCTGTATAAGATCTAATGAAAAACTCCAGTGCTTACAAAATACTTTATATCTATGAGAAAAACAAATGCTTAAATTTATATCTGTATGAATTAAACATAATCACCTTGTTAAAATATAAAACTGAAATCATAGGGGACACGGCATAGGTCATTGCAGATGTTACATCTACCAGGACATGTAAAACTGTAATTAACTGGGCACCAGGCAGTCAGTATCATAGAATATATAAACTAAAAACCAGGGACTAATACAATATGCAGCAGCTACAGAATTAAGTGTTTAACCAGCTATATATACTAAATATAGCAATTCTACTTGAAGAGGGAGAGGAAGTCTTAGTCTGAACTAAGTAATAAATAATAAAAATTGCTGTGTTTACCAGTGTTAAGAGTATAGTGTCCTTCATAACTTTATTTCTAAAAAATCTGCATAAATTGGCTATCCAGATATGTCAACATTCTGTGATGCAAGAATCTACCGTAGTCTCATCTCCATCACAGGAATTTCTAAACAGATCTTTTCTCTGATGATCAGATAATTCATATAGGATATGGGGGGGCCAATATCTGTGTCCCATAACTAAGTTTCACATAAACACTTCTAAAACATTGGTGTGTCAGCATCGTGTCAATCTTGTGTTGCTAATGACAATAAATCACCAAAACGTACAACTTTCCCTTCATGGCGTACGGCTTCAAACCCTCTTGAGACTAGATGGCTATGAAGGGAACAACTATATCAACGTATTTTAAGACTGTATATAGACTATTCTACAAGGTTTGTGATACTGAGTAAAGTGAAGTAAAATTTCTTAACCTTGTTTTTACCTCTGTGATCCTTTTTATAGGGCTTGCTGCTATTCTACAAATACTGCTGAGGCAATAACTGTTTCGGAGAAATCAATATAAAAAAATCCTATAACATGGTAACAATGTGAAACTTGGTACTACACCAAGAAATGGAGGCAAAGAACAAGGTAAGGGAACTGAAAGCAAGTCTACAGACTTGCAGATCCAACATGAAACCTGTTGGGAGGCAACGAAATGAATCACTAAAGTATGCTTTATTTCTAAGCTTCCTGGGCCTTAGAGGAAAAGTATTTTTTCTGGAACAGGTTAGAATAAAGAAGAAAAAATGAAATTTAATCAACGTCAGTAAACAGCACCAACTGAGGCTTCAAATTTTCTCTTAGACTGAATGTCAATAAGACATTATTATTGCCTTATTAATGTCAATAAGAAAGGTACGAGTGGGTTAAAAATAGTACAGGGATCTTTGAGCCTTCTTTTTTTCCTATATGAACTAAGAATGATGAAGTTACTTCTTTTACAACATAGCTCCCTCCAAAAATACAAGTCCACTTTTTGTCTGAATATTCTTATGGAACCAATAGTAACTGTTTCTGATAATTTAATTTTGCTACACAGAACTTCTATCAGAAAACTAAAAAATAAATATTAAAAGTCACTAGCAACAAAAAATAACCTACCATAGAGAAGGTTTCAGGGCGCAGACTGTTAGAGGGAGAAATGGACTCTAAGTAAACGTAACTTTGACAGCCATACTACACAAATGGACATCTTTAAACTCTGGCCGTTTTTCTAATTTAGAAAAAAATCAGGGTATCACTAGCATTTTAAGAGGCTTTGCAGATCTGTAGTAGCTATCTATGTTATTTTATCATCAGAAAACAATGAAATTGATAATGCTGCTAGATTAAAAAAATTAAACGTACTTTACCAAAGAGGTCTCTACTTTGCAAATATATTTTTTTATTCAATACATCCTATAAGTTAATCTCCTGGAATAGATTCTGCATCAGCAATCACTTTTTGACACTCTAATACTAGAGATACAATAATACCTACATTTTGAAAGTTGTAAAGTTGTTGCCCTCTGGTATAAAACCTAGCAGTTCATAGTTAAAGTGAATTTGGCAGTTCCACTGTAGTTAGGTTTTAGTCACACTGATTCAACTCAGAAGGACCTGGAGAGCCAATATAAAAGCTGCATTTAAATAATTTTTTCCTTTCTGTCTTACTACGCTATTTAAAAATAAGCTAGAATACGAAATGTCATACTAAGCAATGTTTGATGCCCAACTTATTACCGCTCCATATCCCTCCCAAAAAGCACGGCAATTCTGAATTAAGGTTGCCACTGTTATTGCTGCTTACCCGGTATAGTCTGTAAGCCACTGTTTAGAAACCTAGGCACAATGGATGGCATGGTAACCTTAACTCAGCATTTCCTGGCTTTTGCTAATTTAAGTCAAAATAATTAAGTTTTAACATAAATTTTATACTTTTCATAACAACCTGAAAATCATAGCAAATAAAATGTATGTCATTCTATATTATACTTAAAGTGGCTGGTCTTTTTAATAGAGCTTTCTGATTTTTTTAAATGATAGAACATAACAGTGGGGGGAAGAGTTAAAGATAAAATACACCTAGCTACCATATTTATTCTGAAGATTTTGGTGCGCCAAAATTGACAGCCAGCTTTCTTGGCTTTCGCTTGCTGGAAGTGTTTGGTGTTGATTTGTTATGAGGAACGCTTGGAGTAGCCACATTGTCTTGAAATGAAACAGTGGATTGAGCAGCTTGAGGAGATTTTAAAGGAGCTGAAGAACTATCTTGCTGAATGTGGTCAGAAGACACTGGCTGTTCATTCTTTAGTGGTGCAGCTCGAGGGGAACTCTGAAACTCCTTGAGCTCAAAGTTTTTCTTGCTAGCAGCCCTTTTTTTAGTTACCTTTAAATTAAATAAATATTATTTAACAGAATGCATTCTCAAAAAACTGCAAATATTCCACTTTTAGAAAACATGCATACAATTTTTTTTACAATAATTTTCTAATACTAAATAGTGCTTCACGGTGAGGGTGTTGTTGCATTCATCATGTAGGCACATTTTTTACAAAAATAGAATATTAAGACAAACCTGCCAATCTTACCTGCAGAGGTATAAACTGGTTGTGAGAACCAACTGGTATAGTTCCTGCAAGAGACACATTTCCTGGATAGGAGCCAGGATAATAATGTTTAGGCACTGGAGTTCCCCAGGACACTGGACCAAACATGTGAGATGATGGAGGCATTATATTAGCTGTGAAAATAAGTAACTTTCAGCTCTTTTTCCTCAGAAAGAGGATACCGACTCCCCAAAAGCCCAAAAGTACCCCAACTACATTTGTTTGCCTGTTGTTTCTCTTTCCAATAAAGCCTCATATTCTCCATATTTACTTGAAAGTAGTTAAGTGTTTATTTATTATCAAAAAAATCCAAACAGTTCTGCTCTTACAGAACTACACCTAGACGACAGCACAGTTAAGAGCACTAAGTCACGGCATCTGCATTTGAGAGCACATATAACTTAGGATCTTCACATCCTTAGCTGAGTGAACTGTGTTAGTAGAAGGTTGCAAGTTTAGGTCATCCTTTTGAAACAAGTCAACAATATAGAAACCCTGAGGAAAAGAGATGTAGCAGCTGCTGTATGGATTACTAGGACACTACAATGGTGCTGACTCATTAATTACTAGCTGTGAATGTGAGCTTTAGTAGAATACAAAATAGACGTGAACCAGAAATGCCACCAGGATTTTTAGCAATTTTGGGGGGGTTACTTACCATGCTAATGTTTGGCAGTGTTCAACAGGATTGTGATGCAGCACTTCAGTGAAAGTTGGTTATAAACAAATAAAAACACTAATGCATGGACAACCATTAACTATACGGGGGGGGGGGAAGTCCATGTAAAAATCAAGGAAGAGATTTCTTACGAGCTCTGTGGACTGGGACTATCAGCTTTGAACTAATTACTATTGTTTCGAAGGAAAAAAAAACAAAACCAAAAAACCCAACTAAGACTGAATGGACAAATACATTCTTGAGGAAAAGAAATAAATCGGGAGATACGTGATTCTCTGTATTGAATTAATTTGCATATTGATGAGAAGACGTTCATCAACTGTTTTCAAAGCAGTTCAGACATACAACTACATACACAAAGACCAAAAATGGAGCTTTCTGGAAGGCATTAATTTTCACATAAAGAACTACTACAATTACAGGATATCATGACAATATTTGAAACGTGTACTAGTGAAATACTTACCAGGGGGTTGTGCAAATACTGGAGGAATAGATCCAGGTGGTACAGGAACTCCCAGTGGTTGATAATTTGGGAACACTGGTGGAGGCGGAGGTGGAGGCAAAGGGAAGTTTACTCCTATGGAACTCTATGAAGAAGGAAACAGAGGATTACAAACAGACACAATGCAATAGAGATGAAGATTTTAAAAGATTCTTTGCATCCTCACCAAACGCTGTAAAGCAAAAAGCGCAGCTTTCTCCTTTGCTTCAGCTTCAGAATGACACTGCGGTCCATGAACCAACAAACCATTTGATAATTTTATGTGACAAACCGTCATGGTCTAGAAAAATGAGATAAGGTTTTTGAGGAATTTGTATTGCTGACAAACAAACTGTGAGATAGAAACAGAAGATTTGTTTGTTTGTTTTCAAAAAAGGCAACAAAAGGAGCTAAGGTTTATTTTTAGATGGATTTCAGTGCTCAGTCCAAATGTTTAATATAGGACAGTTGAAACAAAGTTGACAACTAACTTTTCCAGAAAAAGCTTTTTACCTGTGGTGTTTTTAGGAAAGAGAAATCTGGTTGCGACATTCCAACAAGAGAACAAACACGAGAAAGTTCAGAAACAGTAGACAGCGCAGGCTGTGGACAAGCGAAAGGGTGACCTCCAGTTTCTAGTGCTGGTGTGTTCTGAAGGCCTCCAGCGCTATGAGGCCTGTTCATATAAGCAGCTGACAAAGAAAAAAAAAAAAGCTGCATCACAAACATTTCCTGCACTGAATGGATAGGAACTTTGTTATTAGCAGAAAAAAAGCATATTTGATTTTTTTCCTGGTATTTTCATATCTGATTAACAAAAAACAGGAGACTATATATAAAGAGATTTTTAGATCTGAATAAAGAAGTAGAACTGAAAAAGATGGACATTTTATTACTATATTTTGAAAATCAGTACTATACTGTTAGCTATGGTCTAAAATGTCACTACAAGGTGAAGCTCTGAACTATGAGCTGATGTCTAAACATACCCATTTTTTTTGTTTGTCTATATTGCAAGGCAGCTCCATGGCAATCCTGTCTACTAGGGGGAGCAGGAACATCATTAACTTGGGATTTCATGTCATTCCTTGTTTCCAGGTCAGAGCCATCTATCTTCAAAATCTCTTTGAGCATCTGTGTTCCTTTCTTTAAAAATAAAATAAACCATTCAGGGACATGATGGCATTCAGATAACACTACATTCTTACTTAACTCTGAATATCGTAATCGGTAACAAAATCCGAATTTTTGTTTTCCTATCAGTTAACATTTTATCAAGGCACAGATAACAGCATCTTAGCATAAACAAATGTGTTTGTTAATTTTCTTTGAGAATAGCTAATTAAAAGCTCATCAATACGTTTAAAAAGGCAGTATGAGGTTTCATGGAGTTTCTTTAAATAGAAGCATTGATGCTAAGATAGCAGATGCTAAATTGCAATGTAATGATTCCTGCAGTATACAGACCATAGCAAATGATTGTGGTGACAGATGTTCTTCATTTGTAGCTCTTGCTTCCTTGGAATAAGTCTGCACTTCATTTTCTTTGGAAATTTTCAAAGAAGCTAGGAGGCTTTCAAGTTCATTGTCCTTCTTAAAACAAATTAAAAAAAAAAAGGTACATCAACTTAGTATATTACAAGCACATGCAAGAGGAAGGGTATATTAGTTTGAGATTAATTTTATGCTCATTCAGATTTTTTTCTCTTAGCTTGGGCAGATCGCAGTCATGTCTGCTCAGAGTGTGAACAGATATCCAGAGACTAAATCAAGTTTTGCATACTAAAAAGATGCAAGTATTGACTAACAGAGAATTATTTAAAGAATGATCAAGGTTATACAGGTTTGTCTTGTATCTGTTATAAACATGAATTTGCACACAAGTGACCAGGAATAACTGGAACAAAGTTGTACTGGAAACTGAAGTTTTTCAAAGAGCGCAAGAAAAATCAACTATCCAGATCCTACCTTTCCACCTGTACAGGGACCATCAACTGCAGCCTTCTGAATGACAGGCATGTTGGGACTTTCATTCCTCTTCAAAAGTTTGACATTGTACTTATTCACACCTGCAAAATTCTGAAATAAACTGCAGCATTTATTATTGAATATTAATACTCCATTACTCATTATAACACAATCATGTTAGAAATGCATCTGCAAATAGCTTTCACAAGCTAATATTCTTAGAGGATTTCAGCTTACTGAAAACCTAGCATTTGTGTTTTCCCATTACAGCATCGCTTTTAGAGTCTGAGAGGAATAGGAATATAATTTGGTATCGTCACTATACATCTTATGCACTTTCTCTCATTTTCTATCTATAAAATCTCCAGAGGAAAAAAAAAATCTCCAAAATAAAATCTACCTAGTAAAAGAATCAACTAAGATGCCAGTTAAAGAGAAATCCGGAAAATGATGAATCAGATCAGAGTAAAATGAAAAGAAGGGAATACATTTACTCAGTACAGAAGAAGTTACCTGTTTGCTTGATATTTTATTATGTGGCTGACTTTCACCTCTTGTAACTTTGGAATCTTCTTTAACTACAAAAGAATGCATTCTTTTGAAATGCTCTTAAAAACCATAATAATAATCAAGGCTCAAAAAAATTAGTAACTCCATACAAGTACACAGAGTTGCATTAATTTGAATGGTTGCATCAAATGTTTAATTCAAACTTTACAGGTCATTTGGTGTATGCTTTTCTTGTAGGATAAAATAAAATGAAGTATATGCAATAATATATCTAATTTTATATTCTACAAATATGATCACAAGCAAATTTTCAAAGCAAAGCTGTGGGGTTTTTTGTTTTGTTTTTATATCAGATGGGTGGAAAGTCAACATAATGCAGAACAGCTTGATTAAAAGGTTCAGGATTAAGCGTGGAATAACCTAATATGCACACTAGGGACATTATTTGACAATAACAAGTGCAATGTAGTGTTTATATAACTATAATAAACTATTTTCTGTCAATAACTACAAAAAACTCAATAGCCATTTCAATGAAGATCAGATAAAGCAAGTAGTTCTCCTAAACAAAGTTTCTAATTATAGTACTTACATTTTTTATATGGCTCCTGTTTTCTTTGCTGACCTTTAAAGCTGCTGTCATTGAATCCTGGCTTATAGAACTGATTGCCAGTTCCCAGCTTGATTTCCTGAGGTAGAACTGCACCCTAGGATTTCAAACATCAAACCTTAACCAGAAAACTATGTATCTATCATTTACATAAGTCCCGTATGATTACTTCTTTCCAGAGCTATGCATACCCTGTGTAACAACACTTTCATCCAGAGGATTTATTTGTAACATTAACTAGAAAGTTTTCTGATCTAATGAACTGATGTATAAAATTAAGTACTTTCCTATTTTAAACCCAGGGATCTGTTTAAAGTTTATATACTAACCTTCTCATGCATGGTTTGCTGAATGTGGTGAGACTTGCCAGAACTCTGCAATGATTGCCATATGCTGCAGAATTCATCATCTTGCTTACTCTGTGCCTGACAAAATAAGAAACAACACTCCCAACAAACTCAGCAGCTATAAACTCAACTTTTGAACAGCTAATCATATACAAAGACATTCTGAAAATCCTAAGGTCCAAGTTTAACAGTGCTCAGACAACAGAAATTTTCATACTGACACTAGTAGAACTTGCAGGTATTTAATTTATGAAATAGGTTACCGTGGTGAGTTGTGTTTATGTAACAACTTTTCCTAAGAATCACTATTAAACTGAAATGAGCTTAGTTTGTTTTGAGATTGTTTTTGTTTTGTTATTAACAGAAGTTATTAACACAGGAAAGATCACTGAGTATAATTAAACTCAGATGATAATTTAAAATGGTTTCAAAAGCATGCTCTCATACTGACAGTATTCTTAAGTTTTATTATTAATGCCTTATTTTGTAAGGCTTTATCAATCAGGCTCAACTGCTTCATAACATTACAGATATGTTACCACACAACTGAAGCCCAGCTACGTGAAAACAACACTTTTGAAAATCTAGAATCTAAACGAGGACAACACAGGATATTATACTGATTCAAGAACTGGGACAAGGTCTGCTCCAGTCTGCATCCGGACTAAAACATCCGATGTACTAAAACAAAACTACCTGTTAATCATGAGAAAAAGACACCCACTCTAAATAGGAGGCCAAAATAAATATTGAGATATTTGGGTCCAATACGGAATGAATCAGAACACTCACTTTATTTTTCTGATTGCCACTCAGAAATGATCCTTTATGGGGTGAGTTAGAGTTGCCCTGATTTTCAGCCCTGAGATTGCAATGCTGTCTTCCATTCAGTTGCTAAATCATCAAGAGAAAAAAAAATCAGAAGTGTTTCATTGCCTTAAATTTTCTTTCAGAAAGTAGTTTTTCTTGTATAGACTTAGAAAACATGAGACAATTCTTCTCAAACACACCTGCAGCAACATGAAGTTACCCATTAAGCTAATATTCTTTAAAGAAGTCACTTATTAAAAAATAAAGTTTAATTAAACCAATGAGAGCCCCAATTCACCTGTAATTTTTCCTTCCTTACTGTATTTTCAACCAAAGTAAATCATAACCAAGAAGCCAAACTGACAAGGAAATCATATCTTCTCTTTCTGAGCATGGACAAGCTGGCCTACAGAAGCATTACTTGGAACAGAGCTTCAAGGAAATAATTGCATCACTGCCCAAACAGACTATTTGTGGGCACCAAATGCGATGTCACTGCTCTGAACTAAATACTTGCCTCTTGGAAACGCAACTGGAGCTACTCAAAGCCAAACAACTGTCAATAAGGAACTTTTTGTCCCTTTCATTATTGGATTAACTCATTTCTCCAAAATAAGGATTATCGTACTTCTAATATACTGACATAAAAATTAATTTTTTTTTGTATCAATGAAGATAACAACCATGGTCATAATTCAGCTTCTATGGAAAAACATTTTTGTACCAATGAAAGAAAAGTCTTACTTGAGTAGGAACAAAAAGAGAGCGAGGAGAATGGTTGAGGCCTCCCAGATGCACTTTTTGCGAGCATACAGATGACAGATCAGATGGATATGAATTGTAGTTATTCACAGCTGGCTGAGGTTTAACTATGGCCGTCAGTTTTTGATTTCCCATTTCTGACCGACTACCATGAGACAGGTTAATTAAGGCACTTGATGGCAGACGATAACCTCTGGCAGGTGAGCACCTTAAGAAAAGCAAATGACATAGTTGTTTCATGTAGTTTTATTGTTGACATTTCAATATATCTGACTTAACAACACTGCTGCCTCTATGCCAAAAGATAACGATTCAAGTTTGAACAGCAGAGGCTGAAAAGTGTATCCAATATTGAAATCTAGTACCATTACACACAACGTTAATTCCATTGTGCTCCCCTTTGGCCTCTGGCTGTCAAAACCAGAAGACGACAGTAATTACTACTACTGTGAGTTTATACTGTACCTTTCAGTGCTGAGCTCAAAGAAATTTTAAAGATGAGTGAATTGTTACAGCATAGTTCTGTAGTAAATATTTCTGTAAAAAATTATGAACCAGGAAACAATATGCTTTTCTTTTTCTGAGATGAAAACTGAAGCCAGTAGCAGAATTATAAATTGAAGTTAAGCAGCATTTAGACAGTTTTATATCTTCCTTTATGATTCTGAACACTGAAGATTATCTGTGTTACAGGACACGCTCTTGCAAGGGATAGGATTGTGTTATGCTTGCTGAATGCAGGGAATAGGTAAGATTCTCCTCTAATTTCTGTCATAAAAAATTTAATTTATCTAAGAACAACAGTAAAATGAAGCCTGCTAGGTAAATTAGTGCACTTACAAGTTTACCTGCTTACTTAAATCCAGAAAAGTTATCACACTTTTTGAAACAAAAGCATTAACCATGCCTCCACCTCCTGAAGAACAGTTTAGATTTTTAATGGTGGTTAGAATTTAGCGCCTAAGTATCAATTATTGATAGTTCAGAGTCCCTCCTTCAGAGGAACACATGATTACTGACTATTTTTTACTCTATATGTTAAAGACATACTGATAACAACCTCTTTTCTACATACTTGTTTTAGAAAGACATTTGGATCTAGTGCTTTATTCTGCTGGTTCATATTTGATTTCTACAAATCAGAAGCTTCTAAATATGCAAAAAAGCCTAAAGAGCATTTCCAAAACATAATATGCTTCATAAAAATTATCCCTACTCAAAGAAAAAAAAGAAACACAAAAGAAAAAAATTGACCAACACCGTTGAGAAACAAAGTTTTAAAAAGAGGCATTAAAAATACTCAACCAAACCAAAGGCAACAATTTCATGCCATCAATACCAATAGCATGAAATGACTATGAAACCCCCTGCACAAACCTTATAGTTAGGCCTCCAAGGAATTCTTCGTCAAACAAAACTTCGAAGAGCACATCTGTTTCTCTACTGGCTATAGAAAATGAAGTAAAATGTCATCCTATATATGTAACAGTAGCTGTTTTCATCTAAATTATGTAAATATCTATATTGATTACGCAATAAATAATGAAAAGACCAAAACCTAACTAATTAGCAATAAAAAATTCCTTATGCCTTAAATGAGTAATTTCATTAACAGCAACTCAGAAATTCTTCTCAAAGTCACATTGGCTATAGAAAATGAAGTAAAATGTCATCCTATATATGTAACAGTAGCTGTTTTCATCTAAATTATGTAAATATCTATATTGATTACGCAATAAATAATGAAAAGACCAAAACCTAACTAATTAGCAATAAAAAATTCCTTATGCCTTAAATGAGTAATTTCATTAACAGCAACTCAGAAATTCTTCTCAAAGTCACATATGGCTGCCCTTTTAGATATACTTTTAGCAGAAACGTACCATGCACAACAACTTATCAACCTGCATTAAAAGAACTGCAATTTATAGCAGTATGTCACAGTTGTCAGAAACTGCCAGAAGAGAGATGCAAGCCACCTTTACATTTAGGCAGTCGGAAACCGACAGCTTTAACATTACCTTCTTGCATAATGATAGAGTAATACTCCTTTAAAGTCATACTAGTATGTAATCATTATGGAGAAAAGAATACCTCTTTAAAAAAGCTGCACTCAAGTCTAGTCTATTCAAGATTCTGCTGGATGCAAACTGAATGAGAAAGCAAGTACTTAAATGCCAGGTAAGAAAACGATTTCTATTACTAGATCTCAAACTGCTACACCCAATGTGATTCCGTAAATCCTTTTGTTTACCTCAAATAGATTTACGGATAATCTTATTGTCAAAGAAGGTATAAATCCATGCCATTTAACAGAAATGGAGTATGACAGAGTAAAAAACAAATTCCAAATAAAACAGTTTGAGACAAATCATATTTGATAAAATTTTATGCTCAATGTAAGTATTAAGGCTAATACTTTTGTTTTTATCTCTACTCCTCTTAACTTTGCCCGTATCTTCCCAGAATTTCGTTTTGTTTCTTTTTTGCAGCTTGTGTTCTCTCTCATTGACCTCTCTGCCTTCTTCATATTAAGAAGGAACAAAGAGTAAGTAATTTCTTATTCAAAGTACAGCTGTGTAACACATGAAAGTAAAATAGAATACCTGTAGGTTTAATTCAAAACAGTAAATATGTCGTTAGCGGCTTCAAGTTGCATATGCTTCATAGGTGAGAAATTTCTGTGCGTTCACAACCATTATACAAAACACTTTTCTGAAGCCTGCTTTCACATCACTAGCTGAGCTGTTATATAACTATAATGCTACAATTACGAAGAAAATATTACCTCCTTTAATTCCTATAATGGTACCTCGAAGACCAACTGGAACGGAAAAGTTCTCTCTCACATTGACAACACGGTCAAACAGCCTATACTCTGCATCTCGATCTGGAACAACCCCATTCTGTTGTTCTAATGGCTGACAATAACCAAAAGACTGTGTTAATGTTTGCAAACAAAATAGAGATTACAATCAAAATGCATTTATAACAGTATCTGAAACACACTATAAAACAAACTTTCTGAAAAAAAAATTGTTTCAGAACATAGAATCTTCCCTCCTTAGACACAAAGCAAACTTTTTTTTTTCCTTGCAACTCTCACTCACTGCTTCTACCCGAGATACAGCAGTGCTGTACATGATCCAAGACAGACCAAGGGGATCAATTTAGACAAAATAAAACCATCAAGTGTAACCTGCCTGTATCAGTAACACGGGTATCTGTGAAATACCAGGCAAGATGAGCAGCTGGTCATATGTTAAGAACCGAACAAAAAGCAAAACAGGAAAGAAGAGATAAATGGAAAGTACGTTTTATTTTGCCTTCATTATACAGCCAATAAGAACTGTAGAAGCATGAAGGACAGAAGGTAGAAAAGAACTGAAAGTCAGTATAATACATGACAGAGTTTGTAGTTAGTAGAAATTCTCTCCTTTTAAAGACAGACTACCATTCTCAAATTGATTTTCTAGAAGGCATCATAAAACTTTTTCTTCCATCAATACTGTCCTAAAATTCCACTCTCTGAAAGCTGGTAAGCTTAGGTAAAATAAATACAACCTGGACAACGTAACTTCTAAAAAAGTCCTTTTCGCAACACTTACTCTGTACAGCAAATGGGGTTTCACAGTTACTCGCACCTTCTTGTTGCTCTTTCTCTGCTAAAGGATAGGACAGAAAATAATTACAAACTAGCGTAGGAACCAACACTGGATTTCAGGTACAACAAAACCTGAAAGATAATGTAGAATTCTTTTGTTTCTTTTAGATAAAGGTATACAGCATTCATGAAGTCTTTAGGATGACTAAGTTTGTTTTTTAAAACACGACTGATTTCTTACCAAAGCTTTTGCATTGTTTGGCTAATTCCAGAATTCACACCAATTTTATTATCATGTCCTTGCAAGTAATTTCAAAGAAATCAGCCCATTATTTCATGTGGCTTTACCTTTAGCTTTTGCTTTAGCAATTTCCTTGGCTCCTTTTTTGACCTGTGGCCTTCAGGAAACAACTTTCTAATTTTCCTCATACCAAAGAGAAATTGCAAGGGAAGAATAGCTGGGATTGCACTTCGAAACAGCACTTCAGTAGTTCAGAATATATACTGACACCTGTTCCTTTCTGAAATCACCAAAAGGCAGAGTTTGGAGTATGGCCTAATGCTGCTGAACCGCCTCAAAAAGAGTGAGTCGATTAAAAAGATTAATAATGAGCTCTTCTGAATTTCTGGCACAATTCACATTACAAATTCAGACCTTACATTACATGCTGTATTCTTTTTCTTTGGAATGAAAAGTAATCTTCAATCGTCTTATTCTAATTCAAGAACTCAGAAAATAACGAGCAGCTGCTTTTTGGTTCACCCCTGCTCACAATGATGTCAAGCTGCATACCTTGCATTTCTCTATTTCTTCTTCAATTTTCTCAACAATGGCTGCATCCAAAATTTGCAAGTCACAAGATGAGCGAGACAAAGCAGACACAGGATGTGCCTTTAACCAGGCAACAATTTCTTGAACTTTCTCAGCTCTAAATGAAAAAGGACATGAATTAAAACTTTTAACTACAT
This sequence comes from Aptenodytes forsteri, assembly GCF_000699145.1. Lineage (NCBI taxonomy): Eukaryota > Metazoa > Chordata > Aves > Sphenisciformes > Spheniscidae > Aptenodytes > Aptenodytes forsteri. The sequence continues at coordinate 3,021,820 of NW_008796078.1, forward strand.
AAACTAAGCATTTTACCACGTTCCTCGATTTAATAAGTCAAGTATTATGATATAGGCACAATGCTTGTATAGATTCATAAAGTAACAGAAGAGTACTGTATGAGTTTACAATAGGGGCTAAAAAAAAAAAAGTAACTAAATCACGCAATACTGTTTCAAAACTATAACCTGAAGTTTTGTCTCAGCCAAAAAGAAAAAAAAAAAAGAAATTATTTAAAAGTATTCAGTAAATTATGTTTGCATCCAACCAACTAACCATGTCCAGCTGTGATTAAAGGTACTGTGACCAGCTGTTTCTCACAACACAGTAAGAACGAACTTCAGGGCATGCCTCTGGTAAAATGGAGCAACAAACCTGAGATTCTTACAACAGAGGAGTCCCAACGACGGTATATCTGCCTGGTAAGAGTCCTGAGGAGTGCAGTATCATGCAGACTTACCAACTCAAGCCCATGAATAGGGCTTACTAGCTAATAATAAAAGCTTTTTTTAATGTTGCTATACTGTATCTGGAACCAAGGTTGCTTCTTGTCTCCCATGAAACTGACTGAATGTATACTAAAAATGTGAGAAGTGCTTTAAATTCAGTACATATTTTTCAAATTCAAAGTGATCTTAAACAATTAAAATAATTATTGCTTATTTTCTCAAAATGATCTTTTAGTGACTTTGTGACTATTCATAACTAAACTACGCGTACTGAAGGTTACTTTAAAAGCAAGAATTACAAAGTAGCCATCGAAAACTAGATCTCTCATTTATTGGACTTGAGATAGGAGTCTGACAGAGACTTGGAACGTACAATATTCTGATAATTTTTTCAGAGTCATCACTGAACAATCATGCTGCTCAAGGAACAGCAAGGTTTCAGTTACATAGCAGCCACTATACGATCACCACCAATTTCACAATGTTATCAGCCTTTATTCTACTTATTCCAGAAAAAAAAAAAAAAAGGGAGAAAGGTGGTTTACCCATTCTCATCCTCTCCAGGCCAGATGTCATCTTCATAGAAGATATCTTCCTGGCTATTCTTGGATATATAATTAAATAGTTCAGGGACCCTAAAAAAAAATGAATAAATGGAAGACAAATTTAGTTTCACATCAGCATAGACCACAAAAAAAGCCTCATCAAAACAAACTTTGACGGGCTCCAAAATTTCTGGAGTCCAGACAGATTGTTGGGGGGGTTTTTTTAACATAATTTAGTGTCATACTGTTCATTTGTCAAGGGTAAGCTGCTGACAAAATTACTCTATCCCAAAACATGCTTCTCCTTGGAAGGAGAGACTGTTGGAAGGAGAATATTGGAATAAAAGAAATTCCATTAAGCAATCTCCAAAAGCAAACTGGTCAGTTCTTAGAAGATCTGTGTCCAGAGGACAAAATCTGAAGACTGATACAAAAGTGGATAATTTGGATGACGTTCATATCCAATATTTACCTTTCTAAATACTCAGCAAGTAGTTGTTCTACTGCAGAAGAATACATCCATTCGTTTCCAACCTTCTTAGTATAGCCAGGAACTTCTTCGTTTTTCTTATTGAACTTCAGGTTTAGCCCCACATTTGCTTTGTGATCTCCATGAGGACTGGAAATAAGAAAAAGTTTATTAACTTGCAATGATATTTACGGGTGTGCATACATACATTAAAAACCACATAAACATAAATCCTCAGCCTTAAACCACAGAAAAATTAAATTCATTGTATTGTTTACTTGTTAGCATCGTGACAGCTGTAAATGTTACAGGACATAAGCTGTGCTACAGTAGCTGTCCACATGCATGCCCATATCATATTGCAAAGGAGGCTAGGGAATATTTTACCCTTCTTCCTTAATTGAGATCTAATCAACCACAATCTACCCGGCATTTACCAAGATGTAGAAGGATGACCCTGAACAATCAGTGGGGAATAAACGTACACATTAAATCACAAGAAGATGCTCATGCATCAACCACTTCTTTAGTGAGCTGTCCTAGGAAACCACAATTCTGACATTCAGAGAACTATAGGGATCACCTCCCTTATATACTTTAAGCAGTTTTAGTCTTAACTAGCTCTTCAAAAAAATTACAGGTACAATTATTATCCCTTTATACTAGCAGTAATGATAAGTACAATGAAATTAGATCCCAATTCCACTTTTTTTCTCAGTGTGACAAAGTCAGTTCAAACTCCTGCTTCAATTATGCAAATAGCTAACCAGGAAAGTCAATTTATGTCTTTCTACAATACTAAAGGCAACAGATCAACTCTCCAGTAAACAGAATTTAAGAAGTTGTTTATGATAAGAGAGAAAAAAACACTGCATATGAATTTAGTTTACAGCAAATATACTTTAAAGAAAGCTTCACATCACAAAACAGTTATACACCTGATAAGAAAAGCACTTAAACATAGCAGAAATTCTGTAGAGTTGTATTAGAATTTAGAAGCTTCTCTACAGTCAAAATTCACAAAGAGAACTTACTTTTTCTTTGATCCTCTTCCAATAAAGATACTCCCTGTAAATCTGGAGACAAGATATCCACTTACTCCAAGACGGCTGGCCAAAATATATGCAGGATTGTATTTCACGGAATATTTCTTTAAAACAAACAAACAAAAAGTATTGGCAATTCCTGAAGGATAAGGATTTTTATACAAAAGGTAAATTAATAATACGGAAGCATCCCTTAAAGACATTTACCATTGCAAAATATATTTGACACATTGTTTAAGCTTTTACTGGAAAACCAGAAGCACTTACATGCTGGTTCTGTATTAAAGGATCAAGCTGGGGTTCACACGGAATATTGAAAACTACACGAATTCTACCTTCTGGGATCACATCACGTGAATCTTGAACCTTGGAGAGAAACACAACACATTAAAAATGTTATTTAAAACCAGCAGTCTTCGGATACTAGACCTTGTAGTCTACTTTATCAACAATTTTGCTGCAGTAGGCACAGAGATGCTTCGGGATTCATCATCTTGCCATGACCTCTACACTGCTTCCTCACAGAGGCAATCAAACAGCAGTAAATCAAAGGAAACGGTTCCAAATGGGAACTCTATGTATTGCAAATTATTCCAAATAATTAATAAAAATAATCCTGCATTCAAGCTACGCTACCTTTTTCCTGTTATGCCAGCAACAGTGATAGGGAAAGCAGAAGAACCCCCTCCTCCTCTGACTAAACCATCAGGGGATCTTTGATTTAAAATTCTAGATAGCAAATGACCACTACTGCCACACAACATCTTAGATATTTTAGGCTTGCAAAGAAAGAAACCTAGAGGGGGGGGGGGGGGGGGGGGGGGGAATTATTGGAACTAACTTCTCCCATGCAGCCATAGTAAGGAGATCCCAGCATAAAGGCTGTACTTCCAGGAGGAAACAAGTCATCCAAAGTTTTGATGTTTGAAAAACGAGAGTCAAAGGCTTTGATATCCTACATGAAAAAGACAAAATTGACGTTAAATATCATTCCGTTCCAGTAGAACAATTAAAAAGTTCATATAAATAGACGCTTATTCTAAAACATTATCTGAGTCTGAAATAATTCATTGAAGGCAAAGACGTTAATGCTATATTACAAATGCTGTCACACAAGCAACTATGCTACCTCATTGAGCACCACCACTGTACTTCATTCAAAATATCATCAGTAAAAAGATGACAAAAGCCATTTTTTCAGTAAGTTCTCTAAACTGTGCAAGAGTCCCAATTTTTGTGACAAAATACTTGCCTAAGCACATTAAATTAACATTTTTTTATATAATAAATTATGTAAGATGCTTATTTTTGTTCATTCTTTTGTTTTAAAGAAGCATACACACACACACCCCCTCCCGCCCCAATGGAGTAAGGAGCTATGTGCAAGAAGATTCTGAACTTGTGTATTTACCTTGACAACAGTTTGGTAAACAAAAGGAAGAACTTGTTTTGACCACTGCTTCTCCAAATAAACTTCTCCATTTTGGTTTAGTTGATACCTATTACCAGTGAGTAACTGAGCATATACAACTATTGATGTTTCATGAATAATTATTCCTTTTCTTCTCTGGTAGCTGAATACAAAACAGAACATTTAGATTGATTACAATAAACAGAACTGAACCAAGACAGTGGAATTTCTTGATACAAAATTAAAAAATAATAATACTCTTAACAAAAGGATTCTAATAGTTTGCTTCCTGTTTTGTAAAAAATACCCAGAACAAATGGCTTAACCAATTGCCTATCCATTGTTGCACAGCCATCACTACATAGCCAAGTGTGTTAATTTAAACACATTTTACCTTTACAGTGGGAAGGGTTATGGGTAATTAAGGCAGTTAACTCAAATGACAGATAATAAAAGGCAAGCTACTGTAACTCAGTTGTGTTCTACTGGGCACCCACACTCTAGAAGAGCAAGAGCTGTATTCAAATTTAGCAATGCTAAGCTATTGAAGTTGTAACTTGATACTGTATGACTCCATCCTATATACTTCCTACAACTGAAGATTACTAAGACCAGAACAGAAAATTGAGTGGGAGAGTAAATACTGAATCTCATTCATTTGAGAATTCTTTTGTAACAGCATCTAACTTTAAATACCTAGGGACTAACTCCATATATTCTGAAATTTCAACATAAGCTCTTTTATGTTGGTTTTTTTTTTTTTTTTTTTTGTTTCCAGCAGACTTATTAACCTTTACCATCAAGTATGCAGCAGCTCTTCTCTACTCCTTAGGTCTGTAATACAGCAACAAAACATAGCTAAGCTATAAAATGCAAAGTTACACTTTAATTGCAAAGTTACTTACTGCTCTGAAATGCCTTGAACTTCTTTTAACCACATGCTTTGCTCCTTATCTCCAACATATGCCACTTTAGTTGGGGGCACTGCATTTCCCATGTAAAGCTTCTGTGTGCCATGTGGTTCCTCCAAATAAAACCTTGAGAATATTATGATAGGTATGAATTTAACCAAATAAGATTAATCTAGACATAACCAATTGTGAGCAAAACTTAAAGATTTTTTAGAAATTACTTGTTAAGGACATGGAAAACTTGCAGCATCGTTTTCTCTACCCCTTCCACAACAGGTCGCAGCGTATTTTTTATAAAAAATACCAGTGCACGTGCTGAAAGGAAGATTGTATAGAAATGTTCTCTTTTACAGTATTCTGTGTGGATTTCTGTGCAATGTGTTTTTCCCTCAAAGAAAAAAAGCTCTCACAAACTTCTACATCTATAGCACAATACTGAAGGACTCGACTTCTACAGAGAAAGCCAAACCTCAGAACAATGTTAAACAAAGGTTCTTCCACCAAGCCACCTTTGATACATCTGGACTAATTTGCTGTTAGCAAGTATTACAGTAAAACCAGAACTTTTGTACAGCCTAAGGAACTTATTTTCCATAAAACAATAACGATGACAAACAACTATCTATGAAATGTCTCTTACTTAGTTTCTCCATCCGACACAGCAACAACTCTGGCTTCTTCAAGGTGCGGCCAGTTAACAAAAACACGCTTTCCAAGTACCAAACTGGCAACATTTTCTACCATCTGAAAAAAACCAGAAGTTACTATTACTAATTGTTCAACATATTACAAGATTTTTGTTGAAATATTTTCAAACTGTTTTTGCAATAAAAACTACTCGAGTTAAAGAACACGTTTTCTTGCAGAGTAAAAAGCTCATTTTAGCTCATTAAATTATATTTTGATACATATTACAAAATCTCTGATTAGAAATGGAGAATCATATTTCATTTTTTAGGACAAAGTATTGTATTCCAAGTGTGGCTCTTTACATACAGCATATGTTAGCTGTAAGACCTGGGTTGGTTCACATTTCTGGTATAGGTTTACTATGTACTTTTCTTGTTAAATCACTTAGAACTGTTTGTACCTGTGGGACACAATAATCAAACTGACAATTTGAGGTTAGTGAAATATTTTGTACCATCGATTTTACTTTTGTGTTTCACTGAAATAAAGAAACAGCACTTATGTCCAGGACTTTGCTAGCATCTGTAATTTTAGTCTCACATTATGTTCTATTTTTCCAACGAGTTTCTGCTATTTTTTAATCTATTATTGTGGCTCATTAAATTCACTTTACCACATACCTTGAATATTCACTCTCCCTATCTCTCTACTGTAAAATCCTATCTTCTTGTTTTCCTCCTCTCTCCTTTCCTGGTTTTATTTCTTTATTTATCTCTGAAACTTTTTTCTTTTCCTGGATTTCTCTTTTGCTACCTGATATTTTTGATTACAAAATAGAGCTGGCTTTTAAAGGATTTAGAAAAAATATTTTGCTGCTTAATGTCTCTGCATCAATTCTTTCCTCTAATTCCTCTATCAGTCAGTCTCATTTTAAGTGGAAGGTGTAAGCCTGCTTTGTGGAGGAAAAGGGACTGATTAAAAAAAGTGTCTATATACTCAGCTACACAAAAGACAAGGGGCACTGCTCTGGAAGCTCTGCTTCCTTGCAATTATACTGTTTCCAACTATTAATTAGTCAGGAGTGAGTCTCACCAACTCCTTACCTGAGAACATCTGATGGCTACCACAGAGAAATGCCAGAAACTCTACTAAGGAGAATGACATTTAATATTCTGAAGCTAGGACAAATTTCAATCTTTCAGCAGATTCCCAGAATTCTAGACTGCTCGCTGCACAAATTTAGCATTTTAATCCTAATGAACTTTATTTTTTACTATTGACTCCAATAGTCAACAAAAGCTTTCAGCGTGAACTAATACCATTGATGTTTTCAGTGAACTGATTCAGCTGATGTTTTCAAAATATATACCAAGAATACCCCGACCTAATGGTCTCAATTTTGGGCTGGGAGCTAAGAACTTCAGAGTTCTTACTCCAGCAATTAATTCTATGGCCTTGAGCATAAAGCCGTTTTTCACCTTCCTTTATATTAATTAAATTTTAACAACTTAGACATAAAGCTCACTTTGAAATCAAAGCATTACTAGTTAAATAAAGTTTTTTAAAAAATCTATTCTTTTAAATTAACTATTCAATATATTTAACTATTTTTTTTTTTAAGAAATGTTTGGGTTTTAAATTTTTTTAAAAACTTTTTCAGTACCACTCTAAATGTTTTTCTCCTATAGTACACTATTGAGAAGATATAAATTACCAACATCTCAAATCTGACTATTTAACAAATTCAGTCTTTTTATGACAAGTTTTTTTGTCTGGGTTTTTTTTTTTGTTTTGGATTTTGTTAGGAGCTGAATGCTTACCTGTTCTTTTGAGTTCTCATCAGCTATGATTTCTAACATCATGTTCTCTCCATGGCTGCTTTGCTGAAACACCTGTACGCCACTTTTTCTAAGATAAAACTGGGTAAAAACAAAACAGCACATAAAACTTACTTGAATTCTTACATAGTTATCTATTAAATACCATTGAAAATGTCAGAAGAGAGAAATCTTTTACCTTATGTTTAATGTGCTTTAAGGTAGGAAATCCACAAAAATATAATGCACCCTTGTTGATTTTAGTTATCTTATTGTGGGTTATTTCTACGTGCCAAGCATCCAAAGGTATTGTTTTATACCTAAAAAACAAGTTGCACAACATTTGCTCATACAGATCGACCTTTGGCTCTAGAAACTCTCATTACTCATTCAAACATTCATTAATTGACAAACCCTTTGACTTTCCTGTAAGGTGGCAATTAATTTAAGCCACTTGGAACCTATACAAAGGACTATAAAAACCCATGCTATTGCTGCAACGAGACTACTCATTAAGAAAAAGACAAAACTTCAAGCCATGCTATGTCCCAATCTCACTATTTTAATTCATTGTTATTGTCAAGTTCTAAACTAGCAATGGTCCCGTAGGGTGTCATTCATCTTCACAACTATTCATTCTTCACTGAGTGTAATCCTGCAACAGGCATTCCTCCCCTATTTAAGTTTGACTACCAGTAAGGTTATGTTTCCATTTAATCTTGAAACGTCAGCCTGCGTTAAATAAAGCTGGCTACTTTCAGTGAGAGGAAAACGAACAACGCACTTGTGTTCAACTCTGTGCACTGGATCCAAACGCTTACAATTTTTTACAAATTGTCTGGAATTGGTGTGCCGATAAATCATCACTATGATCAGATATTTGTGCCAGCCTTTCATCCTCTGTGTCATACAAAGTTTAGTAATTCCCTAGAGTGCTCTTGCTGACTTGGCATTGGTTCATCTGTTTTGCAAAGTAACATTTGAAGAAAAGGGACAGATACTTTTACCGTGCCAGCCACGACAAGTAACATCTAATTCAACATTTTACATTTTTCAGTGTACATATTGGCATATACAAGCTTTAGTTAAAATGCTAATAAAAGTATTCTAACTACTTTTAGTCTACTCTAAAATACTTATGCCAGCGTTACCTCGTATGACATCTTTCTACTGCAGGGAATTTCTCTGGCCATGGTGACATGTACTGGAACTCTGCATCTTTGTCATACCAGTACATTAAACAAGCACTGTGAGTATTTCTTCGTTTCTCTTCTTCTTTCAGGCACTTATTACAGGATTCCATGGCCTGCAGCAGTCGTTTCTAAATTTTAGAGAAATCAGCATATGTGAAACTGGCAACAAAAATTAGCATGGAAACATCTACATTGGCAAAGTAGATAACTGCACTTTTCTGGTTAATGTGTTAGTTTTCTAATTGCAGCCTCACCCTTCCTCACATCCCAGCTCTCCGATAAAAATAGGACAAGTACAATGGAATGGCTCTGGAGAATAAAGATTACCTTTTTGCAAATATGTTTCCAAAGGCTAGGCATATTTCGCCTTTTACATTTAACGTACAGAGAAATATTAAAAAGATTTTAGATGTTATAAAATTCTGCAAAATAACTATTGAAAAAGCTTCAAAACCTTACGGGTCATTCAAGCAGCAACCGTTGTCTTCTGTGAGAAGACTAAGTCCTGTCAACCTTTTGCTGTGAACTATGGAAACAACTGGTAGGAACACGCCACCACCTGTATATATCTTAACATCTAATCTGCACTTTTGTTTTCATCCGCTCTTTGATGTGCTCAAATTTAATCTGATAAAAGATATTACAACAATGTATATAATAGTGTTATCCTATATGCAAAAGGAAAATGTTACTATTTTATTCCTCTCCGTTAATGTTTTACTGTTTGATTTGTACTTAGAGTCTTCTACCCACTACTGGTGTACATGTGAAGAGATTTTCTGTAAAAAGACTGTTGTTTTTTTTTCCAAGTGTTTATTTTACCTACAGACTTTCTGTATCTTTATATGTATATAGGAATAGATTTTTTTTTCTCAAAAAATCTGAAACTAAATATTTGAATAGCTGATAAAAAACACGAACAAACAACAAAAAGTCCACATCCCTTACTTAAGACTTCTGCCACTTGAAGCTAACTTTGCTTGTGGTAACTTAATCTAGCCTTACTCTCCAGGCAGCAAACATTTATATTTTTCTGTGGTCTTATCAACTGTTGATTTAAACTTCCATTGAACTGCATGTCTAACTGTTGATTAAGTAAGAAGTTTAGCAGCTTTGTTATGAAGCTTTTATAGACAGCAGACAGTGAAAGAACTTACCTCATCAATGAACGGGATTAATACTACAGCCTCCCATTCTTGCTGTTTTCCATTTAGGTCGGTTTTAAAATCCGGTGGATAATATTCGATAATAGGAGAGTCTTGACTGATCATCAAATGCTAGGAAAATACAATAGAGGAATTAAACAACATCAGAGACAATTTAGCACTAATTTGAGGAAGACATAGAGGAAGGCTGGTATTAAAACCAAGTCAAGTTTCATCTTGAGGGCGCTCACAAGGCATGAGCGGGACAACCAGGGGATCAGGCCCAGCCAGCACGGGTTCATGAGGCAGGTCCTGCTTGACCAACCTGATCTCCTTCTATGACCAGGTGACCCGCCTAGTGGATGTGGTACTTCAGCAAGGCCTTTGACACTGTCTCCCACAGCATTCTAGCATTCTAGCTGGCGGCTCACGGCCTGAACAGGAATTCAACATTTATCATTTAACTGTGCTAGTCTGAAATTGCTTAGCAAATGCAAAATTTTGTATTTATTACTAACTTTACAATGTACTAAGAATAGTAAGAAATAGACACCTAAAATTTAGAGGCAGAATATAACTAAGAGGACATGCAAAAGTATCAAGAAAAGAGTTACTTTAAAATAAAGCAGACAACCACTAAGCGATAGATAAATGCAATTTAATTCTAAATCCCACCTGGTAGCATTTAGGTAGCAGATCTTTGCTAGCTGCTGGAAGTACAGCAAGAAGCTGTTCAAATGGCATGAAAGGTTTTCCCAGTTCAAATTTGATTTTGAGTTCACCGACGTTGCAAATATCTGACAGATAAGGTGCATAATGATAAGGATAATACCTGCAGGGAAAAAAAACTCTTAAGTTCCTTGACTTAATTATAGCACAGCAGTGTTCACAGATCAGAACTACATTAAATGTTCCCAGCATACAAGGTGAAATATTGCTCAATCTTTAAGCAATTTCTCATTTGACAATTTTTCTTACCAGCTCCATGACTGAACTCCATGGTAATAATAATGCAAAATCCATTGTATTGCCTGGACATAACATTCAGCTTGATCAGCCAAGAAGTCACTTAAAAGAAGAAGGAAAAATACCTATTAGTTTTTCTCATTTTCACTGGTATATAAGCACCTTGTGCTAAATACTTAGCACCTTGGTACACAGGAATGAAGATAGAGCATTTTGGGAACCTAATAAGACCACATGTTTCTAGATTCATTTAATACTAATGGATTTTTTCTCTCTGGACCTCAAATACTTGTTAGAGAAAACGTAACTTCCAGCTTTTCTTGCATTAGCCAAAAGCATCACTGCTGCAGTACACTGCCACGTGTTCTCTGCCTTCAACATGAATGCATATTCTGTCTTGTATTAGACATATGCAAAGACTTGTCTTTGGTGTTTAAAAAAAGAAAAAGAAAAAAGAAAAAAAAAAAGGCATAAACTTACTCAGAAACTACTTCTACACCCATTTTAGTCATGTAGTAAGTTCTTTTGTATTGCCTAAACTCAGTTTCAAACAGATCATCATCTTCTGGTTCATCTTCCAACACAGCTGAAAAAGGAAAAAAGGATTAACATTCACTTCTCTACTAAAATAAGGTTTGAAGACATTCACTTTTGACTTTATGTCTTAACTTTATTCCTCAATTCACAGTTATAGGTGCTCATACCTTCCTTGCACTGAAAGTAACATGAAACAAAATCTTTACCCAGATGAAGTCTGGAACTTTTTTTTTTTCTTTTAAAAGACAGGCAACCCATTTTGTAGCCCAATTACAAGAACAAGGAAGAGAATATAAGCCATCAGAAAATAATTTAAGAAAATGTTAAAATAGATTTTAAAACAATTCACAGTTATAGGTGCTCATACCTTCCTTGCACTGAAAGTAACATGAAACAAAATCTTTACCCAGATGAAGTCTGGAACTTTTTTTTTTTCTTTTAAAAGACAGGCAACCCATTTTGTAGCCCAATTACAAGAACAAGGAAGAGAATATAAGCCATCAGAAAATAATTTAAGAAAATGTTAAAATAGATTTTAAAATTTAATCTTTTTTCAGCAACATCATCTTATATCATGGAGTAAAATTTATACATTTTTGACATTAAATTTCAAAACATGAGCAAAAGACATTTCCTACAAGTGGAATGAGTTTAAAAACATAATCAACACAACCAAAACCCCAAAGCCACATGGAAATCTGTTCATTTGTCTCCACCCGTATAATAAAATACCTAGGCATACAATTATCAAAAACGTAATGTTGTTAAAGATTTGCTCATTCATTCCTTTAATTCATGACGGAAATACTGGTCAGGTAAGAAGCACTTCAAAAGCTTTAGCCCCACTCCCTCTCTCCATAAGCCAGTGATGTGCAGTTCCATTTCCCAATAGCTGACCACATAACACTTTCATTTAGATTAAGGTCATCTCTGACATGAAATTCTTACAGATCTTCCAAATCTATACATAAATTAACAAGTTTTTTTGTTATATGTATATGGAAAAGTTATTTGCACTTACTTTTAGGGGTCACAACTTCACCTTCGTTTTTTTCTAAAGCAGCCAAACATATAGAATTTTCCTGAGCCTATTAAATTAATATTTGAGATAAAGTAAAAATACAGAATAATATGCACATACCTCATTCACAACCATATAATCTGCAACTCAAAATGCTATAATAAAGATGCATAAATATTATTATTATTTAGTATAAACCCCACACTACATTTCTCTCTTGTAATTGCCTAGGGAAAATTATTTTATCCATACAGATCAGACAAAGGAGCAGTCTCAAATAAAATCTCAACTACCTTTAAAAAATATCTGAATATTTGTTTTCCAAAATACAACTATTTCTAAAACTGTGCAGTACACATTTAAGCATTTTTACCTACAACATGCATTGTGCTACAGCATCAGTATGCAATCAAATTTTTAATCAGTAAATTTTTTAAGAGTTCAAATTACTTTTGTGGGAAGTAAGGATACAAGAAATTGTGTTTTAGGGAGTCGAACAAGCCAAACATTCACTTCATTCTCACACTACACACCGTCTTTTGTGTACAGCACTGAGTAGCTTTCAATAAGCAGAATCATTAAGTTGGCCCTCTTCCCCTGTACCTGAGATATGCAAGCTCCTGACTGTCACTGCCATTCAAAGGATCAGTCAAGATGGCTAGCTAATACTATACAGCTGCTCCAAACTTCTGTGGCAAATAAGAAAACAACCACAAATAAAGCATACCTTACTAAAGGAAGAGCTAACATCTTGCTCTTACAAACCACAAACTGCATTAAAGAACAGGGTAACGATATACAGTGACTCATTAAACTTGAAGGAATTTCCTGCTGCTATTCTACACTCTGCTGAAGGCATATATTGAAGGACAGCCAGTAGAGGTGGTGGTGGGGAACATGACAATGGGGCTGAGTCAAGATATAGAGAAAGGTGCTGTTCCTTATTAATTAGTTATATCTAGAATTGCAAGTTTAATAACCAATCTGAGATAGTTCATACCAATGAAATGGCTGTTTATCTATTCATTGTCAAATAGTCGGCCAATACCAAGACATGCATGAATGACCTATCAGTGTATCTGAAATATATAAAACGTCCAGCAGGCTATGCATTGAAAAGTAAAACTATAAAGCATGGCGAGTTGGACCATAACTCACCCAGAAGTAAGTTTTGCTGCTGTTGAGGAACAGATAAATTGACACAAAGCATTAAGTTACAGGTTTACGAGATTTCAAAAGTCATAAGAACTTTACCTTGACGTAACCATTTCATCACTCACTACCAGCAATGCATACAGGCAGTTCCTCAAATGTTACATTTTATTACCTTTTCTGATCTCAAAAAATCTTGAAACAAAGGTTTATGCCATTTAATTTGTCCAAGATCAAATTATTGCTTTGCAAAAAGTAACATTCTTATTTCCAAAATTGCGCATGTAAAACACTAACCTTTTGTTTCTTTTGTTTATTTTTTCTGGCTTCCTCTGCTGCAATACCAGCTGCCTCGTTGAGGTATTTATTGCCTACTTTACTTTCAAACCATTTTAGGTCTACAAAGACTTCACTGAAGTGTTCACGATCAAACTGTGCAGAAAGATTAAAGTAAGTTTAGAAATATTTAAGGGACACCAAATTTAGAGTGCTAAATTAACAACGTCTTTTTAGTAGGTGCATTAGATTACATCTAGAGTCATTCGTACATAAACATTTTGCCTTAGAGTTACAACTAAACTAATAGAATAATATTAAAAATCTTTTTTCTTAGCAATATATAACATATACCCAAGCCATATTTTGTTTTCTTTCAGTAAGGCAGCAATGGGTAACAAAGAGTTAGGTAGCTTCCACACTTCACTATCAACTCTAGAAGTAGTAGAAGTTTATAGGGTCTGGGTAATATAGTCTTGTGCCACACACCCAACCCTTTCATAGTTCCACCCAAGAATCAGAAGACAGGGCTGAAGCAGGGAAGCAGATGAACTTCCTCCTTCCAAGTTCAGCAGAAGGCCGAGACCTTTCCATTTCTATATGGCCTATACCTTTTCTCATCTCTAGGATGGATTACTGCAGCAGCACTTAACAGGATTGCCTCCTGTACGCTAGTTGGTTCATGAAGAATGCTGACGCCTGCCTCTGAGAGATACTAATGCTTCATTGCTCTTTACCAGTGATCTTCATAAAAAACTTGCAAAAAATATTGCTCTCCAAGTTCTTCAGACATAGCTTACCCTACAAGAAACTGACCAGCAGGGGAAGCAAAGAATATTGCTGCCTGCAGCATGCTTTGCCCAGTACTGCCGCTCATTACTCAATGAGAACTGAGGACCATGATTCTAGTGGTGAATTCTCATTTGACTTGCAGTACTAAAAGATGCTGGCTAAAGCACAGATCAAATGATTCAATCTTTTTCTTCTTATGTTATGGTATGATCAGACAACAACTGATTGGATCCCATCAGTTAAATGATAAAACAGCTCATTGAATCACTTGTAAAACACAGTCATTTAACAGTTCATTAAAACTACAGCATGGTGTATTTTGGGGTGCTATATTGAGGTTATATTCAACAGGCTATATGTAATTTCGAAGTTACTTACATCTGACAATCTTGTGAGATATTTTTCAAAGCGTTTTAAATTCAGATGTCCATTTTCATTTATGTAACCTATTGGGAAAATAAAGTATGTTTTTTAAATTAACAATTTAACAATTTTAAAATTTCAATTTAAATGCCCCATAGATAATAGAATGCGATCTTGCTGGCTGTCTAAAGAAAGTGTAATAAATGCTGAATATTCTAACATGGCTAAGAAGGTCAATAAATATTAACGCAGGAATGTTAATGTTTCTACTTTCCACAAATAAACTTAGTGTTCTTACCTCCCAGTTCTGGCAAGATAGCCATATATGTTCTATAAAGTAGCGGCAGTGCATCATGATTAATGTGTAAATGAGGTAGATGAGGAATAAAATCATTTCCTACAAGGAAACCCATCAAGATCCAATCATCTATTATCCTTTCAATATCATATTCAAAGGAAATCTTGTCCTGGGGGGGGAGGGGGAAGGAAAAAAGAAAACACCACAGGAGCATAATTTTTATTATCATGTTTGCATAAAAAGACCTCACACATTTCTTCAATCACAGCTCCATTAGAACTTACTTTTACTGGTGAAAATTCATAATCAATATATTCTCTCATCAGTGATAAGTGCAGTAAATGAAACGTGGTTTCCTCTGGTGCACATGCTCTGTAAATGATTCAAAACATTAAGTTAATAATTTATAAACACACTTTCAACATGAATATTTAGTAAGTCCAAGGTTACCTAAAACCAAGTGATCTTACTGGGATTATATCCTTGCAGAAGAAATAACGTATAAACATTTCTTTGAATCTATTTTAGGATCCATCTGGTTTGAGTCTATAAAATTTTGCAGTAGAATCTTCCAAACAGCAGATGTGACTGCACTGTATGGAAAACAGCTAGCTTAGAGAAAGCAGGGCAGCTTTGTGGAGTTCCATGTTGCATTAACTACTTCCTAAGTAATTATCCCATTGCCCAAAAAAGGGACAACATAACTTAACTTTGCAACAAACCCAATATATTTTAAGGTATTTTAGAACTAGTCTGAGTACATACAGAGTACACAGATTCATGTCTAAACTGGCTGGGTTACATTTGCAGTCATTTGAAATGCTTCTTGTAAGAAAAGAATATGCTCAACTTGAAAATATGCTCCATATGTATTCCCTAGTGGCTTCACCACAGCCAAAAAAAATGACAAACCTACTGTTTGTTTATGGCATAAATTAGTCAACATATATTCTGCTGCCTTCTCCTCTGTTCGCTAAAATTACTTAACACCTAAGCCAATGTTAGGCCAAAATCAGTTAACACCTACACCAAAAGATTAATGAGCTAAAGACTGATGTATTTTAAATTCATAAAGGACTATTTCACCTTGTAGATACTGTAACTAGCTGGGACCACCTCCAATAACAAACCAGCATAAACACCTGTGTATTCACACATACACAGCAGATTTTGGCCAAAATCCTCTGAGGAAGGTGTGTGTGGTACACAAGCTTATATCAAGACTACGAAGACAAACTCTGAGCTACACTTGGCTGCATAGAACTTCAGACCCAATTCTGTCATTTTTTAAATGTAATTTTCATACTGGCAAATCCAGGTTGATGCTCTAAGACTCTAAAGACATTTTGCCTCCTATTCTTCATTGCACTGGACCTGAAAATCCTGATAAAACAAGTAATTTCTCTCAGTCAAGAAACTGCTGACAATACATAATTTGTATGTATTTTTACTATTTTCAAATTTCCAACTCTAAGTACTCATAAAAGTGACAATACTGACAGAAGGCAAATCCTGTAACTTCCAGAAGTAAATTCCTGTAATGAGTAATATTACCCAGAAATTACAACAGGAGCCAAATATGGAATAATGCTTGAGGGAAAAAAAATAATAATGACACCTTGCTTTTTGATTTCACACTTTATTTAATTAATCCCTCAAAAGGTCATCACACTTTTATTTTATATTATTTTATTTTTAAAAAAGTGCAGAACAACATTTTTCTTTGGTTAGACTTAAGGTCTTTTAAAAACATTACAATGTTACATGCCAACACTATCAACAGAATGAGTATTAGTGAAAAGTTGACTGCAGAAGACGATGAAAAGAAAACTTATTTCTGATGTTTATCATATTGTCCTTGGCAATAAGAACATTTGCTTATTAGCAAAAATGATGCATTTATCTAAACATTTATATGACTTATCACTGTATTATCCAACATCCTTTTTGTATCAAAAAAGTGTATTTCTGCGTCTCTCCCACCTTCTCCCTTTATCCACCAAATACATGCTCAAGGTCCTTCAAAGAAGGAACCTAGCCACGGTAACAGTTATAAAATTAACTTTTCTATTGCTTCAGAATAGCTCCATGTACATGCACAGTTCTGGAACAAATCACCTTGTTCTGACTGACTATAGCCCACAAGTTAGTTCAAATGGGCAAATCCAGAATAAGAGCATCCAGTCAGCCACTTTAAGAGAGTTTATTTTAGTAATTATTCTAGTAATTTACTTACATGCACAAAACCTCAGAGATATAAATACGTTTTAAAAAGTCAGTATCTGCATCAGACAATTATGGAAACAACGTTAGTACAGCCTGGGCTGCTCCATTCATAATATGAAGAAAGAAGCACAACACACCAAAGCTCTAAGGATTTTTTTATCAGCTGTCCTGACAGCACACATTTTCTCATGTAAACAAATTCAAATGCACAATTTAACAAGTTGTCTCTAATTTCATGTATTTTCTAACACAAAAATAAACTAAGACTTTATTAATTTAGTATGCAATCGATAAAAAAACCCCTGTTTTAGCGACCCAGTATCTTTTGGATTTAATTTCATCATATATAAAATAAAAGTAAAGTTAAATCAGTTCACCTTTGAGATTTTTTACCACCAAATCTGACTTCTTCTCTTAAGAGCGCAAAGTGTGCCTCATGACTTGTTAATCCCAGCATAATCTATTACAAAGAAAAATTAGAAAGGTCTTACTTCATTATTTTTTTTTAAACTGTTACTTTAAGATTCGAGCATTATAAAGAAATTTTGCTGTTTTGTTTCATTACAAATTCAAAAGTTTGCAGGGATACAAATGCTTGTTTAATAACATTTTAGAACCTTGTGTGCTTAGGAAGACATCAAAGACATACACACTTTATAAACTTCTGTTGTTTGTATTATATTAATTGCACATACCAAGTCAGCATCTAAGCCATAGAGACAGTGTCTTGTGTTTGGATCGTGATGGGGCTTTGCTTTTTCTGATCTGATGAACTCCATAATTTTATGCTCACCTTCCCCTGGAGTCTGCACAAAAAAACCCCATAAAATTCATCAGTAAGTTTTTTTTCTATAAAATAAAATTTTATTTAAAATAAAATATTAACAAAATACAATAACCTCATGGCCTGATAAGTAGACTGTTACTCCTTGCCAGGATTTGTCTGTGGAAGTCTTCATATTTACAAAATATTTAAGATGCTCATGCAATCTGGCCATGAATTCAGTTCCTGAAAACAGAAATCTAAGTTAAACACAAAGCTTTTCACTAGTCATTCAAAATTGCATTTACATATCAAAAGTATTAATGAAAAAAAACCCAACCCAACAAATAAATATTCTGCAAGAAATGAATGAGACAGCTGGTTTTTTTCCCCAAGAAGTTTCATTTTTTCCCTAGCAATCTAAAATACTTTTAGAATGAGACAGTATTCCAACCCTACTAGAAGTTATTAAAACTTGGTTCCCAACTTACTTGAGCCTTTATCAATTCTGTCCTCTAATTTAAAAAAAAAAAAAGAAATGCCTTTGGATAGGAAAATAGTGCCAAAATACAGATGCAAAAACTTAAATCTAAACACTTAAAATAATTATCAAATTATCTTACCTGGTGTAATACAGTTGGAGTCAAATCTGGCTTCTGTAGGGAGAGTTTCTCCCTTTTCTAATGCCTTTTTTATTTTGTCCTCTGCCTCTTTTGCTGATCTAAAATAAAGCAGGGTTGGAGCGAGGGAGTAGAGAAAGAATCATCTTATTCAAATGTTAATATCCTAAGTACAGCTTTACTGACAAAATACATATAGTTTGTTTTTTAATACAACTGGAAGGCTTAAAAATAGCTTTTTTTCCCTAGTAATGATGATAATCTAAATAGTAACTGTATCTGAGCAATGACAGATTACCAAGATGATCATTCAATGGCTGATGACAATGAAAGCAAATTAATGTTGAAACAGTAGGAATACTCGGGATCTAAACATCTGAAAATGCTATCCCAGAACAATAATAGTAACGTAGTTAAACAGAGCAGCAAGTTTGGAACACCATGGGGGTAGGAGGGGTGAACTAACAATTTATCATCACTAGTAATGGAGAAACAAACAAAACAAACATCATCCTAGCCTTTCTTGGCCAAGGATTTCATACACACTTTTGAACCAGAAAAAGAGAAGCCACCAATGTCTTAGATTTTTGTCCTTCTTTCAATTCCACTCCAATTTTCTATTTAGAACTCTTTCTTAATCTCTTCATCCTCTGAACCTCCTTTTTTCTTTAACAACAACAACAAAAGACAAAAACCAAACCCACAAAAAACCCCAGTAGCTTGAAAATATTTTCTCGTCTCTTTTCCCCTGTTTGTTTCTGTTGCATTTCACTCACCATCCCTGTATTGTCTGACCACTGGCTTTCTTTCCTTACAGCAGTCTTCAAAAAAGCTTCCATATCTCCCAAAACATTAATATAATTCTTAACACTGTGGAATCTACTTGCAGCTCTGTATTTGAGCTAGCTTGCTAACTGGTATCAAGAGGAAACCAGAGTTGCATTAGAAACATCATTTCTTCTGTGACTGTCAAAGAACATCCCATTATATTTACCAAAAAGGCGTATCTAGAATTAGCATTCACAAATACCAAAGGCTCTCACAGGTTATGAAGCCATTGGAGACATCTGTAAGAGCTCCACTGCAGACTTATTTCACAAAAAACTTCATAGGAAAAAAGCTTCCCCCACCCCCAAGTCCCGCATACATAAGTAACAAGCAAACTTTCTTTTTTGGAATCCCGATTTTAAGTATTAACATTTTACAGGTAGTTACCCTCATTTAACTAAAAATTAAAGCTACTGTCAAAGGCATGACCACTCATAATATATTTTACTTTTTATGGCACACATTTAAGTAAATTTTTTTTTTAAGTTGTTACTATCCTAAAGACAGAGCAAGAACAAATACTCTCACCTAAAACGTCTCCCACGCTGCTGATTCATTTTTGCTCTTGGAGCTACTCCATCAACTGCCATGAAGAAAACCTTCCTTGGTTTAATAATGCGAAATAGTACTTCCAAATAGTGAAAAATATCAGCAAAAATCTTATCTTCTGAGATTCTGAAGTGAACATCGTCATCATTTGGATGTGAACACTGATGTATAATGCCATTCATGTCCAGGTATAAGTTGTCAAATTCTGGAATCTACAAAAGCCACAGTTAGTACCCATTTGGTGACAGTCAAGCAATGCAATCACTGCCCAAGGCGTGGCTGAGACTAATGAACTCTGGAAACTGAGGTGGGAAGACCGCCCTGGAACCTCCTGCATGCCAATGGGCTAAGAATATCTTGACTTGTTATGGGTTTGTCTGCACTTGCAATCCATTATTACAATTTTCCCAGTGAAGAAAGTCAGCTGAAGATTCCTATCCTATCCTGATTGTTTCTGGTACCTCAGGACTTCTGTCCCCTGTGCTCGGCCAATATTCTACATTGTATAAGGGAAAAACAAATAAAAATCCCACTTTTCAGGAAGAGGTAATGTTATTTTTTTTTATAACCCCACACATTTCACTGATTCAATCTTTCATAACTGCACTATAAACAACAAAAACTACAAAACTGAGTATGCAGTTTCCAACAGTATCCAAAAGCAAAGCCAGCTTTGCTTTAGGGCTCTCCCCTGTTAACCAGTTCCTACCATGACCACTGCATGCTGCCTCTTTAGCTATGCTAACAGCCATCTGTGAGTCTGGAGAGTGGCAACTACCACCAAAAGCAGTAGACTTATCAACGATAACATCAATTTCTTTCCCATGCTTTCCAAACACAGGGGTTTTTTTCTGTCTAGTTCTCTGTTCTTCTAACAGCCTTGTCTGTAGCAGTCCAACTTTCTTTTAAAGGAAAAAACCATCCCCCGAACGTACACAAGCAACACATAGAGCACAAACACCGTTAAACGTATGAAGCAAAGGGGCTGTTATCTATCTTTTTGTTGCCAAAAACCACCAAACATGCACAAGAGCAATTTGCAATAAACAAATCTATTCTTTAATCCACCAATATGACTGTTCATAAAAATCCCCCTGTCGTTACAACTGGAAAAAGGCACTGCTAACTTTTCGTGTTTTCTGTAGTATCGCTACTGATGTATCTTTACGTAATTTTGAAAGGCATGTTGTTGGACTCGTATTTATCATCCAGATGTAAGAGAAACATAACTCTATTTCAGCAAGAGGAATAATGAAGAGAAGAAACAAGAGGCAGGATCGGGAAGGATCTCCAGTCACCTGCAATACTTAAGTCTTGTGTTATGCATAATGATCTTCAGTACAGTTAAGTTCAGTAACCAAACTGCTCTCAACACGCTCAAACACCACATCATCCACGCAGGCACTACTTTCAGATAAGAAGAGAGCAGGGCATTGCACAGACAGCATTCTAAGGAGATGAAAACTAAAGCTTTTAGATGAGGCAACATATATATGGAAAACAGATGACCTTTTAAGAACCATGGCTATACTATGTTTTAAAAATAATTGTATGTTTTACATAGGAATTGCCTTTTATTCTGGGTAGTTTTTTCTGTAATAACAAACAAAAATCCTCATCTAGACGCTAGTATGTGTCAGTCTGCATATTCAAGTGGTCTGGCAGAGGAAAGGAAGAATGGGGACACATGCTACTGTCCAAGCTTAATATCACAGATAACAATCTAGACATTTGCTTTTCTCTTTTACACAGAGTAGGTATTCCACATAAGCTAATAACATCATCTAGTCTTCAGAAATACTAACTAGAGAATGACATTAGCACTTGCATCCAAGGTTGAGTTGTGCTTTCTGTTTACCTTAAGAGCTCTAACAACCTCTTTCAGAAAGCTTCGCGGGTACTACCCCCTGCTGCTATTCCCCCAGTTAGAGCAGACACATGCTGACTCCCTCAGCAACCACAGCTCTTCAGCAGAATTTTAAAGCTGCCACCAATTTCAGTGAGCAGCCCAAGCTTTTAACAAAACCGCTGAAAAGCCAGCACACACTGCTGCCGCCTTGCTACGTGGACAATATAAGACACTGTAGTGAAATCCAACAAATCACAAGCAAAGACCTAAGCTTTGAAAACTGCTTTGAAACTAGAAGGAAGGGTCAAACATCCAGGTTTGGAATCACTTGAGCAGGGCATCTTAGATATGTTGATACAACAGCTCTCTGATCTTTTAAAATGCTGTCTGTTTAGGAAAAATGTATTAAGACTCAAACATGCCCTCAATCACCACCCAATTCATCGCAGAACATCCTTATTCAGACTATAAAACCACACCCGTAACGCCAGTTGAAAATGATAATGAAAAGTTAAGAGCTTATGTCTAACAGGTATCTAACATGATTTCTCTGAAAACAAGACTTTTTTGCCTAGCTGTTAAAAACATTGTTTGCGGCTTTCCTTTTTCAGGCTTTAACGTACTTCTCGTTTCTGCTACTAACACAAACTGCCCAACGCGTGCGACAACAAGGAGACGCAGCAGAGCTGTAAAACCTGTCCCTCGTCATTACTGTGCCATTCGTCGTCAGCAGCAGTAACTTTTCAGAGCCCGGCAATGAGGAACCTCCGACCTCCTGCTACCCGAGGGGGGTGAAGGGCCGCCTGGTGCGGAGGAAGCACCGCCGAGTTTCAGACAGGCTGGGGAGGAGCGGGGCCGCCGGGGAAACAAAAGCCAAAGGGGAGAGCCCGGCCGGGGGGAGCCGCTCCGGGCCGGGCGTTTCCCCGAAGAACAGCGTAGTTTCGGTTCGGGCGCTTCTGGAAACGTTACTTGCACGTAACGAGGAGTGCAAATATCTGCGCCGCTGACCTCCAGCAGCAGGCTCCCGGCACTGCTGTACGCTGACGGCGACCTCGGGTCGGATATTCAGG
>NW_008796078.1:3045288-3063078 GCF_000699145.1 Aptenodytes forsteri
TTCAGGAGTACCGGTCGCCCCGCCCGCTTCGTCCCCCGTCAGGCGGCCGGGGAGAGCTTCCACCGTCGTTGCTGTTAAACGCGTGAAGCATCGCCTCTCGCCCCTTCTCCTACCAGCCCGCACCGGAGCTCCCACGACGCGCGTCAGTGCCCTCAGGCCCGGCCTGCTGTGGGTAGCAGGTCTAGTCCCCGCGTGATGGAAGTCGGCAACTCCCTGAGCGGCTCCTGGCGCGGCAGTTCGCTGTAAGGTTCTCTTCGCTCTGTGGTATAACGACAAAGCCTGCGAAAGGTAACATAACCCCAGCACACTCACACACCACAACTGAAAAGATCGTAGTAGGTTCCAAAGATCTTACTTGGAAAAATCTTCAGGTTTATGAGGCAGCGACAACGCTCTGGGAACACTACCCACTAGTTCCCCAGAGAAACAAAACCACTCTAACCAGTTGTAAACCCATTTTTTAAATTTAATCCCTGAAGTGTCTGGATTTCAGCTGAATTAAACTTGAGTCTCACGACAGCATTACTGTGATCAAAAACTAATGGCATTGTTTGTCTCTCAGAACAGCAGGAACAAAAAATACTGTACAAAAATTCTAATGATACCCTAAGAGAGTGTAATTTTTCTCTATCTCCCCCCTCATTTCCCTCCAGTTTGGATGCCCAGAGAAGCAAGCATTACTGTAAATTAGTAATATGTCTTCTGAACACATTTAGTGTCCATGTCAAAACACTTTTTCTGAAATGGAGTCTGAAAAACACTTGCTGCAGCCACACTATAAAAAGGAGGGAAGAGAGGGCCTGTCCAGAAGTCTTGGGAGCCTGAACGTATGTTAAAGTCACAGATACTATACCCTGCCTGCTGCACTGGTGTCACAGACATACTGCCAGGGTCCTCTAACTCACAGCTTTGTGTAATTTCCTTCACAAGGGTTTCCTAGCACAGCAGGCAAGGGCTAAGGAAACCGTTTCAGAACATGGTAACACTTTACCGGTTTCTTCACGGTGAGATTTAAGATCCCAAATGCTTTTCTAGACTTAGCCAGGCCCTATGGAAGAAAGTCAAAGGAAACCAAAATTCAAGGTGTACTGCTGAAGAGAAATACTCATTATTTTTAGAAAGCCTTTCTGAACTATGAGTAGAAAAAGTTGAAAGAACCACTTTACATCATATCAGTATAAAACTTTAATGTCAGATTTTCTAATCTACAAGTAAGCTGAACGAGAAAAAAACTTTACAAAAATATACAGTACTTTATAGAGCGCATTCTTTCAACACTGCGAAAATTTTTCATATAATCAGAGTAGGTACGTACATAAGAAACTTGCAGAGGCTTGCACAGTCTAATTTTTAAGCAGTTCCTATGTACTGGCTTCCATATTTATACAAAACAAGTCGTAACACCTTGCACATCTGCAAGTGTATTCATAACATACTTGCAAGTGTATTGTATATTTTACATAGATTTCGGATTGATCATAAGAGTGTTCTGCTGCTTACAGTCAGAAATCAACAGAAGTGACCAGTTATCTCTGATTAATACCTTCTCAAGAATATTATAGCTACATCACTTGTGAATGGTACCGTTCCAAAGTGAACAAATTTCACATATATGGAGCCCAGCCCATATACATCTGGCAGAGCAGGTTGTCATCACTTGCTTCTTGAATAAGGTAATGAACATGCCCTTCAATAGATAAGGGTAATCCTTTTATTCTGTTTCTAGTCTTAATGACACCTTGCAGCCGTTGATCTATATCAAGGACATGGGTTTTGGCCTGGAAACAAAGGAAAAAAAAATGAATATTGCTACTATCCATGAACTTCCACTTCTTAAAATAAGTGCTTGAAATCTGTATACTAATTTAATACAAACCCCAGATGTCTACACCAGTTACCTAGAAAATAAAGGATACCCACTTTTAAAAATCATTCTTTAAAATGGATAGACTATTGGTCAAGTTATGACTTTTGCCTTACATTTTTACCAATAAAATTTACCAGAGAAGACTGAAGAAGCTATGCAAATGTATTTGAAAATGTTAGAATGCTTTATTTCATACAGTTACTTTCAAATAAATGCAAAATTTCCCCAGCCTTTTTCTTGGAGTTCTGGGTAAAATTAAAGAAGATACCTAGTCTGGAAAATTTAGGCCAAAATTATGAAAATGAAGAAGTCTGAGTTGCTCATCACAACCTGTTATTAAAATGAGCTGTTCTGAGGCCCGCTAGAATAGCTAGGTCATACCAATTATACTCACACATTTTCTTTTAAAGCTCAAGCGTAACATTGGCACCTATCCAGAAAAAAACAGTTAACCATATACAACTATGTGGGTGGTCCTGTAACTAAAGGAAAGGTTACGCAGACACAGCCTGGTTAGTAATTATTTGAAGACCAGGAGATTTTCTGTGCTCAAATAGCCCAGTTAAGTTCTTTGTTGTAATATAGCTTCAGTGCTGTAGTTTGTCCTTATCTTAGTTGCTGTATTTATCAGTGCTCCCTAAGTTTTCTCTGCTCTTACACATACTTATTTTCACTCAATATTCCTTTCAAAGCAAAAAGGAGACAAAGCAGAATTTTTGCAAAGGGGAACTAGAATAAATATTATAGGTTGTGCAAGCTCTATTTTGGATGAACAATATAGTATTTACCAGCAGCTACAAAAGAAACTACGTAGGAAATCCTAATTTTAACCAAGTATTCCTTGACATGTAACAAGGCATGTATTTATTCAATAATAAACATCCACTCATTAAAAGCGCAAAAATATGCATGGAAAGGACTCCAAATGTTACCATCACTGTAAGTCTGGAGGACTGTGCAACAGTCAGAGTGAGGGGAAGCAGGAGCCTCACCTATCCTATTGCTTCTGTTGATGTTGTCCTTGATTTAGTAACACTAATAAGAGAATCACAGGCTCTATTTTGTTTGGTTCTTTAGTAGATAAATTACATTTTCTATCAATAAAAATAGTCTCTTTACAGATAAAAACTATGAACACAGAGACAATCAAGAAGAAACAACCACAGGAATTTTTAAATGAAAGAAAAAACAAGAAAGTTAAGGTTTCAATTAGAAAATATGTAACTTGCAACCATAATGGACATTTGACATTTGAATACCTTATGCTATGCTTGTTTTCAACTAACCTTTTCGTTGACAACTTCTCCAGTTTCGTTCACCTGTGCTTTTGTATTCCCTTTAACAGGTTTACTCCATTCCACAAGAGGATCATGGAGAAAAGTCTTTAAGACACTAAATAAATTAAAAATAAAAGGATAAGATACATATAATACATTTAATTTTCAAAACAAGAACACTGACAGGAGTCTAAAGTTAGCGCTGAATATTTATATTGTTTTATATTTCAATGCATGTCATAGCAAGATCGAGCTGCATGACAGGCACATGCTGAAACTGCAGCAGCTACTGTTTCAGATGTTTAGACTACAGACAGCTTTTTCAGAGTTTGTAGCAAAACCAGTTGCCGTACCTCATTAGAGGCTCCCTTTGATCACGCATAAGCCTCATTGTGACTTCACAAGCTCTTCGGAAGAGACCTTCTGTTCCCATTGGACCCATTCCATTAACCATGTTGTGAGTGAGACGAAAAGGAACGATTTCCGGAACTTCAAAAGTTTCTCCCTTTACATTGATAAAGAAAAAAGAAAAAAAAAAAAAAAAAAAAGAGTACGCCCTAAGCATTTTAAGCATTATTAAAGTAAAGGGTAACATTTGCATCATTTTTAGTTTTTTTCACCATCAATGTCAGTGGCAGTTTCCCAGCTGACAAGAGATGTTTGCTCAGATCACAGTTCTTCTCAGCTGTTAAAGGGAAATTACAGTGAATAAAGGACACCAATGTCCAAACAACCTCTTTTTCCCTGTTCTATTACACTAATACAGGGTATAAAATTTTGTACTAAATATATATTGCTGCTCTGTAGTTTCATGCAAAATGCTAACTTTTCTTTTATAATATGCAAGTTAGCTTAAAAACATTTTTTTAATTAAGGGTTATGTAGGACAATTTAGGCTTACTAAAAAGAAAGCAGGAGAACTAAACTAACAGTACCTCTGCCTCACTTATCTGAATTAAAAAGGGCACGTATTCCACACCAAAAGCATCTTTCAACAGAAACACCAAAACTCCAAATCCCACTCTGGCCACAATTTCTGCTGTTTATTTTTACAGAACCATTGGAATTTTTGTGCTGAATTTATGTGAGAAAAAACAAAGAAACTCTTCACAGCAGCAGAATTCTGAATGTAGTAATTACAGCTTTGTTTGGAGGGTGGTAGTGGAGAGAGGAGAGTCACAAAATACAAACACTCTACAATTTGGGCTATTTCAGTGTATCCACATCAGCTCATCTGATACTGGCTAAATCAAAAAGCTGGCTTTCATTAATACAGTATACAGAACAATCACATACTCTTTACATATCCCAGACTGTTTGTTTGGTATAAATAAGAAACAAAGTGAGAGAGATAACACAACAGATATGTTAAAGTAAAAAAAGTGGAAAAAACCAGAACAAGTAGTAATTTATAAAATAAAGAGCAAGTTCAGCAAGTGGCATTTCTCACCTTATTGAAAAGGCAGTTGAAATCCACATGCACACATTCACCAGTCAACGAATCAAACAGGATGTTTTCACCATGACGGTCTCCTAGGCCAAGTATGTAACCTACCATTGACATAACTGCAACAGAACGACAATAGGCTGACCTACTATTGTACCTGCAGAAATAAGAGTCAGATATGTCTATGTCACTGCCTTGGGTTATCTGTCTTTATTCAGTAGTATCATTAATGTTTAGTGAAATACACAAAGTAGATATTCCTGAGCTAGCCCAGTCCCAGTCACTCACCATGAAGTAGGATCAGGAAATGTTCTAAGAAACCATTCATGAAAGAGAGGAGGATGACGAGGCAGAAGGACTTCTTTGAACATTTTCAGCTTTTCAGACAAAGGTGCTGACTTTGGAAGCATATGCTGACGCAATTCTTTTCCAGTCATATAGATACCTGTGATAGACCTTCTCAATTAGGCAAAAGAAATCCCCAAATATAAAGCCTTATAGGTACTATAATATGGTATTTTAGAGAAGATAAACATCTCCATAAAGTTGAAATAAATAAGCAAATGGAAAATAACCCATAGAACATGGTGGTGGTGGGGTACTGGAAAGTAAATTAAAAAATCATAATGTTAACTGAAAGAGAAGACCTGGCAAACAAGCCACCAGAGTTTTACCGATTGCCATGGGGTGGAGTGGGGGGAAAACACATACACAAAAAACCCCACCCTCACAAAGCCATTCATTATATTCAGCTGAGATGTTTGGAGTTCCAAACTCCCAGATGTCTGCATACAGCCAGATAATGTGTGAAATCTTCCCCCAAAATTTTACTGCACTGACCAGAAAGTTGCTTTGTTAACAAGAAATTCAAAAGAAATCTGATCTTTTCCCTGGAAAGTTGCTGTACCCTCAACCTTGACTCAATTATAGATTATCTTAATTATCTCACACAAATGTAACAGAAATGAAAAACAACAGATCAAATCTGAAGAAAAAGTCCAGTCTTTTCTATTATTCAGTGATGCACATACATTCCCATGCTGCTGGCACTGCGGCTGAAATGATTTACATCATTGTAGAAAAGAATGTATTAAGATGATTGTGTTATCAGTTCTTGTAAGGAACTTGTTTATTGCAAGTACCAATTCCCTTCCATTTAAGAGCAAAAGTCTACCACACATATGAATAATAATATATTGCAGATAGTTAAAAATACACGTGACTGCATCTTCCTAGAATTTAGTCTGATCCTTGCTGTTTGTCTCATTTACGAATAAAGATACAAGCCCTTTAAAAAAAAAAAAATCACTATAGTCTAATATATTTCTTTACCTTTCTCCTTATAAAGTTTTATCAGGATATTTCTTAAACCAGCAGTATTGTTCACCCATTCAATTATGCCACATTCATCGTTTAATGGAATAACTGCGTAGGTTCGAATATGGAGTTCTCGCCTACGTGACTCCGCATCTTTTCTTAAGCACTATTCACAAAAGAAAAATGAGATTAACAGATAGGATCAAAATGTATCAATAACATTAACCATTCTATCTATATCTATTTTCCAATCACATGATGTAGAATTTAAAATTCTAAGCTTCACTGTCTGCAGTAGGTCAAATGCAAGCAAAGGGTCCATCTGTTCTCCAAAGTAAATTAAAAAAGAGAATTTTGCTATAAAATAGTCAAACTGCATAACTTGTACGTGGCTTAAATCCCTTAAAAGCAGTATTTGAAATAAATGTTTTAGTGTTTCAGAGATGCTATCATTTGCTTTAACCTCATGGAAAACACAGTACCTTAACCTTAAGCATATTGCTGAGAAGCAAAATATAATTAAAATAAGAAGTATGGCAACATCATCTGTTCCAAAGTAAATTAAAAAAGAGAATTTTGCTATAAAATAGTCAAACTGCATAACTTGTACGTGGCTTAAATCCCTTAAAAGCAGTATTTGAAATAAATGTTTTAGTGTTTCAGAGATGCTATCATTTGCTTTAACCTCATGGAAAACACAGTACCTTAACCTTAAGCATATTGCTGAGAAGCAAAATATAATTAAAATAAGAAGTATGGCAACACTTTCAGTATGAAAAGATGAATTTACCTATTTCTCATTAAAAATAGTAGAAAATACTGAATAAGAAATATGAAGCATGACAGCAGAAAGTTTGCAGTTATTTATTTACTGTAAATAACCTTTCCTATATGTTTTTGCTGGAATAAGCAATTATTTTGGCAAAATGTTACTGTTTTCACAAGTCCGTAAGAAGTTATACATTATCAATTGCTATTGATTTCCACTGAAACAAGATATTTTGCAACAGTTTACTTTTCTTCCAGTAAGCTTTATCTCAAGGTAAGTTGTTTTTTTGTTAGATAGTTCAGCATTTTGTTCTGGTCAGTAAGTGTAATGCACCTGATTGTCTAACTCATCAAACCTTATTAATAAGGGAGTTGAATTCCATGAGCCGACAGTCTTTTCTTAGATCATCTTTTGGCTTACACATCATAATGTAAGATTTCCCATCTGAACCTTTTAAGGTGATCTTTTTTGGCTTTTGAAGTGAGGCAAGAATTTCCACCTAAAGAAAAAATTAAGTTCTTTATTAACATCTGTATCATATCATACAAAATAAAGTGTCTAACTGTAATAAACCACTGCAACCGATCACGTTAGCACTTCCATGGAGCCACATCCTATTAACCTCAGGCCAAAACTTTATCTAAGTACCAAGAGGCCATATCTGTCTCAGGCTGTTATGACAGAAGCCACTCGGTTTTCACGAAAGTAATTATGAAGTTTCCTACTCAACTCCTCCATTTCTAGGGAACTAAGATGTATTTGCAGCTACATTTGTTTAACAGGAAGTTTAAAATGAGGTGCCAGCCAGAGGCTTACCGTATCATCAAAGCCTGCAATGTAGGCCCAGCATCCAGGAAAAGGGTCATGGTTAGCATGTGTACCAGGAATTGAAGGAAGAGTTGGTATCATTACAGATTGTAAGGGAATGAGAATTTCACTAAACGTGTGCTCTTCTACTAATCTCTTGAGTGTTTTGAAATGAATATTCATGCTTAATGTTGAGCTGTTTCCATCAACCTTGAAGGAAAAAAAAAAAAGTTGTTCCAAAGTTAACAATAAACACTGAAAATATTACTGCTATTTCACATTAACTAATGAATAGAATAATAAATGCTTATGGTAGTAAGAAAAATAGCAAATTACATTTAAAAGGAAATGGGAGTGGTCGAAAGTAAATATATCTGGCCTTTATGGCACATGTATTTTTCACTCTGAATGTAAATACAGAATAATGAAAGAATTTATTTAGTTTTACCTTTATTATCAAGTTCATTTGTTCATGAAAACACAACCAGTCTATTTTTATAGTAAAACTCCATGAAAGTTACTGGGCAAGAATCATACATGAAAGCACAAAACAATGTAAAGCCCATGCACTGTGAAATGTACTATTATGTACTGAAATATTTTGCAATGTGCTCAATTTAGAGCTATTTTCTACTTTTTTGAATATTTTTATGAAGTAAAAAAAAAAAAGTCTTTTGCAAGTTAATGTAGTTTCTGTTAAATTGCAGTAATGTAATGAATTGGCTAATGAAAGCTATCAGAAGCTTTTATATAACGTTTTTGAATAATCTTGAATAATAATCCTACATGCATTAATCTGTTTATTTTTGTAAGTACCGGTTTGTTGCACAGTTCTAATAGCTTATCTGTAAGGCGTGTTGCATCTCCAATAAATTTTCCTAAAGATTCCTTCATGTGAATAGCTTTGTTTAGAATTTCCTTACATCTATTGACACGCGTAGGGTAAGAGGACTGAAAAAAGAGGAAAGTTAAAATTTATTAAACAACAGTCAAATCAATTAAAGAATCCTAAAAAAAAAGAAAACCCCACAGTAATTAATATATTATTTTCTCTACTTATTGCTTGTTGTATTTAATAGCTGGAGAAGGATGTTCTCCAACTGAACAAGTACTAAAGCTGTACGGTTGTTGGGGGTGTGGGTGGGTGGGTGATTACTTTCTGAAACCATTCTTGGGAGTCCCACAACATAAAGGCCAATATTCAAGAATATGCCAGTGTATCCTGAATGTTATTTCACCAGCCTTAAAGAAATAGTATGCACCATGCTTTCCAATTTGCTTTGGAATGACCTTACTACCAGGTAAGTATAAGGACTAAGTAGTGTATCTCTCTCATTTTAATCAAGGCACAGAGTTAATTATTTGATTCTAAAACTGGAAGTACTATTACAATTACTAAAACCAACAAAATCTATTGTCTGTAACTACCCAATTCATCAGCTATTTGTTATTCAATTTCCTTTCCTAGTACATCATACAAGTCACGATGCATGTTAGCATTCTAATTTGGAACACTTAAACTGTAATACCTGAACTTTAGACTGCAATAAAATCTTTTGCAGCGATAGCATTGATACCCTGTTCCACAACACTGTATCACAGCAACTGAAACTCTCAATTCCTTCTTATCATCTTAAAGTAAAATAGGTTATATTCACATTTCTCTCTGATGAAAACAGTTTTACAAACTTAATAAAGGTGTAGCTATATTTATCAAGGTACCTTGGACACAGCAGTCATCATCCACATTGCTTGCTGTGGATAGGCTAAAAACACTTTAGCAACAATCACCATCAGAACTGCGAAGACTTCATCATGAGAATGGCAGATTCGGGAGATTAACTGAGAAAAAGCTGTCAGAAACTGGTAAGGTGCCAGGTGATTCGTGTGCTCTGTAATCACCTTGTTTATTTTAGCTAAATCATTTTTCATTTGAACACGTTCTGAACGACTAGCTGAAAAACACAAGAGGACAAGATTATGTTCCTTTTTTCTCCCATCAGAAATGTAAAGTCATTTAAATCAAAAACATATTTTGTTGGTAATTTTCATAAGCCAAAAAAACTCAAGGAAAAGTAAAAGCTCCTACTGTAAAGTTCTTTTCAACATAGCATACAATGACTTAATACATATGCTATTTAACTAACCAGAATAATGGGAAATAAACAAGCACAGACAACAGGAACATGGAACAGACAACAGCAGAAAAGCTCTCCTTACACTCTTAAAATAAAACATCTCTTACTCCTCTAAAGTGATGCAATGGCGTAGAGCAAAACCAAAAACACTCCATGTATTTCCCCGGTAAAAGGATTCTAATGTTCTTTAGTGGAGGGGAAATGAAGAAAGTCTTTACAAGGGATGAAATTAGCACATCTGCTGCTATCTCCACCGCTGCACCGGAGGACGCAGCACGAGTAGCACATCACCAATGGAGAAAGCAGCATCTGATGTGCCTGCAGCCAAATTCAGTTGACCTAAGCGTATAGAACCAGGTCAAGATGAAGGAGCCAGTACTATCTGCTTCACTCCAGACCTGCAGGTGACGTTTGCAATTTCCATTTGTACAAACATCTCCCACCCAAAAATGCATCTATGGTAGTAGTTTCACATGCCTCGATGCTGCCCGCAGGATTTTTTTCTTCCCCCCATTTAAAGTTCCGTAAAATTCCTTCAACAACTGGAACCAAGACAAATTGGAAAAAAGGCCCACAGCCTCACGCTTTACTGTAGCAAGTGTATACAAAACCGCTACTCATTACTCATGAGGCAACTTAGAAGAGGTGACAGGTGACATGCAAGGATTTTCCCTAAATCTGTTTATCAACTTAAGTTACCTGAAGAACAATGCTATCTCATTATATATTTTTAAAAAGTTCTGGAGGGTTTAATTAAAATTATTAATACTCTCCTGCAATTTAAAAGAAAAATAGTACTTTCTTGTTTCCATATAATCTCAGGCAATAAGTCTAAACAAAGAACTGTAAATATACTTCACTGCTCTTTCAATTATATATTCAAAAGTATGACACAGGAAGTATGTACTGGGAAAAAATGTTCTACCTTTATCACATTCATATGCTTTTGCTCCAAAGTCCAGCCATAAAGACAGCATTCTTGGCATTGACTGATAGATGAATTGGTTTCCATACTGTAGAGACCTGTGATTACATGTTTAAATCACAGCATGTTAATGATATATATTAGAAGCATTACAAACTTTACATCCTTAATTGTTTCACATTCCATTCTGGACTGTAGAAATTTATGTTCAGCATTTTAATGCGTCTGCAACAACTAAAAGCTTACTAATATACAAAGGTTTTGTTTTTATTAATCAAAACTGCAGATGATTAACTGTCTTACACAAGGCAGACAACAATTGCTTAGTCAGAAGGCAGAAGTAAAATTAATTAGTTATGAAAACAAAAGGAAGCATGCAGTATTTTGTTTTACAATACTGCATAAAAATTTGAATTGTTGAAAGACAACATACTCCTATAAAATGTTTTTTTCAGTATAATAGTCATCCTTCTATAGAAACTAAGCAAAGTTTCCCTAGGGTCTAACCTCCCAAAATGATGAACTATGTATCTAATCAGATCTCCTTGTTTTTCCATCTTGTTGTCAGTTACCATTGGCATTAATTTATCATAATATTTAGCAAGATAAAAATGTCCATCTTCCCATTCTGGCAAGAAAATCGTAACATCCTGCAACAAAATCAAAAAGAGATAATTACTTTTGAGAGGATGCTAAATTTAAAATTAAAAAAAAAAAAATTCTCAAGAAACAAGAATCTTGTATTAGTTACGTTTGTGCAAAGTACATGCAAAAAAGTATTAATTGTAACTTTGTAACTCCAAATTGTTATTTCGCCCCAAGATAAATGCCTGTACAAACCAGAAGTCTGTTCTTAAAATACCTTTTGGATTTGGAGACAGCAAGATAATTTAAGACAGGATGATATACGATTCCTCAACTAGGAAAGATTATAGTTTCATTCAAAATATTATAATCAAGTTCCTGATCCTGATAAACTCAATATTGGGTTTCTTTTAGGTTTTTGAAAAGTGAAACAGCAGGATGATTTTCACATTTCTGTTTTCCTTCTAAAAGCATGATGTTTAAAAGAAAAACAAAAAATTGTGACTTAGAAAAGAAATAACTTAGCAAGTGGCACATTCATTCTCTAATAACACTGTTTTGTTTCCAGTGCCAATATTTAGGCAGTAGAGAATTCTAAGCATTAGTATTTTAATATAATCCATCAAAATTTCATTAGTGTCCATTATTCCAATCTTCATTTGATTTGATACATCCATTAGATTTTTCTCTAAATGACTGTTACAGAAGTATTTTAATTAGTAAGACAGCAGTAAGTATTAACAGTATCAAATGCCAAAACTTGGATAGGAAACATACTACTTTTAAGGAACCATAAAGATCTGCATCCACTACTGGTTTAGTAGGCAGTATTAATCAATGCCAAAACAGTATTTCACTGGCATAGCAAGATGAAGCAGTGTAGTGCTGTGTTGTTGAAGAAAAACATGCCATTTGCCTCTTTTCCTGGTTCTTCAGAGATTGGAAGCATATTTAAAGCACAATTATAAGTCGCTACCAGAGAGAGAAGTAACATTGAAGAGTAGCACAATGTGTCATCAAGTTATCTCACTGTCTCTTTAGAGTAGCCCACGTTTTAGTGAGGAATTTTAATTTGTGCTTGCGTAAGAAAAAAGCCATCCTCCTGTAATTTGTTTTTTATTTTAAAAGACTTCTATTAGGTATTCTTAGCTCCCACTGTTGGGAACTGTAGACTTCCCTGTATTGACGTGTTATATTAAAGCTAATTCAGATAGTTAAATCTTTACGAGAAGAACTACTTCCCTCCTACACATTGATACACCATTTAATCCCATTGATGCTATCCTTGGTTGACATCATCAGGAGCATAATGATAGCTTACTTAAGGGATATATTTATTACTATTATTATTATTATTATTATTCAAAACTACTGTCTTGTTAACACTAGTATATCAGATTACCTTATACTTTTTCATAACTGCATTGCTTTCAAAGTTAGCAGTTTCTTCCATAAATCTGCCCACTAGCAGCATTGCCCGACCATGGATGAGCTGATTTTTGGTATTACACGGTGCTTTATTTTCAGGGAAACATAACTCAACCCCCTTCTGGAGAACAATGAGTGCTTGATGAACTTCACCCTAAGTGAAAGAGGAAAACATTTTATATACTTTGAATAAGAGAGATGCAAAACTTCCATCTCACAGTTGTTATTAAGGCAAAGCTATGTCCCGGAGTGTGTTCTAGATCATTCTGGCTGTGGCAACTGAATATTACTGACTTCAAATGCTTCTTATATACCCTTGTTAACTCAGCATTGTTGTGCCTTTAGGTTTACCACAATAACTGCTCCCATGTTTGCTGCCTACCTCTATTAGTTAAAAGGATACAAATTAAGGAAAGGTCTACTATTAAGATAATTTAAATTTGCCAGGGCTGCTTTGACAGAGGCAGGTAATCCACCAGTTTTATACATAGCTGCCAGAAAAATCAATGGATACAGAAAAGGGCCGACTAGCAGCTGGAGGTAAAAACTTCCCATGGCTCAACTGCAATCAGAATGTGTTGATAGTCCCAGCTGACGTATTTTGTTTTACGTACACTGATTGTGTGCCTTTTTTTCTTGAAAAACCTAAAGATTATTTTCTTGCATGTAAGAAAGTAAATTCCATTTTTATTTTCTTTACCTTGGACCAGAGCCACTTTGCTCTTTCTATATAAAGTTCTGAGAGTGTAGATTCCCCAGCATTCAGAAGAGCATTATATGCAGTCTGGTGATGACCAGCTTTTCTCGCAACTCTAGCACTCTGGAGCCAACACTGTCCAACAAGCTCACTGTAATCCTGGCTGCAGAGATATTTTTGCAGAAAATGAAAAATTTCAGTCATGAATGCTGCTTTACAATCTGAAGTAAGTACCACAATGTGTTGAAACACAAACAAAATTTCTTAATAAACTTTATACTACATAACAATCATTTAAAATTATTTGTAATACATCTGTTTCACCTTTTTTCCATTTAGGTCTGGAAACAAGTACTCTTTCCCCCTGTTTCTCCCTTATCTTTCCTATAGACACCACTTTTCCCTTCTATTTCGAAGGTACATAATATTGGAGAGGACTGCTTTTGTCTACAGTATAAATTTCCACAGAGTTTTATCTTCTCTCTTCTAACACGCATATGTAAAACCAGAATATTACTGAGAATACAACACAGACAAGAAATAGTCATGTTCTTACCTTTTACTGAGACTAAGCAAAGCCCTTCTCAGTGCTAAAATGGGTTCTTTTGCTCTGTAAGAGTTTTGGGTCATTTCAATACGAGCACACCAATTCAGGGAATCTCTACCGTGGTCACCATCTGGTTGCTGAAACATTGGTCCAATACTATGTTCTAACTCACACAGCATATGCAATCTGTGTTAGCAAAATAAAGGAAAAAAAATTGTTGAAAATTGGTTCCTGTTTGAGATATATGCAAGTTTTACACACCTTTTGCCATTTTCTTTCTAAAAGCTGGCCATGTAAGTAATTTCAAATAGTAGGACTTCTTTTAAAAGCAAAAATGCAGCAAAACCAAACACATAAAATCAAGGATTTGTAAACTGATTAGTTATTTTCTCACTATTCCTTTGCCAAACTGCTGAACACAGAGACAATGAAGATCACTTGGAGAGGAAGTCAATCTTTAGAAAGAGTATTTCTATGCATTACTTCTAGCAATAATTCTTCAAAAAGTCTGGTATTTTAATCAAATACTATTTTAGAGGCAATATACTGTTACTTAAACACCTCCTTTACAACAGAGTTAGTCCATTTATTTAAAAATGCCGTTATTATTAGCTGTCACTGTAAAGCTGCAAAGCTGAGAGCTTGTAAAAGCTTAAGTTCTCATTGGCAGAGTCTAAGTGTAGTGGGTATACCTGACAGAGAAACAGCGACTGAAGGCCTCCAAGTAGCCCAGATCAACGGCTAAATCTAAGATTTAGCCATTGATCTGGGCTACTAACTATTTTGAAACACTTCTTTCTCAACACTCAAACTCCATTTCCTAAATAAAACAACACTGAAAAAATTACCAACACAAAATAGAATTAAGAAGTAATTAAGAAATATATACTTCAACTGTCTAGTTTTATGCAATATCTTGCCATAAGGATGCATTTACAGTGCAGGGGAAGTATTAAGCCTTTTTCATTCAAAAAGGCTACTCACTTGTTAGTCTACTCCAGCCAACTTCAAAAGTTGTTAGAAAAGAAAAAGTAAAACTACTGAAAGGGATGGGGTTTCAACTTTTACTACAAAGAAGGGAGTGCTTTTAGGCCACCACACAGATGAAAAGCAATGCTCTTAAGTTAATGGAGTTAAGTTAATGGAGTTACTGGCCTATATGCACTACTTTAGGCATGGAATTAAATTGTTGATTTTTATTACCTGATGTTTACATAAACTTGCTTGCTGATTTTGAAAGACTATACCCAACAGTTTTATTGTGAATATTTTTCATGGGGGATAAATATAAATTCCCAATTAACTGGGAAAAGGTTTCCAGTTGGGTGAGTATTTAAAAAAAAAAAAAAAAAAGAGAGGTGACAGAAAATGCACAACAGTACCATTTATTGCGGAAATGGAAAATTCTTGCTGCTGCATACTTGATTATGTGATTTCTGGATTTGAAAATAGTGAAATGAAAATCAGAAACCTGATAATGTGTTCGTATCCTCGCTGATAGGATCCTCTTTCAAAGCTCGCCGCTGAAAGTGGTACAATCTGTTCTGCTCGAACAACCTTGAGTGTTTCATAAAAAGCTGCTTCATTTTTCTTCTTGGCTGATAATAATAAATGTCCTAGTCTGACGCTCCAAGTAGTGGACTTCACATCTTTGGGGAGGAAAAAAAAGCCTCTCAAACTCTGTTTCTTTAAGCAGCTTAATCTGAACATGCTAATTTGTCTTAACATACTACTGGAAAAATAAATTTTTCTCGGAACTAATTAATTGAATTTTAGAAATACCGTATAATTCCACCCCACAATCCACTCCCCTAAACAAACCCAGAAGAAATTTGGCCTTACACTTGCTTGAAATTTCTACTCAAAGACTATACAGTTTGCAATCAAATACATTTACAAGACTAAAAAATTACAATAGCTGCCCCTTGATTCAAGATGATTAGACTAAAACATACACTTTTTTCAGAAATGCAAGGAAGTGTTCGTATTTTGATATCATGATAACTTACCTGAAGCCAAATAATTTTCCAGTAGATCCCATCGTGACAGCTTCCAGGCTGCTTCCACTCTGTAAGTGTTCAATTCAGAAATCCATTCAGACCTATTAAAAGAAAACAAAGGCAATAAAAGCTTGTGCTGAACTCAATTTTTTTTTCCTCCCCCCACCCTCAGTATGTTAGTTCTACATTATATTAGCAAATATTCTTTATATAAAACTTCTCTTACTTGAAAAGAAGCAAGGTAAGCTTGCTTCTAATAAAATTCAGAAAAACCAAAGGATATGCATTGATAAAAAATAATAGCTGTACAACAGGATACCACAAATTCAATTTCCAAGTAGTGTATTTAACTTCTATGGCACATTTTAAAAATTACCATCTTCCAATCCATTTATCTCATTAGGCTACAGAATAGCTATGTAACAAGTAACATGCAAGTCAATGAATGAAAGATTCTATTTAACAAATTAAAGCACATATCAACACTGTACACAGTGCAGACAAGAAGTACTAACATTTTGGGTAGCCCTGAAATTAATTTATAGACAAGCACTTAAAGTTTTCTATCTTCACATTGCTAATTGGATATGCTTGGTAAGCCTCAAATGCTTGATAATGCGCAAAAATGGCTACTGAGACATAGATGTAACACAAAAGCTTCATATTACTCAAATAAACATTGTATTAGATGCTTATAGTACCTGTTTGCAAGCACTCCATTGACCTGAGTAATTACAGTAGATAACTGACCAAGGCCTAACATGGACTTCACTACACCATGATAATGAATAATCTAGAAATAGGGGGGGAAAAAAATAAAACAATGAAAAACCACACACACATACATTCATGAAATTCATGGCAGTCTGAAGGAGGAAATATGTCCATTTGGATGCTTTTTACAATATGGAAAGGCATAACCAATTGCACCGTAAGCTAAACGAACATTCAAAATTAAAAAAAAAAAAAAAAAAAAAAAAAAAAAACATTGTATGGTTACCGAAGAACTTAAATCACCATAGGCAATTTTTGAAATGCACCTCACCACAAATGTAGTTTGATGTTAATTTATTAAGACCCATCAGAGCTGTGAATAAAAATTTTTTTTAAAGAAATGAGCAACAACAAGAAGGAAGAAGTCACAGGAAGGAAATAACCCCAAAACCTAAAGGAATTTCACTCTTCATAAAAATGTTTTCCATAATCTGGGAATGAAGTAGGGCCATCAAAACGCTCTGTTTACTATACCTGCTATCAGCTGTGCTAGATAACCTCTGCTTCATAGGGAAGCACGAGAAACCACGGGGATATCCTAGCCTGGGAAACTTTTTACCAATTTCCATTAGAAAAGTATTTCAAGTATAGAAAGGGTAATACATGTCTTCAACTTTTTTTTTGCATTTATCATCACATCTCTGGATATTCAACTTTGGCATATGAAAAGCATGATGGTTTTCCAGTACTACTCAGTTTTACAGTACCTTATACTTCTATGTTCCAAATAAAGGCAGGGAAAGGGGAATGGAATAATTGTAAGTTTTCTTTAATCATTTCCCAATTGCTCTTATATTATGAATGTTTTCCCTGGAAGTCAATGATCAAAAATAGTAAGTCAGAATTACTTTGAATAAAACCTGTGGTAACTTGCTTTAATAGTTCTCTTGGCATGTACCAGTACTGATTGATACTTAAGCAATCCAATTCCAGGCCTTCCCAAGCAAAGGCTGAACTTTAATTGGTAAGCTGTTCTAGCAAAAACCTGGGCATAAGCATCCGACTGTTAACCCAAGCCTGCAAATTACCGTATAAACCCAGTAAAATATTTGTTTCAGTTCATAAAATCACAGAATAGTTTGGGTTGGAAGGGACCTTTAAAAGTCATCTAGTCCAACCCCCCTGCCATGGGCAGGGACATCTTCAACTAGATCAGGTTGCTCAGAGCCCCGTCCAACCTGACCTGGAATGTTTCCAGGGATGGGGCATCCA
>NW_008796078.1:3063307-3071895 GCF_000699145.1 Aptenodytes forsteri
CTTATTTGATACCAAAAATTTTTTTTTTTTTTTACATATATATATATATAAAAAAAAAAAAAAAAAGAATCTGACTTGTATTTACCTGATCAGGTTCCAATTGGATAGCCCTATCGTAACAGGCTGTCGCATCTCTTAACAAGCCAATACTTTCATGTTCAAGGATTTGTTCTTTCAGAGATGGTTCTGCTTTCCGAATTGCACTCACCCCAGCTACTCCATCTGGCTCATGCATAGCAGCATACAATTTCTTCATTCAAACAGAATTGGAAATGGACATTAAAAACAACTCTAAGACAACAAGAAGATATTTTATATATAACATGCTCAGAATCACGTGTCTTCTTGAAAATGGAGAACAATCTACTCTGTAGGACTTTTTGGCATTAAGCTACTTCCAAAGTTGAGCCCTACTTTTGCTTAGCATACTGTAATACTCATGATCTCATACTATAGAAAGAATAAGAAAGAGTAACACGTCAAGATGCTGAAACAATCTGTATAAAGGACAAAATAAATATCCTGTTATTACATGATAAAGTTCTATAATATGAAGCTGCAGATTACTTAAGGTGGAAAAGTTTTTCCACTAAGTTTTTCAATTTGAAACGTCACTGAGGAATATAAACCACAAAGACCCACAAACAGGGTCATCCCACAGGTTAAAATACTTCTTGAAAATAATTTAAATGGTTTTCAACTCCCTTAGCATTAGCTCTTTCTCTACTTTAGAATAAGCCACTAAGCTTTCCTTCAAATGTGTTTTTTTTGGGTTTTTTTGGTTATTATAGTTGGCTGTGTTTTCTGACAAAAGGCACAGAGTTAACTAAAAGCAATAAATGCTATACTTTCAACAAAAACACATTTAACTATTTTCAGGATTTTACAATCTTTCACTATAAACTAGAAAGCTGCTACTTCCTTTTCATATAAGAAGCGTGCCAAGCAAGGGGAAGCACTAAATATTGCTGAAAGACAGATGACTAAACACTTGTATCCAATAGCAAGAACCTGACTACATCTTCTCTTCTTCCCATCTCAAAGAAGAATTTGACAAAGCTTTATTCATCTATGTCTATTTTCATTACAATATAAAACAAGCAAAAACCAAAAAGAACTTCAGAACCTGAAGAAATCCAAGGTGCTCCTGAATATTTTGTTTCTTCTCTGTGATGAATGATTCAAAGTGCATCACAGCCCTTGTGTAAGCCTTAGAGCGAAAGGAAGCCACAGCTAGCGTATCCTGAGGTATGAGGTCTAGAAAACGTGTCACGTTCTGATATTCTCCATAGTCCTCACTTGATGCTATAGAAAAAAACATTTTAAAAAGTCTGTCCATTGAGGTTTTATTTATAAGAATTACCTTATGCATCAAAATTCAGCTAATTCATTTCACAATTTAGTGAGATAATCTGATTAGTTTAAGAACATATTTTTCTCTTCTGTCAACAATAATTTATCTAAAACAATCCTGGCGAATGCTGTACATCTTGCAAGACAGCACAGAATATGTTAAACTGATCCTTTAGAAAACTACCAAGAAATTAACATTTCATTTTTTTATTTTGAATCTGTATTTCTTACAATAGGCATTCAAAACAATGGATTAGGGGTGGAAGGGTGGAATTCACAATATGATAGTAAGAAATCATAAAGCAGACAGAACAAGTCTTCTGAGGAGCGGCTGAGGGAACTGGGGTGGTTTAGTCTGGAGAAAAGGAGGCTGAGGGGAGACCTCATCGCTCTCTACAACTCCCTGAAAGGAGGTTGTAGCGAGGTGGGGGTCGGTCTCTTCTCCCAAGTAACTAGTGATAGGATGGAACAGGCTGCCCAGGGAAGGGGTTGAGTCCCCATCCCTGGAGGGATTTAAAAGACGAGTAGATGAGGCACTTAGGGACATGGTTTAGTGGGTGGTGGTGTTGGGTCTACGGTTGGACTCGATGATCTTAGAGGTCTTTTCCAACCTCAATGATTCTATGATTCTATGATTCTATGAACATATTATAGTAATATTGCATTCTTAAATGGTCGTAATGTGAAGTGGCAAACTTAAATACTTATTTGAAGAATGTAAACGTCACTTTAAATAAAATAAGCATCACTCACTTTTTAGATCAGCTCTGTCTTTGCTAGACTTGCTAGTATTTTTCTCAGCAATAAGCATTTGAAACTTATGTCTAGCCCACTGAGTTAGATGATCAAGCATGGAGAACACCGTCTGTGTGCTCAGCTGACTTAGATCAGATGCACTGTCTTCAAGTCTCCTAGTAGACTGGTCATCATGTTTCAGAACAGCCATAATCTCCATGTAAACCTACACAAACGTTAATGTGATAAAAGGCAGAAGTGCCATACAGGCATCAAAATAGTAGGAAAGAGCAATTAACACAAAAATCAAACTAAAATACTAGATATTTTAATTGTGTTTTTTAATAATTTTGGGCTTATTTGCAAGCTCTGTTTGTCCCACAATCTTAAGAGGAAGAAATGGCAAACCAAGTAGCAGTTGCTGTCAGGAGATTCCATACAGGGAGAAAGCCTTTGAAAAGCAAACCCTTGGATTCAGAATAACCATCACGATTACTGGAATTTTAGGTTTCAAAACACAATGAATGCTACTGCACTTCTGCTGCAAATACAATACTTCAAGGTTTGGTAAGAGTCAAGTTATCTACTGGCTACCAGATCACAGATCTACTTTTTGCTTATATTTAAGTAAATACCATGCTGAAAGACCTGCTTCCTGTTTGTTTTAGTCAACAGAAGATGAGTTAATGTACATAACAGATGCTTATTGTGGATATACTTGTTCACACAAGAAAAATCATTACACACCTCTACACACCCACAATGTTTAAACACAGATATCTTAGCTGTGAAATTTCAAATTAATAGAATGTAAGTTATATTTTTGAGTCTCTTCAACTTCTGCTAAAGCAAACTGAAAGAAAGCAGACTGGATGATTCTTTTCTCTCCTACCCCTGCTTTGCTACAAGATATCTATGAATCCTGCTCTGTGCGAATCTGGTAGCGAAATAGTTTTTCCACTTAAACTGTAAGTGTATGCAAGTGAGAGAAAAAATTATGGGTCTGAACTCTTGCAAGTATACAAGTTCAATTTATTCCTTGTTTGTATTGCGCTCTCTTCCTCTTTGTACCACTCCAGCTCTTGGTGTTACTGCGGTCATAATTAACTGCATATCTCGTCCTAGGCCCTGCTGAAGAAATAGATGGAAATCCACAGAAAAGCACTTCAACACAAACTTGTATGAGTATATTCAAAACCCTGGCAGAAAATTTATATTATTAATACAGGAAAAGGAGTTTAACACCTATATCATTTGTTCATGTAGGTCTACAGTAATTCTGCAGAGCTGAACAGCTCTTAGGAAGAACAGCTCCTGAACATTCCTATGAGGAACACTACCTTCTTATACATCTCACCTCTTGTTGATCCTCTTGACTGCATCCCAACAAAACATAGACAAGGATATGTGGAAGCAGATAAATTGTCACTTTATAGTCATTCTTCATCATAATACTGCAGCAATCGAAAACTTTTCTGGCAAGATCATGTCGCACCTATAGAAAAATATTATTTCCAGGAAAAGCATCATTACAAAAGTGCAAATGCGTGAACAATTAATAGGTTTCTTTTTGTTGACAAATACAAATTCTATCCCATGAAATAATTTTAAGATACTCATCTCCTACAGAAGGTTCATCAGACTTAAACCTGCAACAGGGATGCCAGATGGCAGCTGCTATTACATGTATCAATTGCTGATACCACAAAAAGACAGGCAAGCATTGCTTACATGTTCCACTTTTCATGTTTTCTATACCATTGTGAACTTGCACTTGCCATAGAAAAAACCTTAAGACCAAGAGTCTACTACTGCAGTCAGACTCTCTTCTGCCCTTAAAATCCTGCAAAAAGTAGGAAATTATGAAGACATTCAATTCTTCTCTGTCTGAAATAGAAAGAGGACAGTGTAGCTACTGAGATACTGTGATAAATTCACTTCATAAAGTAGTTGATTTAGAAGTGCAGTTTTCAGGGGGTCACTTACATGTTGGAAAGGGGAAAGGAAAAGAAGAAAGGGACAAATGCTTCTTATGTGCTGGGACTGTGGAGCTATGGGGA
This sequence comes from Aptenodytes forsteri, assembly GCF_000699145.1. NCBI lineage: Eukaryota > Metazoa > Chordata > Aves > Sphenisciformes > Spheniscidae > Aptenodytes > Aptenodytes forsteri. Next base: position 3,067,456 of record NW_008796078.1, read on the forward strand.
AATGAAAGAAATCCTTCAGAAACTGAGAAGGTAAATTTGAGGTTTTCCAGAAGCATTTCAGATACTTTTCAGAAGCATTTGTCAGTGCCTTCAGCTATACAAGAGTCTCTGGACAAGGGCAAACTTGCTAGACTTTTGGCTTTGACACTACCTGTGAAGCCTAGCCAAGAAGCAACACTGCTGGGGAAGGGAAAGTGCATGGTTACCTTGATGATGCAAAGAAGTCTTTAGGTATGTGCTTTAACAGGCCTATAGAGAATAGGCATATTCCCCCAGCTATCCCTGACTTTCAAAAATCAAAACGTAGTTCAAGAACTGTGTTGTATATACCAATATAAACAGCAGATTGATTCTCTTACCTTTGTTATAAGATAACCCGCCCAAGTTGCCGACCATTCTGCAAAATTATCACCTAATTTGCTTAAGTAAATTGGCTTCTTCATCTTAGACCAATTTACAGCCTTTTGATAACTCTTGTACCTGTAATTTTAAAATACCCATTCAATAAAACTAACTTTTTAATTTAATATAATAAAAAACAATAGCACATTGTTAATTACGAAGTTCCCTAACTGGAATCGTATTAGGTTTCATCTTCTGAATCTTCTAAAAAAGAATTAATAAAATACTTTCAGTAGTCAACATATTTTATTCTAGAGTTTCTTAAAATGAAACATGAAATACAAACAACATAACATGTTACCACAATTTTTAAGTATACTGCAAAGTGCTGTTCAAATCAGGTTTTTCTGAATACTACATTTTGACAGGAAAAACCCAGAACAAATATGAAAGCCAAGAAATGCCAAAAAGTTTGTTTTCTAAAAAGGTAAAACTTATCACAGATGAGTACGACAGTCTTCATGAGGAAACAGAAAGGAAACATTGTTGATTATTTCAAATTAAGGTGCATAATAATTTGAAGTTTTCTTCACATGGTTTTTATCATTAATTCGACAAAATAAAAAGTCAAATTAAAACTCAATGAGCTCTTCCTACTTCTATAAAGGGTAGCAGTAAAGGGATATTAATGGATTTGAGTACAAACTCAAATGCTAGGGAGAATTTGTACAGAGGAAAGAAAACAGAAATAAAAGCTTCAAAACATCGTATAAGAAAATGGTCTAAGGACAAACAGGCAGATCCGGGCAAAGTATGAGCTCAGAATTTTGCTCTTTTGATTTACAGTGAATTACATTCAAGGAAGTGCTAATTCAGCTTTACGTAGAAAGATCTTATGTGAATTTTGTATATACACATATCACTCTTCACACAAGAGTAACGATCACAAAACCAAATGAAGTTATTGCTAGCCTCGAGGGAAAAAAAAAGTTTTTAAAGCTGTTATGAAAAGAAATTTCTTAAGTTGTCATATACCGTGTATTTAAGTGAGGTTCCAAGATCTCCTGCACTTGCTCAGGAAACCTCCGCCAAAGCCTGGAGCCTGGGCAGTCAGTGTCTGTCTCTCTACAGTCATAGATAGACAATAACTCCTGAAAAGGCATGGTTTACATGACCAAGTTAGCACTGAAAATATTTCATGACCACAGTAGTAATAAAAACTGGTATTTATATATATATATATATAGGTATTTAAAAGACGAGTAGATGAGGCACTTAGGGACATGGTTTAGTGGGCATGGTGGTGTTGGGTTGACGGTTGGACTCGATGATCTTAGAGGTCTTTTCCAACCTCAATGATTCTATGATTCTATATACAGAAGTAATGAGATAGAAGTTACAAAATGTTTAATTCAGAAATTAGAACTGCAAAACTTTGATCCAACATTGTTAATCCTCTATTGAGGATTAGCCGTGTTGATTTCAACTAGCTATTGATTCCCCAGGTGGTGTTTCGACCACATTATCCCTATCCCGTATTCTTCACATCTGCCAATAAACCAGGACCAGAAGTTAGTCTGATTCCTCCTTGTGCATAAGCTAATGAAATTCTCTTATTCCGCTGACTACATGGGGCCCACTTATTTTCTCCTGGAGCAAAGAATTGTCCTGAAGTTTTTGGAAAGATATTAAATAACAACAACAAAAAAGGTTGGCAAACCAGCACAAAAGACTAGAGTCTGAAAATAAGGATAGGCTCACTTTCAGTTGCTTCCTAAAAGTGCAAGCAGAAACCCTCTTAGGAATACTTACTGCTTTTCATTTCTGCCTATGGAACCTGCACCATTTCTAAGCCAGTCTCAGGATTACTCCTTGAATCACTATGTCTGGACTGTTAGTTACACCTCTGAAACATCAGATCTCTCCTAAAATATCATGACACAAAAGCAAACAAATCTTCATTTATTTGACAACACCCCAGAATTCTAAGTGAGCACTGAGGAGTTTAAAAAACAAAAAAAAAAAATCACTATCCTGAATAACCTTTTACCTTGTAATTTAAAGCTGTACAGGATGAAGTTTCAAATACTTAAACATATACTTCAAAATGTACATTTATACTGCATAATTCTATGTTCAGTGTGACAGAAAATAATTTGTGAACAAAAAATAGGATCTAACCACATATCTTACCTGAATTGCATATGCTGCAGAATCCTGAGCACGAACATTATCAGCGTAAGCAAGGAATGCTCTGGTCAGTTCCATTAATAACCCATAGGCAAAATTTGGATCCTCCACACCAGCCTCAATCACAAACAGAACGCCAGTTTTATTAAAGCAAACAGAGTAATAGCTGTATCTTTAATCTCCAGATGATCACTTTGAAGCCTGACTCTAAACGGTTTTATATGAGAAAGCAAGTATAGATTTTCAAAGGGTCTAAAGATAAGCAGTTCCCTACTCCCAAGTACTTTTAAAAAACTTAATGCTAAACAAAACACTACAGCAACACTTCTTACCACAAATGTAAAATGTTTTCCTTGAGTTTCACTTGTTGAAAAATCCAGCCTGCCGGGATCTATGGCTCCCAGTTCACCTAAACATTCTCCACAAAGTAGTCGGGCTTGAGAATTTGCATCCTGGCAGCCGATTAGAAGTACAGTTACCAACTGGGAGATGACTGGCTCCACAGTTTCACTGTCTGTTACATACTTTATCAATTTTTCCTAGGAAGTTGAAAAATAAAGATGAGTTATTCTACAATCATGTTTATGGTAAACATTCTTGGAAATTTTCCAACTGTAACTCACTCTTACTTCATATTTCATTTACCCGTGACTTTAGGTTAGTGATTCAAATACTGTCATTTTGTAACTATAGCCCAATTGCCCTAAATTGCTTGTTACCCTAGGAAGCACTAAACAAATGAATAAGAATGAGGGATTTGGGCCTCAATTAATAATGCTGTCATGGCCAATATTGTATTTCATTATCATACACCTCTCAACTAACTTCATTTTCTCTCCTTGTCTTACCAAAAACCTCCCTTCTTTTCTACATTAATCTTTTTAATTTTTCTGTCCCTTTTCTTCATGTGTTTTCAAGTCCAATCAATGCCCATCATTTTAATTGGATTTCTTCACTCCCCACAAAGCCCAGGGTTTCAAGTCCTTTAATCAATGCCAATGCCTTTAATTGGATTTCCTTTCTATTTCATTCTGGCCCAGCTTTTATCCCCCAGTTCCACATTTAGTCCAAATATAGAAAAAAATTTTCTCTTAATAATGTGAAGATGTTTGCCGTTGTTATGCTTAATGAAAACCGAAACCACAGCCAACATAACAGAGCAAATAGTTCCACAAGTTGTGGAACTAATTAAGTTTGATTTGCCTCAATTATTTTGCTAGACTTCTAAGCAAGACATGGCAAGATTTTGCTGACCTGAGCTGCAAGATTACTGATTGGCCAGGAATATACACAATGATTGTTTGTTCTTTCAGCTAGGATTTTTTTTTAATTTCTGACTGAAGAGTGTCCCACAGTCTTATAGGTACCAAGAGGACAGATTTAGTATTATTATTATTTTTTTAATAGGTCACATACACCCCTCTGGGCTAATAACCACATGGATTTGCAAAGCAGCATCTTCGCAACTTGTACATGGCTATAAAATTTATTTGAATATGATCAATGGATTCAAATTTTTGAGGGGGGAAGGCAAAGAAGGAAGAGAAAAAAAAGTATCAAAGGTGTGAGGTGGTCACATACATCTTGATTCTTTCAGATATTACACTCACACACAAAAAATGCTGGCTTTAATGTATTGGTCTCCTGATGCAAAAGCCATACATGTTCTAACAGAGAACAAGCCCACACAATAGATTGCTAAAATGGACTTCTTAGCCACACCTTTCCTCAGAGTTGAAAAAGGTAGAAAATATACCACTAGCCTTGCTGAATCAGCATCACACAGATTAGGAGGATTTGAAAGTCCTCTTACAAGGAGACATGATGAAGAAGAATTCCTTAGAATCATAGAATCATTGAGGTTGGAAAAGACCTCTAAGATCATCGAGTCCAACCGTCAACCCAACA
>NW_008796078.1:3072604-3087912 GCF_000699145.1 Aptenodytes forsteri
TTGTTACCTTTAAAGAGTATACGGAAGAGGGATCAAATTAAAAGTAGCTTCTCTTGCAACACATTCATTGCCATAGCTAATACTGCCGACTTTTAATCTTATAATCTCTTTAGTCTCAAAAAGATGAAAAGTCAGTGTTCAGAAGATGCTACAGAAACAAGCATGTTAAATGTGAGCATATTTCACTCCTAAAGAAGAATCAGAACCTGCTTCAAAGTATTCCTGCGATACATAAATTCTGTTTTGTTGTGGAGGCAGGGTCTCAAAAAGATGAAAAGTCAGTGTTCAGAAGATGCTACAGAAACAAGCATGTTAAATGTGAGCATATTTCACTCCTAAAGAAGAATCAGAACCTGCTTCAAAGTATTCCTGCGATACATAAATTCTGTTTTGTTGTGGAGGCAGGTAAATACTATTTCTGTTTAATAATAAACTTTACATGTTTTCCTCACTTGTCATGAGTTCATTTGAGGCATTTAAAATAAACAAATAAATAAATGAAGCAGTACCTTTCTGTATTCCTGAAGGACAACTTGAATTTCTTTTAGTTCTGGAAGGTCAGGCAGAAAATATATTTCATGTAAAAAGTCTCGTACTGCATCCCTAATAGTTACAAAAAAAAAAAATTGCAAAGAACCGATCCAGCTAATGCTTGCGATGAAAAAACTTAAAAACCCATCAAGAAATGTAATGACAAGAAGAACAAAGGCTTGAAAAGCAGGAAAAAGTAAATTCCATGAATTTTTCATTTAGTTAAAGTATTTGTATTAAACAATTTGTTTCTCTTATTACTCAACTAAGCCACAAGTATTTCTCCCCTATACTTTAAATTACTTTCTCTTTTAAAGACAGTTCTTTCCAAAGCTTTCAAAGTTGCCATTCACCTCTACCAGGTTTGGCTCTCCTTATTGGACACTGGCCAAAGGGTGAGAATAATCCCATTTGATGCAAATCCAGTTCCAGTTTTCGTCATAAGAGAAGAAAACACAGAACCAAAATAAGAATTCTGGTTCCTAACATGAAGGATTCTCTTTCAATTTTGCTACTATGGGCTTCTACAAGAGCCTTATTATTCCTATTGTCATCTTTTATTTTGAATAATCCTGGTATGATACAGTGCAAGAAAGTGAAAAGCCAACAAAAGTAATCGAGATATAAACTATCACCATTCCTAAAAAAAAACCAAACCCAAACATAATTTTAAGCTACAAAACATAAGATGAAAAAGAATTAAGACTCAACATTGTTTTCAGAAAGGTTAAGTCACAAAAATTTGTCTTTTGTAGTAGACTTTGATTTTATTTTCAGTTGGTGTGACTACTTGTGAAAAGGATGTATGAAAACTTACTCAATATTAAATTCTGTGCACTTCATAATTATAACTTTAATTATTGAAAGAAACAAAAGAACTCATTTCTTCCCTATTTCCAACTCTGTACACTTCTCTCCAGCTTAGAGCAAACGTTAGCAATCATTGTTATTCTGTTTGCATGCCCTGTAGAGGTAAGTCATTTTCCGTACCAGCAGAAATAATGCAGAAATCTGAAAACCTGGCAGGGGGAAGTGTCTGAATGGGTTGTAACTTCGCCATAGTGTAATATACTTTTATAAGGAGAACATAAAAACACCTTTTCAGATGAGGCTATCACTTGTCAAATCTCAAAATCTCATTGCAATTTAGAGAAGTGGGACTTTTCTAGAACATAGTACGTTGCAGAAAAACAAGTTTTCTCATCTCAGTGCTGGACAACTGTAATTTATTGTTATCCCCATTCCTATTACAGGATTTAACCCATATAACTGAAAATATTTTGTACGGTACCTGTTCTCAACTATGAGAAAGTAAAATACTGCTGTAGTTTCCTTTGGCTGGATATGTATAAGGGGCAATAACGCTACTATCACATGACTAAGCAAGGAACCAAGGTATGAAATATCCAGACTTCGAACAAAACAATCCCAGGCTCTAAACAAGAAAAGACAACAAAACAATAGTAATCAATGATTCTTCTCTGCATAAAGACATTTTAGGTGAGTCATGAGAAGCATTTTAAGTTATTTCAGCTCTGTGGTTTAGATTATTGTCTAGAACAAAACTTCGTCATAGTGTCATATACTTTTATAAGGACAATATAAAAACACCCTTTCAGATGAGGCTATCACTTGTCAAATTTCAAAATCTCATTGCAATTTAGAGAAGTAGGACTTTTATAGAACATACTATTTTGCAGAAAAACAAAACAGTGTATTCGAGGACAGAAATGGCAGGTACGTCACTGTTTGGGTACACTATCACTTCACCTGCAACACAGTTCTGGAAAGTCATCCTTGTATCTTAGAGCTGTTCTCAGTGTAGTCATCATCTTCACTCTTACTGAACTGATGTGTTTGGGACCCATGAGCTTCATTAAAGACATAAGACTGTTTAAAGCCTAGACATAGAGAAAAGTCATTTTAGCGTATTAGATACTCAGTAGAACATATACAAGCCATATTTTCTAATAAAACCAGGCTACCCTGGCTTAAGAAATCATACTCTATAAGGCATAAAATTCAGCTTGATTCAATAAAGAATTTGAGGGTTAGAGGAAAAGAGAATGAAAGGGGATCTGTAATGACAGGACTGTAACAAAAAAGTCGTTATTTAGGCTGTTGACAAATTGGTGAGGGAAGAACTGTGGACACCAAAGGAGTTCATGGTTATAGAAGTCGGTTATAGAAGTCTGTTATAAGACATGATTGACTATATGTCCAAATTTTTAGAAGCTGAAAAGAGCAGGTTTTGAAAATATAGAGAAAACAAACAAACTTACATTTAAAAAAAAAAAAACAAACCCACACCAACAACAGAATCGACATACAACTTTTGGCAGAAGTGATTGGTAAGCTTCAGGGAACAGGTAATAGCTCAGTTGCCAATGGGACTGATGAAAGACAGGAAGAGAAATACTGAGATGCAGAAAAAGCAGGAGATATTTCAGTCACAGTAACACGGGACCAAACAAAGGTAGTACAATGTCCAGCATGACAGATCAGTAGCACAGGAAGAAACCTGAGCTTGAGGAAAGGTCATGGAAAGGGAAACTCATCAAGAACAAAAAACAGAACAAGAAAAGATAGAAACAATAGCAGGTGCAGCAGAACAAATGCTATACAAATTAAGAAATTTAGAAAGCGTGAAGACATGGGGCTATGAAAATGAGAGCGTCTCGACGTGAATATATGAGAAGCAAAAAGCTTGAAAGAACACCAGAGAAAATGCAGTCCATCAATGTAAAGGTTATATAAATTCTAGCACTGAAAAATTCCCTACAGAAACCATCTGCACTACCTCCGTGAGGCGGCTAAAAGCCCTGTCTTCTGTTTAGCAGCACTGCCTCAGCAGAGCAGAATTTTCAGACTTTGTCTCAAGGTGCGAGCTCTAATTTTTCTAAATGCTCTCTACTGTAAAGCTGAAAGGAGCTGTTCTGTGAGAAACAAAACCAATAAAGCCCAGTTTCTCTTGGATTTGCATCTTATTTTCTTTCGCTTTGCCTTTTGGTACCCTTATAACCCTGTTCCCTGCAGTAACCCCAGTTTTCTCCCATATTCCCTCATCCTCCACTTTGTTTCTTTCACACACATAAAACATACACTTGGATTCCTCCTCTATAATTACTGGTTGAATGACTTGTTACATACACCATATCTGACTGAAATATGTGCATTAGCCAACCATTAAAGAAACAAAACAAAACCAACTTTTGAGCTTACACAGAAGTCCTACCCACAGTGAGACCATCAGTTTCCAAGAATCATGTGGGAATCTTAGGATCTTTGAGACTTCAATGACAGTTGCACAATCACATAAGTAAGCCTGGAATATTAAAATAGCCCTTGCTTATCTTTGTTTTGATAGTCAACATTAAGTTTACGCACCATTTTTTTATCCTCAATGCCAACACTGGAACTCAGTAACTGCATGTTAAAAAAAGCCAGGATACCAAGCAATTTAGGTTGCAGATAATCAGCCTGGGGGGGGAGAAAAAAAAAAGCAAGTAATCTTGCTATTAATACATTCCTAAGCTTAAGAAATTAAAAAACAAGTATGAAATGCTAATTCAGAAAGACAAATGAGAAGAATCCCAAATATATACGCTGCTCCTTAAGAAATATCAGTGTTAATGAAAGACATCCCTATTAGGCTGTAGGGTTTTTTGTTCTGGTAAGATTTTAGGGTTTGTGTGGTTGGGGGTGTGTGTGTGTGTGTGTTGGTTTGTTTGGGGTTTTGTTTTGTTTTTTATGCATACTTGGTATGTATCTCCCTATTACAGGAACACTTAATATGAAATGCCAGCCTTTCCTCCACTTTTTGCCTCGAATAAGTGATGTTCAGAGAATGTCAAATTGTCTTCACTCTCAGACTGGACAAAGAAATTGTTGAACAAAACTGAACATGAATATTTTGGCATTCTTACCATTTGTTCAGGTGATGTTATTTCTCTAGGTCCCTGATAGGGATCATCATGAGATGCAAATGAAGCCAGTATTGACAAACCATTGAAGACTTGTTGATAGTGTTCTCCTATACGCAGCAGTAATTCATTATGCAGTCCTTGGTAGTCCTGTCTCAGCAAGCTGCCCAGTTCTATCTCAGTCTCATTCTATAATCAAATAGCAAATAGAAACCAAGGCTTCATTTCATCACAACGAAACTAGCACACTGAGAGACAGGAGGGCATTGGACTCTGGTTGATTTACCATAGTGATCAAAGAAAAAGCTTCCAATTGGCTCAATGTTAGATAAACCAAGTTTTTAAGAGTTTTTCAGTTTGCAAAATATCTTATAACAGTTCCTCAGAGCCAACGGAACAGATTATAAATACCAACAAGAACAAAACTTCTGCATATACAACTTCCCCACCTATACTTTGCAAGACCTTAACTTAAATAAAGCAGAAAGCTCACTGTTCATCAATTGTTGCTCCTAATCGACATGTATAATAGAGCAAATGTCAATTTACCTTGAGATAATGAAGCGCCCGCTCAAGCTCATCCTTGGAGCAGGAACAGACCAAATGAGAGAAGATGTATTTGAAGTTATTGATTAAAATCTCTCTTCGGTTTACATTCAACTGTTTTGCTATAGTTCGAATAAGTGTGGAGGCTGCAGGACTAGCCTTGGCTGCAAGGTCAGGAAGCAAAACTTGTAGGGTCCGCTGGTAAATTAAGAACAACACTTAATGGAAGAAACAAACAAACAAAAACCCCTCCAAAAACCGAGGGTTCGGCTTTGTTCCATTTGTGTTAGTACAACACCACACATCTCTGGTCATACATATGACCATAGGTATGAATAAAGAACTTTAATGAGATGGAAATACCTAGTAAAAACGCAGATAAAATAAAAATACTACTTAAGGAGGTGTTTCATCTAATCAATACTGAGAAACACGTAAACAGAAAGTGAGCTACCATTTTCTTTGTCCATCCAGATATTCCACAAAAGGAAATCTTAAAAGGAAAAAAAAAACAACCCAGACAAAAAACATAATAAAAACCAACACACACACCCCCCCCAACACTCCCTCAACCCACCAGTTAACTAGAACACTGCTTACTTAACAGTTGTGCATTTCCCATCTAACAACAAGCAAAATACAAGTATCAATATGAAGCTACTTAGGCTTTAAGTAAAACAGATATCTAACCAGATCAAGAAGAGATCTATCCACAGGACAATAGCTTTCTTCATTTGAAACAAGAAAGCAGACACTGCAAAAATCACGCCTTACAAAGAATCTCTCCAAGTGCACTAAATCATTAATATAGGTATACTCAGTGAGTACTCTAGACCTTAGTTAGTTCATCATCTGTCATACTTGAATTAGCATTGTAGCCATCACTGTAACTTCTTGATAAAACCGTTCCTCTGTATTTGAGCTCCCAGTTGCAGCAATCCCAAACTATTCTATATTATAACAAACAACAGCAACTAAAGAAAAAAAAATTCAAATCTGCAACATTGACAGAAAATTGTGGACTAAAATCAAAATCCACAAGCACACACACAAAAATCAAAAGTAAAAAGGACTGACCAACTTACTGAGAGAAAGCGATTTAGATCTGGAAAATCAAATACATTGGCGATCTCAGATAACATGTCCAGAGCCATTTCTCTCTGGTGAGCAGCTGTTTGTTTCTGTAGCTCATTACCCTGGCATGGAGCACTCAATACTGCCATCTGGCTGGAGTGCAGGGATTCCACTAGAAACTAAGCATGAAGAAATATATATATTTAGCATTATTTTCCCCTTTTTCGCTCCCTAAAAACAAAACACAAGAGTTTCGCTCCTCTTTCTATGCATCTGTTTTTCTTTCTTATTTATTGCACATAGATCTATGGTTATTACTTTGCGATAGAACTAAATTATCGTCCACTTAATAATTGCATTTAATTTTGCAAGCCTGGATTCAGACATTGCATTATTAAAAAAAAAATTCAAAATTAGAAAAAAGTCTGCTTTTGATAATTTTCTTTTAAAGAGAACATCTGTGTTTAGATAATGGGTATAACAAAAGAACAAATCAATCATGTCAGTATTATGCCTGTAAAACATTGACTTCAATTCCAATTTTAAATCATAGCCTCTTGTGGCAATGGTACCACAGAATGCAAGAAACTATATAGTTCCTCTGTTTCAGAATGACAGAATCTAGGGAATAAAAAAGAAAAGCAATACTGTTGAGGGGAGAAGACCATGACAAAGTCAAAGATTTCCCACTCCTTCCTGTATGTTTGCAGGGGTTTTTTTGTTTTGTTTTTTAAATCATCTCTTTCTTGTCCTACGAGATTTCACCTTGTAAAATACTGTAATTTTTACCTTTAATACCATTTTCAAAATACACAAAAAGAACCTAAACATATGCCTTTCTAAACCACCAACACTTTTCTTTTTACCTGACAGATAGGCTTCTTGTACTGACTGAAAAAAGCTTGCAGTTTTATGGACTTAGCTGCTGCCAGGGATCGAATTTCTGTGTATGCTGCTCCAGCCACAGAAGCTGACTTGGACAACAAACAGTGTAACAAATGCAGGAGGGCAAATGGTACCAAATCTCCTTTTGATGCCCTTACAAAGTAAGCAGAAGAAAAAGAATTAAAAAGGAAAAAAGAATCATTGCATTAATAAAATTACTTAAGAATATAAAATTACCATAATGCAAAATGACTCATCATTGTATTTGCATAGCTTATCTGTACTTCCTATGACAGGGCAGAAGAAAATGAAGAATATTCCGTATGAATCAACAGCTTAGTACAGTTGCAAAGGACTGGACAAAGGCTGACCTTGAAATAAGTAATTCAATCTCACATTTACACTTGAACAAAAAGTTACTTTGCATCACAAACTGATAGTACTTTGCAATTTTCAAGATACTATCAAAAATACCTTCCAATATCTCCTGTTGTGAGAATCAAGGTATCTTTAAGCTCATTATTTCTTGATATTTTGGCATTTGTATAGGCTTCTTTCATCCTTGAAACAAACAGCTGGAACACATGAAAACAAAACAAAAAATAATTTTAGAGCGTTTGACATTAGTGAAACAAAAACCTTTGTAAGTTAAGAAAAACAACCAAAAATAAATATGAATTCACCTCTTTTATGAATCCTTCTTCAGAGTCTAAGGATTCTAGTATGTTCTTTATGCAGTCACTGAAAGCCACTCTTACATCTTTATCTGGATCTTCCATTAGATTTAATAAAGACCCAACAAGAATCTTCACACTGGACTCATCAGTGTTAAAATCCAGATGTTTGCAAAGATGAGGTATATTTTCTATAAATGCTGGGTGGCATGGGTTGGAGGAAGAAAGAAAAAAATATTTTTAATGCTTTTTAAAAAATCTATTGAAGTGCACTAAGCAGTGATGCAAGTAAGCCATAAAGCACACTGTATTTTTTTTATCAAAAGAGTAAATATTGTCAAACCAGACAAGCTATTTAAAATTCAGATTTTATCAAATATTACATTTCTAGATATAGCCATAGACCAAAATTAAGCCAAGGTAGTTTAAAAAGAATATCAATGACAACATCAAACATTAGCAGTGATATAAACTGAAATACATTTCAAGCACCATTATAGCTATTAAAAAAGCAATATAGAAAAAAAGGAATGGAGAAAGGTACAGAAGCAGTGACTTAATACTTCATACAGAAGTACAAGATGTTAATAAAGGTAAAGTCACATACCTAGCTTTACTGAACTGGATACTTTGTTCTCGAGGAGAATAAGAAATGGCTTGAAAATGCAGGCTTGCACAGAACAAGTTTTTTCATGAGCAGAAGTCACAGTAAGGCTGCTACATAAAATATCATAAGTAACATGCCTAATAGCAGAGTCTGCTAAGGAAGGTCGTACACTGAATGTACCAGAAAGACAGCAAGATAATTTCCCAACTATAGCAGCACAAGCCTCCTTGACTAGCTCAGACTCATCTTTGATTTGACTTCTGAAATTGAAACAAAAATTAAACCATTTTAATTGATTGTTTACCTAGAAATTTGTATTTCTACATTGTCTGAATTCTCTAACTATACTGAAACTATTAGGACAATTTAAGGATCTGTCTCACTAAATTATCTTTTTCCTTTTCAGATTACCCTCAAATTCTATTAAATGTTTGAAGTAGCACTGTGCACAGTGAGTCTGGCATGTTATAAGGAAACTGAAGACTAGACACAATAGGACAGAAGACACCAAGACATATATACAAAAGGCAGAGAAATTGGAAAGATTTTAAGAGACATATGGACAAATATCACGTATATTTAACTGACAAAGATATCTCTTTTCCCCTCCTTAGTTTAAATTTATTAATTAGAAATGGGGTCTTCAACTAGTGAAGTAACTTGTATACTGACATGGTAAGTGAACACTATTCTATCATACAGACATCGTCACTTACACTTATGCTGTTGATAACTTACAATTTCTGAAATTGAGATCTAGCAAATTCTGGATGAAATAGAAATAAATATTTATTTTGGTGTTTATACTACATTTCTTATTTGTCCGTTTTTCTTCTTGTGGGAAGACAGAAAAGCAGCATTAGTACATACAAAAGAGCTTTGGGAATCATACTGCAGGACTGCACACTTGGTGGATGAAGCAGGAGAGAGAATCCTTTAACACAAGTAGCCCGAATTACTTCATGGGGACTTTGTAGTGCCCAACGATAAATGGATTTTCTCCAATCCAGACGAATGTTTCTTGGGAAGAGAGACAGAAGGAACACACAGTGTGACTGAGTTTGGGGTGCTAAAAAGAAAAAACAAAATAAAGCAGGTAATTACTTGATTTAAACGTTGAATATCATCAATCATCATAAGAGGGCAAAGAAAACAATTTTACTTTAGAACAATCGTTCCAGAGAAATACTAGGTTTTGTATACTTTAACATACTTACAGAAACTCTGTGCAGTTTTTTGACTCAAAACTAGAGGATCAAACCCAAAAGCAGATGACTTAAAAGAAGAATCATCAGGATGGCTGTAAATCCAGGGCAGAGACAGCAATCCACATAAGTTATCAAGAATCTGATCACTCAGTGGAATTTTCACTAGGGGGAAAAACAAAACAAAACAACAAAAAAACTGATACTTTTACAGCTCTGTATAGTTTATAAAACAGATGCACATTTTATGTTAATTTGCTACAAAATGTTCTTTTTTCTATCCACTATTCTCACATGTTGATATCCTACATTTTAGACATATAATGATAAATGATGTAGTGCTACATCAAAATAATCTAAAAATTTCATTAAACAGTTGACAGCATGTAATACATGAGCAGCAGAATGAATACAACTTTGATATCTCTGGATTTGTACAAAGACTCAGGGGTGGACTTTGGGATGGCTAGTAAGCTGAACCCATGATAACACTTTAGTCTTAGTAGAGTCTGTCCTCCATCCTACTAGCTACTTTTAAAAAAACATGCAAGTACTTAATATTTTTGGTACACTTCCTGCATGCCACATTTGCTGAAGCTGGTCAGAAGCTTTGCAATCTTTGAGTGAAACAGAGATAGTAAGGCATGCTGCCTCTGTGTGTTTTAAAAAGAAAACTGCTAAAAGTTCGTTTCTTTCTTACGCTTTCTTACGCTTACATTATCCCCATGTAGTCTCTTGTTCAGATAAAAATCAATAGAAGTACAGACAAAGACTAGTAAACCATGTTCAAAAAGGAATGCAAAGGAAGCTCTCTAAACAGAGAAGAATGCTTTTTTTTTTTATTATTTAACCTTTTTTGTACAGGAATTGGAGTTCTAGCACAAGATCTATAATTTCAGTACCTCTACCACAACAGACCAATTTAGTCAGATGCATTCCTAATTTACAAATCCAATAAAAGATATGCTAGTTTAAAGGATTTCTCACCTTGTGCATACAGTAAAGCATCAAAGATTTTCACTATTCTGTCAATCACTTGTTCTAGGTTAACAATCTGCGTAGCAGCCTCTAACAAGTTTCTGCAGACTTTCACTAGTCTTGTGATAAAATCAGAGGAAATCCATGTGAACTGTATATTCACCACTGAATCTGAGGAGCTCGGAGTATTCTTGCATGTGTCAGAGTTACACGGATGAGTTACTTTATGATCTATACTGTTAAAATAGAAATCATATGATCAATGCAACAGACTATAAACGTTTAATATTGTATTGCTTGTAAGCAAAGTTACTATGAAAATGTACTTCTTCAAAACATACAGGACTTACCCAATACTTGTCCTGATACACGGACAAGCATTAAAGTAATCCACACAAATCATAGTAACAGTTAGAAGAAACTATTGGTCTCATGGTTTCACCTTTGTACCTTTACCTGGTAGAATTTGTTGGGGGAGAACAATGAACTATGCACAAAGCAGCTAGTCGCAGAATTACAGCAATCCCTTCTACAGTCTGAAGAATATCCGCTGTCAGAATTTCTTTCTCAAGCAGAAATATTAAGGACGCAGCTTTCTTTGCGATGGCATTCCATAGAGTGCTCTTCAATTTCATGTCTACAGGACTAAGTCTGTAATTCAACCATATTAATTATTTTCCAACACACACTTTTTTTTCCAGAAAAGATAAATCATCATAGCAAAACCAGAGCTAATCCATGTTGGATACAGGATTAGGAAGATACCAAATGAAGCTTTAGCTTAAATGTGTTCTTTGGGAGAACAAGATACTATCTCTGAAGTTAAGTATAATGCAAATTGGACTTATCTGAAAGGCTATAAAGGTATAACTCTACAATCCTTGGAAGGTCATGGTGACCAGGGTGGTTCCTGATGACTATAACAAGGCAAACATTACACCCACCTTCAAGGAAGGCAAAAAAGAGGATTCAAGGAACTATAGGCCTGCCAGCCTAACCTCAGTCCCTGGGAAGGTTATCGAAGAGTCTTCCTTAAACTCATTTCTAGCCACATAAGGGACAAGAAGGTGACTGGGAACAGCCAGCACATATTTATCAAGGGCAAACCATGCCAGACTAACTTGATTCCTTTCTACCATGAGACAGGTAGCTCTGTGGATAAAAGGAGAGCTGCTTATTCGAAGGACCTCAACTGGCTTGAAAACTAGGCTGACAAGAACCTCATGAAGGTTAACAGAGACATATGAAAAGCCCTGCAGCTGGCACAAAAACCCCATACAACGGAACAGGCTGAAGGCTGACTGGCTAGCAAGCAACTTTGGAGAAAATGACCCGACGGACTTGTGGAAAAGTTGGATATAAGAGCAGTGTGACCTTGTTGCAGAGAAGGTCAGCTACATACTGGGCTGTATTATCAAGAGTGAAGGCTGATCATAAGCCCACACCTGGAGTACAGCATGCTGGAGCCAGTTTTGAGTGTCCAAATCCAAGAAAGAGATCAACATGCTGGAGCAAGTCCAAGATAACCAGGTTGCTGAAGCACAGCACAAACAGGCTGAGAGAACCGGCTTTGTTCATCTGAGAACAACCTGACTTAACTAGACCTGCTTTAACCACATCCAGTGCAACAGCATAGCCACATATATGATTCTGTCATTCTGTATGTATTCTCACAGCTTTTCTGTTTTCGGTGTGTAAAAATGAAAATAATTTGCATCGAACATATTAAAAATATAGTCTCTTTAACTAAAGTTTGGCTTAAAAATCATCTGTAGATTCTGATCCTTCAAAATACCATTTAGATCTTTTCCCAGAAGATCTTTCGATGTTCTAGATCTTTTCCCAGAAGATCTTTCGATGTGGCTGTTATGAAGAAACTGCCTCAAAAAAGTTGTCATTTGTTATTATTCACTAGCCAAATTACTATAAAAGTAGTTATTGAATAAGTGTCATACATTACTGGTGTAGTTGATTTCTTTGGATGCTTTGTTGGTAGGCTTAGTCGTCGTCTTTTCTCTGGAACTTCATCACTGCTGCTGCTCCACCCATCAGTATCAGAAGTATCTAGCTGGTTCTGATGAAGCTCCTGAAAGATTTCTTCCGTTTGTGTTTTTAATGCGGTATAAAGTGGACTCACCAGATACTGGGATGGACAAACAACAGAGGTACCATGATGTATGCTATGCCTTACTTCTCAAAGACATGATATTATTGTTTCTGACTTAAAATATAGAATTTCAAAATATTATGGTACAAAGTTCTTAAAAACTTTTCTGTTCAAAAATCTAAATTACAAGATGAAAACTCTCCTAAGCAATGAAATTTCCTGTGTTCCTACCAGAGAGAATGCAGCTTGTACAGCTGTTTCCCAGTTCTTGCCATAATACCTTGCCACCAAAGCCATCAAGACAGACACATTAAGTTTAAGAGACAATAGATATGATATGCATGTGGGTGTATGGGGTAGAGGGAACACTCAGCATATCAACATCTCATTATTAACACCTCATTATGGTTTTAAACTAAAAGAGGGTAGATTCAGATTGGACATAAGGAAGAAATTGTTTACGCTGAGGGTGGTGAAGCACTGGCACAGGTTGCCCAGAGAGGTGGTGGATGCCCCATCCCTGGAAACATTCCAGGTCAGCTTGGACAGGGCTCTGAGCAACCTGATCTAGTTGAAGATGTCCCTGCTCATTGCAGGGGGGTTGGACTAGATGACCTTTAAAGGTCCCTTCCAACCCAAACTATTCTATGATTCTAATTTAATTCAAACCTTTCTGTCTGCCTGTCCCCAACAAATATGACTAAAAGCACACGGTTAAAAAGTAAGAGCAGCTCAGATGAAGGGAAATTACTTGTAAAGCTGCCCTTATATGAGCATACTCTGTGCCTTACCCCAATTTTATACTATGATTACAGACAGACCCTTGTGCCTGCATAGCTTCTCAATAGTTTAATACATCTGAAAAACATAAGGTCCAGCTACATCCAACTAATTAAAGAACTCTGACCTGTACAAATATGGGAAACAGCTGAGAAACAAGAAGTATCAATCTAATTATGCAACTAAAAATAGTATTTCCTAGATTTTCTTCTTTGCACAGATGTAGGGTTTGTACATTATCTATTCACATGATAAATACAGTTTTTAAAATTAACCTACCTCTTGTTCTTCCTGAGTTCCAAGCACATTCACAAAAATTCTGCATATGGTATTGATATGGACTTTTCTTACTTGTAAGGCAGATTCATAGCCAGTTGGAACAAACTCCAGAAAATATTGCAGTATATGGCAAAAAGCAGCTTTCAGCTTTTCAGACTGAAGACACCTGAACACATCACCTTCAAACAATGCACAGAGCTTCTCTAGTAGCATATTCAAATAGACAGGTTCAATATTTTTGTAAGAATCTGCTTCAAAAGGCAACAATGTCCTCACCAACATTAAGAGTGGTTCTCCAAAGAGTTCTGATTCTTCAGTATCCATTTCAAGTGCTGACTGTAGAATTCCAAAAAAGACTGTGAAGAAAACACTGGCCAGCTGTTCTGGATGTCCTCCTAAATGAATTAATTTTACTAAAAATTTCACTGCCAAAGCTTTAACTTTTGGACTGCCATACTCCAACAGGGAGCAGCCTATCCCCCAGAGAATAATATCTTGTCTTACAAAAAACACATCTGCAACAATGTCGGTCAGAATAGACATTAATATAACTTCCAAACATTCTATATTGGGCATACCCATCAGCTGTAATGGTGCCAATCTTAAATATCCCACATTGTCACTTGTATTGCTTGAAAATCTCTTTACAGTCACTGGCCAGACCGGTACATCTCCCCAGAGATGCTTTTGTGCATCTCTTTCATGCAGGAAGATTAAGTCTTGGAAAAGCTCTAGCAAGTCTTTTGTTAGTACTTCAAAAATGGAGCAACTCTTCATTTTAAACAGAAAAAGTAAAGAGCAGATGACATCACAGATGTTCTTGTGCAACGTGTTGCAGTTTGGAGTTGCAGCAATTCGGAGAAGCCTTGTTATGATCCAGTTACTAAATTCTAGGTCAATAAAAAAGAAACAGCAAACAGAAAATTGTTAGGATAAAAACCAAAACCTCGTATTATAAGCACCTCCTTGAGAGCAGGTTGCTCATCAGTAAAACAAAAGAAAACTCCTTGAGATAAATGCATGTAGGCTTAGAAAACAGAGAGCCTTCACTGGCAAATTTCTTCAGCAGATCTCATTGAAAAAGAGAAAAAGGGGAGGTGGGGGGCACATGCAGGGTGTGGGGGGGGAAGACAGACATTTTCCACTGGGTAGTTCCAGACATTTCCTCTGTCAAAAAAACCCTCAGGCAATGAATATGTGTACAGGATCTCTCATCGACATGAACTGGGTAATATCACTAAGCAATGGTAATGAATAAGGTCGAACTCTGTCCTGATAAATTTCCATTACCACAAGTGCAAATCAATTCACAATATTAAAAGTCTATCGTATTATTCACTTACTTACAAATACATAACACTGAACTTATGAATCTGCCTTTTTCCCAGTTTTGTTCTTTTATATGATCCCATTGTCAGAAAATTTTAATCCTGAAAATATCAAGCTTCAGCATAACCATTTTCAACAAACTCACCAATGCAACTGCATTCGGTTTCCTCCTGATTTCCATCCACGTTTACAAACATAAGCGGGGAAGATTTCATGATATGTTGAATAAAGTCAAGCAACATTACAGAACTTGGCTGTGAATCTGGTTTCTTAATGAGTTCCAAAGCAACTTTAAAAAAAAAAAAAAGAAATTTCTAAATTAGCATTGCAATAAACCAACTTCACAAATTTTGTTCACACCTAAAGAGGAAGAAAAAATTTATTATATAA
>NW_008796078.1:3092739-3095718 GCF_000699145.1 Aptenodytes forsteri
CCAAAGCAACTTTAAAAAAAAAAAAAAAGACATTTCTAAATTAGCATTGCAATAAACCAACTTCACAAATTTTGTTCACACCTAAAGAGAAAGAAAAAATTTATTATATAAAATACAATGATATGGTATTAAACCTGTATAATTATCAGTTGGGAGTGTGCTTTATTAATCCATTATAATGATTTTGTGCATATTGTAAACCCACTATGTGACGCCAAACTGTATGAAGAAAAATATAAATTACTCAGCTTAAATATTATTCATTAACCCTACATGCATTAACATTTAGTTAGTATTATAGCCAACTGTTTGATAAGTGAAGAATAGCAAATAGTTAACATTTTAATTTTTAATCACACAATTTTCCCTAGATTTATGATCTTGGTAGAAAAAAACTCTAAGAATTGTTCTAAATCTCCAAGAAATAGAAGTTTTTAAATGGCAAGTTCAGCTTACTGAATCAGAAAGTTTAGCAAAATACTAAACATATCTAATGCTGCTGTATAGCTCCATTGAAACAGGTGTCTGAATCCCATCAGATTTATCCAAATTCCACATGGTTAGTTAGCATAAGAAGGAAACTATCTCAGATTTAGAGAGCAATTAACCAGAAAAGTTACACGGTAATGATAAAATACAACACTTATGTATTCAAAAGCAGCATCTAAAGCAGATTGGCTTTTTGTTTTCATTTTTATAGCCTTCCCTTTCAGGACTGTAAGAGAATTAACAAACACATCATCTGAAGAGTAACATGGGTATGATACTTAAATTGATCAATTCACTAGACAAAATATCAGTCTTACTGAGACAGCTACATGAAATTATACCTTGGAAACAGTAAGTTACCCTTACTGTGATTCTCCTTGATGCAAATGTACAGGTTAACTACAAATGATAAATTTGTAGTATATGTATTTCATAATTACCAAAATGTTGTTCACGTACTGTAATCATTGGAACCTTAGCATGATTTAAGGAGTAATAAAATAAGGCTTTTAGAGAATTCCAAAATTAAAAATAAAGCTGCTTACAAAGCGTTTCAATTCTGAAAGACCCTGTGAGTATTAAGACTTGCAAGCTACATTACTCAATGAACAATCGCATTACATGATACTCCTGATTTTCAATGTTGCGAGCATTTATATTCATACAGCCCTGCACTGCATTCCCCCCTCCTTTTTTTTCCAACTTAAGTTCCTTCACATCATAATACCAAATACTTCATCATGAAAATTATTAAAAAATAAGTCATAAATGGTATTGCATTCAACTACTACATCTTTGTTGAAATGAGAGTTGTAACTTTTTTTTTTGGCAGGAATTGCTTAAAGCATAAAGCAGATAATAATTTTAAAAGATAGGGATGTAATACTTACCAACATCTACATCTGTAAGAATTCTGTCAATGAACTGGCAGAGTATTTGTCTCGGTTTCTGCACAACTGTATTGTACTCTTCTGGACTAGCACTAAAATTAAAAGTACATTATTTTGACATTATCCATTATAGAACACAATGTTGAACACTGATTTTTTTTTTGTTTTGTTCTAGAAGTCTTCAAAAAGGAAATACAAATTGATTTCTTGTTTCAGTGACCAACATATTGCCTGTTCCTCTTTCTCCTTATGCTTCAGAAGTACAAGGTTTTATGAAGTGCTGAAGATCATTTAATTTTGTTATGCAATTATGCTTGATATATATTAAAGTCACATCTGACAGATGAAGAGATTTATCCACGTTACTGCCAAGCAACAAACCAGCTTTGGTGCAGAAAAAAATAAAATTAAGAACCCATTTCAATTCTGGAATTAACCAAAATTATTCAACTGATTAGCTACCAATACCCTGGGTAAGAGGTATCGATAGAAACTGCCCAGGTGACCAAGATGGCAGCTAGCTCTTGTCAGGTCAAATCTTCAACTTACAATCGTACCTCCATGCCAACTAGCTGCCCACCACAAAACAAAGCTGCAGTCTTGATGCTGCCATTAAAACTTTAGAGCCAAACATTTCAAGGTCTTTTAATTCTCAGTGAAACCACACTACAAACACAGTGGAAGTCCCCAGGACGCAGGATGCTATGCAGGCCAACACACCTCTCCCATCAGGTTCTACCAGCAGCACCCGTGAGGGAGGGAGCAACCCAGGCAGGTGGCGGGAGGAGAAGGCGACCAGGATGAGAGGAGGGCGCAGGCCCAGCCCCGGGAGATCTCACATAGCGGTGGGGAAGGAACCTACTTTTCCACCTCCCCACGCCACACGCTGATGCTGATCCCGGCCGCGCTTCCCCCACACACCCCCTACAAGGCGGGAGCTGGGTCTGTCCTACCTGGCCAGCTCCCGCAGCGCCGGGATCATGGAGGCCATCTCCAGGCCCTGCTCGGCCATTGCTCCCGCTTTGAAACAGGCCGCGCGCCGCCAAGGCGGGAACTGCGTGACGGCGTCCGGCAGGACCCAAAACTCCTCCGTCGTCGAACGGGCGGCTGCGCTCCCCCGCGCCCCCCCGCCGCGGCGCTGCTGAGGTTTAACCGCTTCGTCACCAGACGAGAGCGCGGTCACGGCGGCTCAGTGCCCGCTTTCCAATGGCCTCCCACGGGGACCTCGCTGCCCCAGCAGGGCTCTCCTCCGCGGTGCAGCGCACAGGCAGGTAACAACCGAGCAGGGGTCGAGCGCATCCCGCCGAGCCGCGGCCGTTTCCCGGCACGGGCACTGAGGGGCTGCCGGGAGCACTAGCCGGTGCCCGGCCCCGACCGGCGGCGCCGCAGTAGCACGGACTGCGGCTCCAGGGGACTCGCAGCGAGGGAGGGAAGTGCCGCAGTTCTGAGGGTGGCTTAAAGCGAAGTGGGGGGCGACCCCGCTCTGAGGGGCGGCGAGGAGGAAACTTTGGTGCTGGCTGAGAAACCCCCGCGAGAGCGCCCCCTACAGCTCACTGCCGCCCCCCGGGCCGGCCACGGCGGCACTCTCCTCCGGGGGCCC
>NW_008796078.1:3096119-3125763 GCF_000699145.1 Aptenodytes forsteri
CCGGCTGAACGCTCCCCCCTGTAGGTAGCGGTGAGGAGCGTACTTAAACAATATTTAAAATATTGCTGCTGTTATTATTTTAATTTTTTTTACTTTTAGCGTATGTTGCTTTCTGTTTATGTTCCTTTGAGGGAGTGAGCGTGTTTAAATGCATAAAGTACGAAAGGTTTTGAGAAAACACCCGAAAGGCTACTTAAGCATCAGTGGAGATCTCTACAGTGTGTGGAGTTACACTCCTCCGGAGAGGAAGGTGTGTTTTAGTAGCGGTCCTGGGATGTGCTGGTGAACGTGAGCTTATGACCTGCGCCTGTGGGCCCTACCCATGTAGCAAGTCAGCAAGACTTCAGAGTATAAAAGGATAAAATAAGGGGGCTTACGTATAGATAGGAATAGTAGGGAGAGTATGTGCGGGGAAATTGAAGTCTGAGCTTTGTTTTTTCTAATTGGGGGTATAGCTCTTTCAGCATTTGTTGATGAACTTTGTCTTAGCATGGTTTCTGGGCTGAAATAAAATCCTCTCAGAGGCTTCTAATTCTGTTGCCTGTTTCCACTGTGCTAGGGCAGTGTCTCTTGCATGTAAAACAGTCCACGAAGTGGGTGCATGTGTGTATTTCAATTACTGATTCATTTCAGATGGATGCTTTCAGGGAACCTATTACTAATTTTTCATTTGTAGATGGTTATTTTTGTCCTGCAAAATATATGCATGCCGTTTCATTAAAAATTCTGCTGACCTTTCAAAGGTTGCTAACATGGGAAGGACCTGGAATACTTCGAGAAACTTTACAAAACATAAGTGGGTTTTATCTTAGTTTGTTTTTCAACACATATTGCAATGTTTTCTACCAGCTGACTTTATAAAATATTAGCCTTTCAAGAGTCATTCCTAGAGAGAAAGCAGAAACCATGTAGCTTTACATGTTTTGTTAAGTAGAACTTTAATGGTCCAGAAAGATGAAGTATGTTTGGGTTTTGGTATCAGTGTTATTTTGAACACAAAATTTTCTACACAATTTCAATTAAAAATATTATATATTGTGAAAACAACTTTCTGAGTGTAAACCTCTAAGCCTGAGACAACAATGAGACTAAGAAAGGTGCAAGAAGTCTACTAGATGCTCCCCGTAAAAACATTTTCATGGGCATTCACAAACCTAGCACTCCCCAAACCCTCCAAAGAAACACCAAGTGAAACACCTGACTTTGTTCCTTGCTTTTCTTGAACACACGATAAGCAGCTCAATAAACTCTTAATTCCATCTCCTTGTTTCTTCCTTATCCCATTATTTTATGCTTTTATGTCTCTTGACCCTCAGGAGGAGGAGCTGGTATATTATCATCCAGCTGGAGAGTGTGACTCACTACTAATGAAAATAGTGTGCCTGGAAACCATTGTGTATTTTCACTTCCAATGCAAAATTCGTATTGGTGAAATGAGTCTTAGGTGTGCAGAGCTCGCAGCTTGCAGACAGAACTCAGGGAGAAATTCATGCAGATAGGTAGAGCTAAGTATCAAATCTGGTGTATGTGGCAGCACCAAGATTTCTGCTGAAGCTCACATTATTTTTTTTTCCCTCCCTCTGCCCTCACTTGGGCAGTCCTCTCACTTTATAGTTGCATGATTCTTCCACACCCAGGCCTCTCTCTTCTTTGGCTTTCGTTGCTGCTTTACCACACGCCTCTGCAGGTCAAGGTACTTATTTTAAGAGACTGAGTGACTTTGCCTCGGACCAGCAGGTCCCAGAGCACAAGAGCATGTTAATTGTACTTTTATTCCCTCTGTTGTTGTTTAATTCTGAGGTAGAATTACTGTTCTTCCTGGGGCTCATCCACTCTGTGGATGTATGTGAGATGTTCCCCCGTGTGGTTAGCGTGACTGCAGTTAAATCTCAGCTCTCTTGCAGGTAGACACAAGTGATTATACTAAGCCATTTAAATGCACATATGTATTCCCTGATGCCTTCATGAACTGTGAAATATGAACATTATACAGGCTGATACGGTGGTCAGAGGAAATGCAGCCCAGATGGTGCATGGAGGTCCTCTGAACTGTAGTAAGTAGTTTCATGTAATATCAAGGTGTGCTTATGGCTTATCATATGCATGGTTGCTGTAGTAACACCTGATACTCTGTATGATTACTTGAGGACTAATTTCCATATATAGCCATAATAGGGGTTGTCGGAGTTGTTGCCTGACCTTTGAACGCTTTTCATTGTTCCTGTACACCATAAAAACGTGTATTCCAGCATGCTCTGTTTTTATCTATGCCTGTGTTGCTTAGTCAACTTGGCTGGAGTGAAGGGGCACAGGTTGAAATTGTATCTTGTCCTGAATATTGGTTTGATGATTAAAAAAAAAAAAAAAAGGTCAAAAATTGAAACAGGTGGTAAATGGTGGTAAGGACCACAGGCAAGCCAGCAACCTAAAAGCTGAATATGTACATTCAACTACTAAGCAAAGACTAACAGGTAAAAGAGAAAAAAAAGTGAGGAGAAGAAATATAAAACATTAAAATCTGCTCTTCTCATGTCTTTTCTTTCTGTATGTAATCTTGACAGGTCCTAGTCCTGCAAGCATTTATCCACGTTTTTTTATATGAATAGACCTGCTTACGTACTTAAGGCTATTGATGATGTAAAATTAAACATTTGAGTAATTTGGAGAGATAGCATGTTAGATTATACATTCTTTTGGAACCTGGTGTTATTATTTATGTCACGGCAATGACTATTTTTTCATTATCTACAACTACTACTATTAAAATAGCTGCCTGTATATATCTTCTTGTTACTTGTTTTTTGTTTTCTAGTATTTCTAGAAAAGATTATTCTTGAGGCTAGTAGCTGTGGAGAAAACTTGCAGAGATGTATTTACTACCAGGATCAGTGTTATAACATCAAGACTTTCTGAGTTGATAATCTTTGAATGAGAGTAAGATGCCCGGATTCTAGTTCCCTAAGGCAAAATTTTCGGAATCTTAAAGGCTGATTTTAAAAATTAAAAAAAAAAAAATCCAGAACTAAAGAATGTGTCATAATGATTTCTTGGGATAAATTTTTCCATGGTTTAATTGGCTCTGGAAATTACTTTTTAAAAAAAAAAAACAAACTTGTAGCAACAGTGATGCTTAAAAATCCCTTAATAAAGTGCAAAACTCTGTACTAGTCATGCTAGGGGAAAATTGTGCAGTGTTTTAAATTAAAAAGTCATTTAAACTACATTTGAAAGTTCTGGCTGTTGTAATTACATAGGTTCTTCTTTTATTAAAATATTTCTTCAATGAAAATCTGAATAACTGTACTAGCTACAATTTTCATAGTGGAACATTGTTGTTTTCTGAGAGAGATTTAATGTGAGGAGAAATAATTTTCTGTCTGGTTCTGTGTTCCATACTGATTAAGACTAGAATAGAGTTTATGCATGGGAATATTGATAAAAGTTCTGCTAAATGTCAACTTTTCTCATTCCATGGCTTACTTTTAGAAACCAACAGAATGGAGGAGGGAGAAAGGGGATTCATGGTTTTTGTTCTTTTACTCTTGTTTTAGAAGTCAAATAAATTAAACCTATATATGTTGGAACAGTATTCATTATCTTTTGGAGGAGCATAACATTCCTTGGTGAGTATTTTCCCAGTACTTGGAGCTTTCACTACTCTGTGAGGATTGTGTCAATGGAATGGACATCACCTTAACAGCATGTAATATGGGAATACCTAAACTAAAAAGATTGTACCAGTACCCTTGCATTTAATACTTCACGTAAAGTCTGTGTGTAACGTTTAGTTGTAACCCTTCTTATTGCAGTAATTAATTAAATAAAATATTTTCATAGTGTTCACCACGATGTGTGAAATACTTCACATCCATGATAACTGTTGCCATAAAAGCTCCAAAAATCGCTAGGTTTACATAAATGGATTAAATAAATGTAGAACAGGAGTACCAGGGAGTAAAAGGATCTGATCCTAGCAAGCAAGTTTATTACTGGAGAAGGCTCCACTATACTGTGCCAGACAATAAGGAAACAATAAATTGTAAATGTAGTGCTGGGAAACGATACCTAGCTAAGCAACTGCAAATGCTTTTGAATCTAAACCCCAGGTTTTAAGATCTTCTGCGTAAGATGTTGTCTCACTAGCTCATTTCAGCCTTGACACCCACTGAGCAAACAGTTGACCAGTGGTCATATTGTGATACACAAAGGGATATTAACAATGAAAACAACAACTGGCATTAGTCAGATCAAGTTCAATATGGATTGGGAGTTCCAGGGTACTGATAGAACCAGTTCTGCATTACAGTCATGTACTGCCACTTTATTAAGGGATTTTTAAGCATGGTGGTTGCTACACCTTTAGAAAAGGGCTGCAAAATGAAAGTAAGGGTGACTTCTCTATTCTCCAGTGTATTATGTTTGTGATAAAATTACTAATTACATGATTTCAGCTTTGATTCAGCTGATCACATGCAGGAAATACTAAAAGTCAGTCATGACCTTATTATATACCTTATTATTTGTTTTGGTACTTCTAAATGTAAATTACTTGAATTTCTTGATTTTTATGTGGGGGTGTGTGCTTAGTTACTGCTATTACATACAGGTGTCTGAAGAGAATAAAGGTAGTACGTCACAATAGCTCATCAGTGAGACCGGTATTCCTAAGCCTCAGAAATAAATTATGCATAAAGCAGATTGTATGCTTCTACACGCATGCTTTTGGTGGGAAAAGGATTATCAATCCACTTTCAGGGCTGTCTTGCAGATGTTTCCTTAATAATAATAATAGGCACTAGCAAAAAAAATTAATGCTGGATCCAGTATTACCCAGTTTAATTCATTTAGTGTATTCATCCTTTCATCTTGTTAATAATTATTGGTAGAATGGGCTGATTAAAAACATTGACATGTAGTAAAGCTGAAATATTAGGCTGTGTATTATCAACAAGATTATATTTACTTGAATGCTAATTTAAAGGATTTATCTCAGTGTGAGCTTCAGGAGCTAGCCGTTTCTTTTCAAATCAGATGTTCCCCCATAGGTTTTTGTTTTCCAAAATTTTTATAGTTTGGAATGTTTTTGTCTTGCTGATTTATCAGGCTCCTCTTCTAGCTCCACGTCTCCCTTTCTTCCATTTTGTTTCCTCATGTCCTATCATTTTTCTTTGCACTGGTTTATCCCCTTATGACAAAGGGAAACTTGTTTCTGTTCTTTATATTGACCTACCTTCAGGATATGAAAGTAATATGAAATTCTCCTTTTCCATTGGGCTGAATATTCTACTTCTGCGATGTGTCTAGTCCTTCCAAGCCTGATTTGTAGAATCAAGATAAATTTAATTGAAACTAGTGTCGATTTCGCCAGTGATACAGCTGGCATCAGGAGTTGGCTCTGATTCTAAATCTGTTTTTTTCCCCTTAGGTAACATGATGTATTCAGTGACAAAACAATTCGTAACTGAATATAAAGATACATTTTGCTTTACTTGTCATCACCTATATCGGCAACGTAATTGTATGGGGCAGAATATTCTTCACAAGCCAAATTAGCAAAATGTTATAGCACACAAATAAATCTAAATCTTACCAATAAATCCATTGATTTAAAAGAGAGTTATCGTGTGCTTAGAGTTGTATCCACAGATAACTACTTCACTAATTCAAGGCCTATTGGACAAATCCTTCTGAAAGCTGGTATCTTGTTCATCTTAATCATTGATATTTATGTATCTTTGATCTTTCCAAAGGGATTTCCTTATTCTGTTATTACTATGTTTCTCCGGATATGTATTGCTAAACATACATGGAAAATATATATCCTCTGTAAGCTACAGTGTTGGGAACTCTGCAGTGTTTTGAGTAAAGATATATTTAACTGTCAGCATTAACTAAAATGTACATGTGGGTATGCCATTGTAAAGTAGAAGTTTCCATTGTGTATGTGGGAATTACTCCAACTTCCCGCCCCCCAACAGCCGTCATTCTAACAAAATTAAGCCTGGCAAAATTCCAGTTGCCTCTTGTAGTTTGGTAATGCTTTGTGTGTCAGGCTGATTGAGCTTTTGCATAAAGATGGTATTAAAAGGGAATCCAATCTTTTTTTTCAATAGAGATTTAAAAAAAAAAATTAAAACTAATGTGTACACCCCC
The DNA here is from genome assembly GCF_000699145.1 of Aptenodytes forsteri. Taxonomy (NCBI): domain Eukaryota; kingdom Metazoa; phylum Chordata; class Aves; order Sphenisciformes; family Spheniscidae; genus Aptenodytes; species Aptenodytes forsteri. Next base: position 3,102,273 of record NW_008796078.1, read on the forward strand.
CAAAATCTTTGAGACCATCCATTCTGCCTGAAACTCAAACCTCCCGGTTGTCGTCTTCAGCATGGGCGAGGTGGTTTGATCACGTCCTACTAAAGCTGCTCCTAAGAGAGGCTTGACAGCAACACGAAACTAGTTGTTTGTCATGCCAGCGCAAATCCCTACTTTTGGCACTCTGCGTTACGTTTGTTTTCATAACTGGCTTGCACCTAAAACGGCAGCCCTCCTGTTGTGGTGAAAGGCAGCTACTGGGTCAGCCATGCTGGGCTTTTTAATAAAGTTCTGTCTGATAGACTGACTGCCTTGGGGAAAGTAGAAATTATGAAATGATATATAGTAATAGATGTACATATTTCTGTTGCATTCCAAAATTTCTGCATGTTTTCCCTCCCGAAATATTTTTTTGAGGTGGTTAATCTATGGAACAAACTCTTCTGCCGTATAGTTTATTCTTTAAGCTACCATTCTGCTTTTTACTAAGTAAATTAAGATCAAGGCATTTAAACTCAATAGGATTAATCCATATCAGTCCTTCTCAACCAAATAAGCATATGTTGGATGGATAATTGGGTGCTACTCTAGTCTCTCTGCTACCTAAGAAGTGCTTCATTAAGGTGTCACTTCAGAGTTGTATTGCTTTCAGCTGGACTCCTCAGTCAGAGGGAGATAGACGAGTAATAGTGGGAAAGCTTGTCCCTCATATTTGAATGAAAGTATGGAAGGTAAGCATAGTGTTGGCTTGCTGATTGATAGTAATAGCACAATAAATATTTCTGTGCCATGTTTAGAAATTTAAAAATAGGGATTTAAATATAGATTACTGTTTAATGCTCAAGAGCATTAATTTTGGAGAGTTGGAAATATAAGTTATTTTTCATGAATTGTCACTGTAAAGTGACGGTGAACAACATGACAGGGTTATTCAGTTTTTGTGAAGGTCAGTGGGAGGAGGATGAGCCCCTTGGTGCAGAATTGTAGCTAACTTAAAATCCAAAATATTTATTTAGTAAAACATTATGTGAAATAAAACTTTTATCTTGTAAGATCTCCTCCAGAGACATGTTTTGCCCTTGTAAAAGAGCTGATTTATCAGATAGTTGATCACACTTGATCACTTTATCATGGAAGAGGCAGGTTTTAGCTACATACTTCATTTGAACGTGTGGAAATCTGCTGTCAAAGTCCTAACAAGTACAAGCGGTGTAAGAAATATTAATATTTTACTTTGAAAGTGTCACGGTTTGGAAAGACTTTGGACTGTTATCTGGCCATTTTGGAAGACTAGCATTTAATGCAGGCTATGAGAGCAAGCAATTGTCATGTTACTGTGGGACATTTTAAAATGGCTAACACAAAGCAAATATAAATACATATCAAATTTAAGAATACTCAGAATTCATGTTTAGCTAAGCAAAAGGAATCCTTACAAAGGTAATCTGCGTGACCAGCTTACAGGATTTTTCTGTGTAGTTAGTATTGTGCCCTATAGTTACTAGACTGTAGATAACTGTATAAGTGTATCTTTCTCACTTTATGGGACTTTAGGCCATTAATTTCTCCTTACAAAGGTAATCTGCGTGACCAGCTTACAGGATTTTTCTGTGTAGTTAGTATTGTGCCCTATAGTTACTAGACTGTAGATAACTGTATAAGTGTATCTTTCTCACTTTATGGGACTTTAGGCCATTAATTTTAAAGCAACAAGTAATTTTTTTAAACTATCACTTTTAGGTTTGTAAGGGTTGTTACTAGCCTAGCACTATTTTGTAAGATGAATGTTTTTATGATACTTGAAAAAAGGAAACAAAATTTCTAGTTAATAAAATCATGCACATCTTTATGCATTGTTTTGCATAGTTGTAATGTATGATTTAAATGCTTAGGGATGTCTGCTCATGTTGCCAGTTCAAACTATTTAAGAAAAAAAAAATCAATATGTCTAAACCCAAGATCTTTATAAAGTTGATTTTTTTAATTTTGACTTCTGATGTTTGTAAGAAAGATGGTAAAGTTTTCCTCTAAGCATCAGAAACAACTTTATATTCTTAAACGAAAACTATTTCCTAATCATATGAATCCTAAGGCTGAGGTTTTGAATAATTTAGTTACAAAAAATTTGCTGAGAAATTTTTCTTTTTCCTCTTCAAAATATGATTAAAAATGACAGTTGGCAACAACAACTGTAGATGTTTTCTTCTGGCCTAATTATTAAGAACTACAGTACCAGCAAATGAACTTCATGTGTGCCCCAGATAGTCTTCTAGTTTAGAAGCTACAAACAATACTCTACTTAGTTTTAGTTACTCAGATTTACTAATGTGCTCCTTTTATCCTCAACACTGTAGCAAACATAGCTCCTTAAGGCTATGAACTAGCAAATGGGTGGCATTTATACATCTGTGGACTCTGCAGAGACTGGATGGTTTTGAAATGCTGCCAGTTGCTTTTGCCATGTATTGTAAAGACCCTCCTTTTTCCTCTAGCTTGACCAATGAAAAAAGAAAAACAAAAATAACCTGTGAATTTTCCATGACAGAAAATCCTGGCTTGCTTGTAGTATAGTAGCTGATCAGTCTAATCTGCTAATAATCTTTTGAACCATGTAGAGTTGAAGGAGGAATTAGCAGGTGACAGAAGGCCATAGTGCCATCTGATAATTAACGAAGCTGAAAAATACTCTGGCAACACACATCTATTTGGTACTATTTAGTAATTGCAACTAGCTAGAATATGGAGAATATGTGGATGTAAGTTGAATTGCTGAGGGCAGGAGAATGAATGTGCATTTCTATTGTTACTCTTAATGGTCTTCACATGATTAACTTCTGGGGTGACCTTAAAACTAAGTTCATTAGTAAGCGTTAGCCTGTGGCCCTCCGCTATTCACAGCAACCTGAGGTTTCCTACTTCAGACTACCAGCAAGCAGGCACACAGAAAGATAAAGGCAGTAGTTTTCTGGAGTGTTGCAGTTGCACTGTTTTAAGATCTCCTTCCCCATCTGCCTCTTAGTCTGTTCACTGATAGCTTTGTTCATAGTTTTGCTTTTTAAGGTACATGCTAAGTAAATGTTATTTTCACGCTTGGAGGAAAGAAAAATGGTTCATAATGTTCCAGTTGGCTTAACAAAAGGATATTTTTCTGAAGTTACGAGTGCCATAGAAGGATAAATTCCTTAGCAAAGAACACTGAGTACAATATGTCCTACCTCTCAAGCAGCACCGAATCTGGAAGAAATAGAGGCTTGGGACAAAAACTGATAGCCTTGCAAAAGGTATTGTGAAAATATCAGTGATGATGTAACAGATTAAGCAGCTGAAGGTGATTACACTTTGATTGTAGTAGATGGAATGCCAAATCCAGCAAACTCTGAAAAACTGTGAAGCACGTAATGTGAAATTGGAATTTGCTAATAGCAGCAGCAGCATTTTTGCTGTGAAATTGGTAATAACGATTGCTGTGCTAGAAGCTGGTAGATAGTGAAAAGCTGTGCTATTTGTTGGATTTTAATGTTTCTGATTACCTTTGTTTCCTTACTATAAATACTGAGGTGGAGATAACATTGCAACTACTTAACTTTAATAGCACTATCACTTTTAGAAACATACTATTTAAATTGTAATTTAGAGGCAGACTGGAAGATGGTGAGTCAGTGACTTGCACAATATCATCATTTCTCATAATATGACTGAGCTTTCCATGAAAATTGAAGATGTTCTCAAAAGTCAGTTTGTGGAGTTGAGAAATTATGTGAGGATCTGCTTAATTTTAAAATAAATTCCTAGTCCTTCAAGTTACAGAGAAAAGCTTGAAAAGTTAATCTGAGAATAATGGGAAGTATCTGAAAACAGAAGGCAGATGTCATTCCATATGAGTAATTTTAACACTCTTTGACATTTCTTTTTTGTTGTTGTTGCTGGTTAGGGTCTGACTTGTGATTGTTTTTGAAAAGTCTGGGTTATGACTATTGACACCCAGAAAGCCCCTCTGTCAAATGAGGGTCCTGTCAACACATCGTGAGCTCTGAGCATGAAGTTTTGCTGTGTGCACAGACAAAATTCTTATTGATGCAAATGTTTCAATAAGAATTTCAGGATTTGTTTTCTAATTAAGATATATATCAGAGAATACTTATCTGGGAATTTCCTATAAAAATAATGCAATTTTTATTTGTCATTGTAGTTGCATTCTAACAAAAGCTGTATATGCATAAACCTAGACAGAGAAAGAAAGAGATTAAGTATCATTTGCTGGTATGTCTTTTAACTCACTCCCTTTTGCTGTTGTAAACTTGATATGTAATGTTAGCCTAGGCATGAAAGAATGACTTGAGAATGGAGTGCCTGAATGAACTTGCTTTTATTAGTGTAGCCTTTCCATTTATCTTTTAGTGTGGTTTACTTTAATGAAATGTCACAGAGAAACCAAGTTTGGACTTAAAAAAAAAAAATAATTCTGTTCTTCAGAGCAGTGACTGGTATTCACATGGGTGTTATGACAAATTGTTTCCTAGTTTCTCATCAAATTTTCTATGTGTTAATGATAGACTCTTTCCATCTAACATGCATTTGCATGATAAAACTGCTATGACGCTTTGACCTTAGTAAGCATTCATCTTGCCACAATTTCTGGGTTTGGCACCCTGTGCTGTGGTGGCTGTGGTGTTGGTTCAGCCCGTATTTTTTCCTTGCTTTTGGTGGCAGCATCCAAGGCACTGGCTTCCAGTGCTAATTGGAAAGCATGGTCCTTGCCAGCTCTGGCCTTCCAGAGGCACTGCATTTGCCTGATCGCTGGATGGATGCATTCAGAAGTGATACGCAAGCGAAGACATTCGTATGGGTAAAGATGGTTGGATGTGGGGACATGGTTAGTGAGGCAAGGGTAGCCTTGTAGAATAGGAAGAGCAGAAGAGGTAGTTGATGGGGACTTGCAGAAGTTCTCCAGGAAGGAGGGTCTAGCACACTTGTGTACAGGGAAGCCAAATGACTAGTCAGCATGGGACATAGGTTTTAGTATAATAATAATATATATTATTATGTAGCTCTGTAATCATGGATTACTTCAATACAGACATTGCCACGTGTAAAATGGAAAAGCAAGATTTTTGCTTTCAGAACAGTGCCTTTAAATGTTTAATTTATATTCAAAAACTCAACTTCAGGTTCTTGGATAAAAAGATGAGATGACGGGGTTGCTTCACTTCTGTTACCATTATTATTTTGAGTTATAGTGGGCAGGCTTGGTAGTGTTCTTGAGCTGTCTAAGGAAAACACGTTAATGCTTAATGTGAATAAAATTTTTCATTGCAAATACATGTGACTTTAATTGTGAATAGAAGCAGACCTGATGTAACTATGTTATATATCTGAAGCACAGAGGTGAAAATGGGCGTCTCAAGTGTAAGCCACACAGCTCTCAGGAATGGGCTGCAAGTTTAATGAGTTTTATACCAGGAGTTGTGAATTTCCTTTCTGAGCACTAGTTTTAACTGTATCAGTAAAAGGTAAAAATTATTCTAGACTCTGGACAGTGTGGTGGAAGCTAAAGCAACACGAAAATAACTTACATTGGGATGGTTAATATCACACCCACAAGAACACATCTATTACAATCCTAGTGGTTTCTAGAAACGTACATTTTCTAATAGGCTAGAGGAGACACTTGTTCCAGGGTTTGCTCAACAAAGGGAAGGTTTTCTGCATGATCATGTGTCTCCCAAGGGAATTCCCTAGTCCCACTTCTCCTGCCACTGTTTTTTCCTATTCTTTCCTGTCCTTGTGTGCCATTAACGGCATGTAGGCTTTATTGCTGGATGCAAGAGTTTCTTATTGTAAAATTAAAATGTTAGTGAGTATGTCTATGACTTTCCATGTGTGTAATGAACTATGGAACTGAGGCCTTGAGGAACCTTTCTGTTTATGCTAACACTTGCATTTCTATAGCAGCAGTAAACAAGAGCTGCTTCTGTCTCTCTTGGAAGGAATATCATTGCAGTTGCATTGTACTTGAGCTATTTGTTTCTGAAGTTCTTCACTAGTTTATTTAGGGCATGATTATTAGAGGTGCTGAAAATCCACAAATTCAGCTGACTCCAGTTGAAGTTGCTGGACTACAACTGAAAAACTTGTCCTTAATAACTCTGGTACCTTTGCTGTGGTAATATAAGGTGCATTGTGAGCCTCTGGAAGATGTTCTGTACCTGAATGCAAAAGTAACTAATCTCCTTTAGACTAACTGTAAGGCTTGATTAGGGTGTTTCAGAGCTGAATTTGCTATAGGTTGGTGGCACATCTTCCTAGCTTCTGAAGTCACCCAGGCATTTAAACTTGTGTACCTTTAGCTCTGTCTCCAAGCTGTTTGCCTGCAAGTAGTAGGCTCAAACTTCTTTAAAGGGCATAATAGGAGCATCCTTTTCTACTGTAAATTGTAGCAACTCTATTCTTGTTTATTCTCTTTCATTTCCATGAGAACATAAGCTTCTTTTATTCGCAAGGAGTTCTGAAAACACTTTTTAGTGGAAACAGCCTCTTATTAGTGGATAGTTGGTATGTTTATGTTAAACATTAAGCCCTTATGCCTTTTGTGGTCTGTTTCCTGATTAAATATTTATGTTGTTGAGGAATGAAACAAATATTTAAAAACTTGAAATTGATTATGAAAGATGTTGACATAGCATAAAATGTAATTAAGATTTATGGTTTGAGTGTATTCAAATTCCTACTGTGCTTTCATTTTCCTTATGTGTCTGCACTTCTCTTGACAGAGCTTGGATACAGTGTGTGTGCTGTTACTGAACTTTCACCAAGGCAAAGGTTGTGCCACTTTAGCAGATTCACTGTATCCAACCTTTACTTTGTATCAGAGTTCTTTGAATTTAACCATGTTAGAGGTTCTGTAGGGAAACTTTATTTTTGTGTCCCTTAACTTGTTGCTTATTATGGCACAACTGTTTAGTATTTTATATTGTATACTTTGATTCTGTACTCCCTTATTTATTGGAAAGCTAATATGTTATATTTAAATTGCATAAAATATGCAGACAGTTCAGAATACTTAATCTTGAAGTTTTCATCAAGTAACACATAAAGCCCATCTCAAAACTGGGATGATTTTGCTTCAGATTAAGGGGTATATTGTTTTTGCAGACAATCTGATTTTGTATTCTGAAAGACAGAAGTGTTGTCTCTTATAAAGAGATCTATGAGAAAAATCTTGTTTCTGTATTTCCAATACTGATTTGCCTGGTATTCTCCAGTCCTAGAGAAAAGCTACTTGTTGCATGGAAGCAGCTTTGTGCATTTTTTTTTTTTTTTTTAATCTGGAAATGGTTTGCTAACAGGTAGGGAGCCCAGGAAGCACTGTATTGCAGAAATACACAACTTTAACTTCCTTGCTGTTCCGTGTTACTTGCAAAAGTGATCTAACCACAACTAGTGTGTTATGAATGACTGTATTTATAAACATCAGAAAATACAGTTTGAAAGCAGTAACTCATGCAACACAGCTCTGCAGGGCTACTGGTATTGTCTTGTATCACCTCAGCATCCTGGTTTCACAGAGAATGTCACTACTTCAGATTTGCTCTTGATGACATGCTCCTAATACCATAGCTGCTTGTATTAAAGCAAATGAGATGAGAAGTGGAGCAGTGGCCTGTGATCTTCTGTGGGACTTGGAAGACTGGAGTTCACTTCCCTACATTCCCCTTGGTCTTTGGAACTGGAGGGGAAGGTGCTGTGCCTTCTCTTGGCAGCTGCAAGGAGCGACTGCAGAGGCGAATTCTGGCATACCACCTGCTATTCTAGACTACAGCATGCTTAATGCAAATGAAATGGAAGAGTACAGCCTCAAGGAATCCTTGACACAACAGATTCAAGCAGGAATTTTGAGTTTTATAAATCAGGCAACATCTGGGTTAATGTTGGATGAGCAGGCATCGCTTTGCCTGTGGATATGGGGTAGACAGATTTCATGTCCCTGTTCCAGAACAGAGGGGATAAAATGCTCCCAGCCCTGTGCTGGAGGCAGGTGAAACTTGTAGAACTCTTAGAAAAATAACTAATTAACCAAACCAGAACAGGTCACACATGGTCTGAGATAATCAGTTTGGGCAAATTCAGTCCAAGGTGTTGGTGTAGCTAAACTGTAAACAGGTTAGGTTTGCAGAATGTTTCAGGAAAGGTACTTCTATGAACTCTGCATGCAATAGCATTTTTTCAAAATTATTTTCCTAGAAGTGGTCCTTCTGGCATAGGTAAGGCTTCCATTGATGTTTATTAGGAGTGCTGAATACAACAATACAAAGCACAGGCAGTCTGAGATCCTCTTGAATGATGCATGTGAAGGAAACTATGTGAAACTGATACTGTTGATGAATTCTGTATACTCAGCAGCCGAAGGATGCTGAAGGCATTTTGTTTGGATGAAAAGGTATCTTTCTAAAGTGAAGATGTATCTGCTTTATAATAGAATTGCTTTTCATCCTGACTTAAGCCTCATGAAATTATTCTGGATTTATACTATAGTAAGTGAGGTCAGATCAGGCCCATGACCTGTCTAACAGCTAGGTATCTCAGCTTATTGTTTTACTGTTTGAGTCACCCATGTTTATCTTAAAGGCATAGTGGAAAATGTTGATTTTATTATCCACCAGAGTTACTGTACTATGTTGAATAAATTCATATAGAGTGAATAATTAACTTCAATGTAAATCTTCTAGTTCTCCTTACGTAAGATACATATTTCATGGGCGCAAAATTTATCACTCTGGCTGGTTTGATAGTCGTCTCCTAGCAAAGATCAGTGCATATAGTTTTGGAAGAAGTTAAAATACCTGTTTTTCCCTCTTAAATTGTACCTTGTTCACTGTGTAATGCTGTACATAGAAGACCGAGGAAAATTCCATGGATTATCAGTTTATATGTTTGAAGCATAACATTTCTTCATTGTTATCCTCTAACTTCTAGTAATTAAATACTTTTGATGGTCATAAATGTATCCAGCCGTGTTTGAGTCGAGGCTGACTCTTTCAGGTAGTGAAGCTTCAGGCTGACTGGATGATATTTAAAGAACTTTCCACTTCATACTACTCTGTTAATAACTACCTGATACCATAATTATACCCTGCCTCTTCTTTTGAAAATTAGTAATGTGCTTCAGCAGTTGCAACATCTTTATTTTTTTACATATACAGGTATATGTATTTATATAGCTAGTTACTTTGACCTTTCGGTGCTCTCCTGTTTTAAAGGTTTACAAGCATCCTCTTTGCTGCATTAGGAGTGGATCTATTTTTGTATCGTCTTTCTTTATAAGACCCAGTGCTCATCATTCTACAGGTGTATTAGATTCTTTCTTTCTATGTTTAGAGGACTGTATTCTGCAATCAAGACTTCTTTCCCTAATGCCAGACAAAAAGAACAGCAACAAAAGAAAATGAGCTCTTGAGTCAGCATTTGTAATGTGCATTGTTGTTGTGGAAGCAGCTGCGTGTGGAAACAAGGCAAATAGAATTTGAAATGAAGAGCTGGAAGAGAAATTGCCAATTGCCTTCAGGGATGGAGAAAACTATTGGGCCTGATTGCCAATTAACTGCTCTGTTTTTTCTGACAGCTTTGATAACAGGTCAAAAATGTGGCAGGAACTGCTGCTTGGCCTGCTTGCTTTATCCTTTGTGGTGCTCAGCCACAGACGCTCCTCTGCACACAAAGAAATACCACGATGGTATCAACAGAAGTTTGTATCTGTATTAATGTTGGATGTGGAACGTTTCCGGGAGACGCCAGTGAATTGTCCATAAATACAAAAAGGCTTCCAGGTGTAGCAGGCAGGCTAGGGATAGATGAATATTGTCAGTTCACATTAAGCATGTTGGCGAGGTCTTAAAAGAGGATCAAGGGCACTTTCTCAGCATAAAACCAGTGCTTGTACCTACCCTGTTCTGGGACAGCAGGAGATGGTTTAATGTAAGCATAGACTACAGAAAATCTAAGTGTCATATGAACACTACCAGAGTACAGAGAAATCTGTTCTCTGTAATCGAATATATCTTTCAGCAGGTAGTCATAGTTCCAATAGACGTGCACCTTTGGAGGCTTAATGTTAAATCTTGTCAGAACTGCCTGTGGACTGAGTTATCTTGGGTGATGATAAACCTGCATGTGCAAGGCATTTATTAGCTGAGATAGAAGGTCTCTGTTTCTATATTGAAATTGTCTGAAATGACTAAGTAGTTTAGGTGTTGCCTCTGCTCAAACTAGATCTCCTGAATGACAGAACCATGATTGAAGCACTTCTGCCATTTAATTGACCAGCTAATTTACCCTGTAATTATATAATAGGCTATTTAAGACTCTCTTTAGAGCAGAGGTATTAGCTTTATCTGCTTCATTCAAGAACAGATGTTTCTACTGTGTTACTGAAATAATCAACGTCTTTGGAAATCAAAGATTGCTATTTTCTGAAGTAGAATATGATGGAAAATCTAAATTATGAATAGTAAAAGGGGAGGAGTGAAACTAATTGCATTGCAACTTTGCAGAAATCGTTTTTGATAAAATCTGACTCATGGTAATGGCAAATAGTTAAAAAACATTAACAGTATGACAGAAGTGGTGTTGTCTTTTGCACCTGCGTGGCTAAATATTTCACTGACGCTTTGGCATGCTGTTTCTGTATTTCAGAGGACTGTCTTCTGCCTTTTTGCAGCTTCAGAGTCCTTTAAATTTCCTTAGTAATTTGGATTTAAATGTTTAATTTTTCCCCCCGATTTTTCTACAGTTCATTATTTCTTTATTTTTAATTGCCACATCAGGTTTCCAATCAGGGTACTTGCACTTCCAGAAACATCTGTGTGTAAGGTCATTTTTTCTGAATATATATTTTAAATTTTTTTTCTTTTGAGTATGAAGACTGGTACATGCTGCTAGTAAGCTTAGCAAAATGGATGAGTAGGATTTTAGTACTTAAATAAGATCGAGTGACATGAAGGAAAAAGACTTAACTCACCACACACCCTCAAGGCCATATCCTGTGTGACCCACAGGAACAGTCCCAGTGAAGACAGAGAAAATACTAACCTGAGTAAAGTAGACAGGATCTCATTAAAATAACCCCCTGTTGTTTAAGAACTCTTTTTATATAGCATCATGGAAGAAAACTAAATTACTATGGGAATTTTAAATAGCATCATGGAAGAAAAGTAAACTACTGACTTAAAAGAAGCAGAAACTTTTGCTGAGTTGAGAATCAGTTACATAGTGCACATAACTTGTTTTTTTTCCTCCATCTTACACAGCAGTGTAAAAGTAGATAAATAAATGCTTATGCTGCAGATAGGGCCCAAATAAATATTTTTACTTTTGTACTTTGAGACAGTAGTCACATACTGTTGTGACAAAAATTTTCTTGTATTTTCTTGAATGGTCTGGCAATACAGTTGCTATCTTAGAAGATTTCACATCATCTCATGTTATTTGTTTTCCTTAAACCCCTGACCCCCAGTTGAAGTTTGTTACATAAGAATCTTAACTTCCAAGTCATTTTCTTTTTGAAGGAAATGTCTAACTGATGGTTTCAGATAAGCACAAACTTCAAAACATAAACCCCAAAGATTAAAAAAAAAAAAATCCACCAACAAACAAGAAAAATAAAGTGTAAAAAATGTTCTTTAAAACAAAGTCACGGTATTTTATAGTGTTTTGAACAAATATTTGCTTTGTTTTTTCAAAATACTATTTTTAAATAAAGTTAAGGGCTACTCATTGCTAGCTCATGAGCATTGCTCGTGTCGTTATGCATACAGGTTTAGCTACATGTAGGATACCTCGTTCAGCATTTGTTTTTTTAGTTCTAGAAACCTTTCCACCATTTCCTGTGGAGTATTTTTTTTCATTACAAACAGATCAAGAATTCTTAGTGAGTACTTCATAGTATAGTTTATTCTCTCCCAGAGTTCTCTTACCAGCAGTAAAAACAGTAGCAAAAAGATTGTCCCATTGCCTATTGTATTAGAAAATCAAAGGTAAAAACTTAATTTGCATTTATGAAAATACTGTTGAGGGAATCAAAACCATCCTATTAAAAACTGCCCAGCAATCTAAACATGTGCACAGTTACAGTTAAAACACCTCTAAAAAGCTGAGGTTTTCATTTAATAACGCTTATTTATATAGAATATGAATATAAATGATGAAAAGTTTATCATTCTGGATTCAACAAAAGGCAAAATAGTAGGAGGAATGCCATAATACATAGTTTTGGATTGGTAGGTTTGAGTAAAATTACCAATCCCAATATCCTGGTCAAGTTCTAATTTCTGGCTACCTGAATCTCCATCCAGTGACATGCTTTCCAACATAGTATTCAAATATGTTGAATAACTATGTTTCTTAATATTTGCATATCAATTTTTAATCCAGCTGGGTTTTTTCTTTGTTTTGGGTTTTTTTTTTTGTTAAGTTGTATCATGTCTCCTTTTTCTCCTGAAAGATACTGTGTAAATATGAGGACATTAGAATATTGACAGCCTTAGGCATTGGATACAGTGGGAATTCCCACTTTCTGTGTAGCTGGAGGTAGCTACAGAAGAAAGAAAGGCTGACCCTGTGCTCTTCGCTCTCCAAGCAAACATGGACAACCCGTGAACGCCATGCAAACAAACAGGTTGTGCTGTACTTCTCATTTGGTCTCATTTCATAGGGAGGCAGGGAGAGCCAATTTGTAGTAAACATTCTACCCAGTTGCAGAATATGTCAGGCTTCGACATCACTAATACAGTAGTGTGATATCTTTCTCAGTGAAATAATCTCCAGCAGTGATGTCACCGCTTATAATTCTGAAATCAGGAGACGCTTCAGTGGTTAATGTAGCGAGGCAACGTTATACCTGTTTGTGGCTGACCGCAGCTAATTTGTTTTGTATTAAAATTTCACAGTAGAGTAGGTATAACTCACATCAGCGGTATTGTATGCACTCCTTTGTAAACCTCCAGGAAAGGTCTGACTTCTTGGCACGATCCTCCAGCAAACCGCAGCTGATGTAGTGCCCTGCTGCCTATTGTCTCATGTGCTGGTGACCTGTGCGATTGCTTCATTTGTATTTTTTCTCATTGTCAGGTTGTGAAGGATTGAAAGAAAACTGATGCAGCTATAATGGGGAAGAAATTATTTTCTGACAGAAACTCAGGTTGATAATGTTTAATCTCCTTTATTCTGAACCAAATTCTGATTCCATTATTACAGCCTTACAGCAGACCTTAGAAGGGATCCTGTTGTTGCAGGCATTGTGCAACCATCTAGTTATGGGGCAGTCCCTGCACTGGGAAAGTTTGTAACCTAATTAGTCAGGACATACAAAGGTGGGAAAGAAAGGTGCAGTCTTGGCCAAGGGCATCCAGCAGGTCCATGGTAAAACCAGTTGTTGAATTCGGGTCTCCCCTTTTCCCCTTCCAGTGTCTCGTCCAGTGGGTAATAGTACATTCTGTTGATAGGCGTGATTTTGGGGGGAGAAGCACCTGCATATAGCAGATCTGAATATAATTATTATGAGCAAATAATAACCTGGCCCTTACAGGAATATTTTTCTTGCTCTCAAGCAAAAACACTAAACCAGAAGGGAAAACGTACACAAGGACAACTTCGATGAAAATATTAATGTAAGGTGGATTTTTTGTCATTTTTGGCTTATAAAGTAAAAGCAAAGACAAAGCTTTTACTTTATGGTAGGCACAGCACCACCTGTAGCACAGTGCTCTCTACAGCCTCACATGCAGATGGGTGCTGCCATAGGCTTACCTTGTCTGCGCCAATGGCATGTGCACGGTGGAAAATGGCAAATGCACATATAAGCTTCGTATTGAGACAATTGCGTGTGACTTCTTTACAAACTTGTGCTTACTAACAAGGGTCTGAATCATTCTGTTGTAGTAAAGCTTCAGTAAGAGGAAATGGGCAAGGATCTGTCATGGGGGTTTATCAACCCTTGCTAAGGTGCCTTCTGTTTTGTTTTGCTTTTTTATGGAGTTGGGTAGAGAAAGTAGATTCACATTGAGACTCCAGTCTTTGTGCTCAGTAAAAGCCTTTATTCGGCTCTTTGACAGTGTTATGAGACAATAGGCTTGTCAGAATTGTGAAGTAAAGGTCAGGAGGTGGTTAACTTCTGCAGCAGCTGTGGAAAGGCTCACCAGCATTCACCCACTGATTGTAAGCACTTTTCAAGTGCTTACAACTTGAAAGTGTCCCATTGAGGTTTACTGCTGTTCAAATGTTGGAGTGCTCAGTGCTTTGCAGGACTAGATCCCAGCACTAAACACTAATTAGCAAAGATACTGCATTGCACTTAGAAATTAGTTTTTCTAAAAATTGTTTGTTGAAATGTAAGGCGATGATTTTAATGTTGGAAAACCGCTTGAGCAATGGAGGTAGATTGTTGGTCAGTGCTTATTCTATGCCAATGAAAAGATCAAGTGTATGAAAACAGGTGCTGCTATTGTGAATTCTCAGTCACTATTACAGTGAAAAGAACTGCTAGGTGTTTGATGTACTTTAAAGTGTTGTTTGTAATGCTTTAAGTGTGCCAGGCTTGGAAACGTCATTCAGGTCTGGTACCTTGTATTGAAAAGATCAGTAACTTGTATTAGTATGTGCTTGGAATTAAAGCCTTATATATTTCCTGTTTATTATTATTAGGTATAAGCAATTGAGGACAACACTTCTTGCTGTCCAAAGATGGAAAACAACGTAACTACTATCTCTCGTGAAGAGCTCGAAGAACTAAGAGAAGCATTCAGTAAAATAGGTATGTTTTAAATAAGAAAATAATAAGGATGCCATTGACATTGCAAAGCCGTGTAGGATTTGTGGAAGAAATCTTTACGGATCACTTTGTTTTGATAGGACCATGTCTTCCTTCTATGTTGCCAGTAATATCTAAGAAAATAAGAATGTTTACATAAAACCTCTTATTTTCACTGAAACTATGTGTGTTTATTCATTTCTTTCAACTTCAGCAATGAAAACAGATACATTTTCTTGCTGGGCAGCTGCATTATTTGTGCCATTCTATATGCAGCACGATAGGTCCCAAAATTCAGTTTTTTGAACTCCTTAAATCTGAAAAAAAAATGATTAAACGTCAATTGTTAAATATATTCTCATGTTGGATTACTGACGCTTTGCTTTACTTGCATGCTTTGGTGAACTAGTAATTTCTCTTTCCATTTATTGGATCAGATTTTACATTGTAAGTAAGCTAAACTTGGAGATTTTTTGATCTTGCTTTTGTAGCTAGCAGATGTTAATAAATAACTGTACAATTTTGTATGCTTGACAGGATGTTTGCAGATTAATCAGAGAGTAAACAGAAAGAGTGAGAAATTATATAGCAACTAACCCTTATTTCCAAATTGCAATACTGTTGTGAATGTTAAAGTTCACATCTGCTTTATTTCTTGTTTGCCGCAGTTCTGCGGGAGTGATGTGTAACTGTGCGGCTCAGCAAATCAAACGAACGCATTTGTAATCATTCATAATGGGGGAACAGGGTTGCTTTAAGCAGAAAGTCTTAAATATTACAAGTCTTCAGTTTGGTAAAGAGACTATTGGGAAGCTGTACGTTAGTGATCTGTAAGACCATGAGTAGTGTGAAGAAGGAGTTACTCAGTTTCTGTCAATCCAGGGATCACGTGATGCCCAGTAGAGAGTCAGAAAGCTTAAAATAAAAAGTAGTACCTTTTCTTCATGGCAAATAATAAAACCATGAACCCATTGACTCGGAATGTTGTTGAGACCAAAAAGAGTAGAAATGCTAAAGGAATAAGATAGATCCATGGAAGGTAATTCATGAGTTGCTATTAAACAATTATCTTGACATAGTCTGTAGCTCAAGAAGTCTGCAGCCTGCAGGAGCTGGAAAGACAGACCAACGAAAAGAGCACTGTATACATTATCAGTCTACTGGGAGGTGTTAGGATAGGTAGATACTCACTGGTATTGTCTGACAGCTTTTCTGTTTGGCTTTCACCATCTGCATTCCTTCTCTTTCTCCCTTTCCTTCCTGCATGTTTTCACATTTCTGCTCTAAGAATTGTCTGTACTACTCCTACTCACTGAAAAGCATTTTCTTCCTTACTGTATTATGCTTTCTGTAAAATATAAAAAATTAAGCGTCGTTTAGCTTTTTTCTTTTTTTCATTTTTATGGATAAATTGCTTGCAGCTATATTGGTAAACTGAGAGAAAAGGCATGTATTTAACTCTCTGCTTGTCATCATGGAAACTTACCCTCAGTGAAAGATGAACCTAGAGAAATAAAATAGCTGGTAATCTGAGTGAGCTCATGAGCATGTCCTCTGCTTTTTAGACCATCCCTGTTATTACGTGTGTTGTTACATGTCTGCAAGCCAGACAGTGGATGAATTAATACATATGCAGACATAAAGTTTGTTTGTGTAGTGATTTGTGAATTGTT
Organism: Aptenodytes forsteri; assembly: GCF_000699145.1. Lineage (NCBI taxonomy): Eukaryota > Metazoa > Chordata > Aves > Sphenisciformes > Spheniscidae > Aptenodytes > Aptenodytes forsteri. The sequence continues at coordinate 3,118,734 of NW_008796078.1, forward strand.
GGTAGTATCAAAAACACAAAAAGAGATATTTTTTTAACAGGTGTTTTTAGCCTTTTGTCAGCAGTGAAATGTGGCCTTCTTATGAAGCTGTACGGAAGCTACTTAGTGTAGTATGGATTACAGGGAAATTACTGTATAGCAGTCAATTATGGCTAGAGATGAAAGCATGTTTCTCTGCTTGCCCTTCTGTAATGTGATGTGTATTCATCCATTCCAGTATTATTGGCTGAGTTCTGATATAGAGACAATATGAAGAGAGGTCTTAACTAGTAAACAGAAAAAAACAAAAGTGGGAGCACCTTGACAATTCGGAAAAGCGGCCACATCATTTTGCTTCTGTTTCTGACTCGTGTTACTTGTGACGTTCTCTTAAATTACTTATCTTAGATGCATCATTTGTCAAACTGGGAAAGTACTATTAATTCATATTTTTCAAGAGCTCTAATATGATTATGAAAAACTGAAAATTGTTGTTAAACATGGAAAATATTTGCATTAAATATATGAAATGATGGGCATTATATCCAGCACTAGTTATGCTGGATATGATTTCTTGTATTTGATTGAGCTTCATCTATACTGTGTATGGACTATAGCTTTTCTGCTTTTAAAAGTACTTCTCTCCATTGCATAGACATTGCACTACAGGTAAGGCTATTTTAATGGGCATTCTCAAATTCTGCTTGTATAGATATGTGAATAGATATATGTGGAAATACGCATAGATATAAAAAAAAAATTAGGAACAGTTAATGTGTTTCATTTATGCATTACATTGGATAAAACCATAGGTTTGTAAAATGGTGCTTTATTATACTAAGACAAGAATTCAAGACAGCTTTCTGCACACAAATTGGCCTAAGGTGGAAGTACGAAGGGTATTTTTATGATTTCGGTGCTGCTTCATTATTTGTCATGAGTAACACAAATTATACTGAATTTTTCTTAATTTATTCTTATGTGATACAGCTATTCATTTCTTTCCACAATCGTGGAGCTATACCATACCTCGTGTTGAAAAAAGCATTCTCATACTTTGCTGTCCATGGACATTCCTGACATGCGGTCTTGGGAGCCAAGTATAAGTGAAGGTGGCAGTACAAATTGCTCCCAACAGAGCTAGTTAATAGATTAAGGAAGGTCACCTTTTAATAAACAGATACAGATCATCCCAGATTTATCTTCACAGGTAAGCCTAACCACATCAAAAGTTTTGAGGAACAGGAAATGTCTATCAGATACTAGGATAAGAAACAAAATGCAGAGTCAGGTAGAGTTCTTGTGTAAGTAGTTTTTCGTGTGTAAGTGTGCTCTCCTAATGACAACTTGCATCAGATTAGAGTTTACTGATTGCAAATGGTAAAATACTGACGGTAGGAATATAATAATTGATCTCCCTTTCACTTGAAGGTTTATAGAGAATTTTGTTGGGAGTCTTAAAAAAAGCTTAAACTTTGCTATTTACAAATATGCCATCTTGTTATAGCTGTGCTTTGGGATTATAAGATAGTTCCTGAGAAAATACATAACAAGATGGCACAACTCCTAGCCAGTTGTGCCTCTAATCTACAAGTATTCCTTCACGGTTACTTATCTATGTCAGAAGAAATACTCATCTCCTAGAACTGTATTTCTCATACTTTATTTATTCTCAACAGTTACTATACTTGGTTCTTTACGTAAGTATAAAAACAACTTGTGCTTTCATTTTACAGATATTGACAACAGCGGGTATGTCAGTGATTATGAGCTTCAAGACCTGTTTAAAGAAGCAAGCCTGCCCTTGCCTGGTTACAAAGTCCGGGAGATTGTAGAAAAAATCATTGCAGTGACAGATAGCAACAAGGACGGGAGAATCAACTTTGAAGAATTTGTCTCTGTAAGACGTTCCCTTTGGATGTTTCTCTACTGTCTGATATCTCTTGAGAACTAGGATAGAAAACTGAATTAAGTGGTACAACTAAGTACTATTTTGATACAAATAACTAGTATTTTGAGAATGGAAGTCTTCTGTCACAATTTACAATAGCCTATGTAATTATTTTCCAGTCTTTATATTTCACTCTCCCATTTAATTTAATAGATCTCATTTGGGCAACATGTGAGAGCACAGTAGTTTCAATCAGTTCTACCTTCTATTTCCTCAAAGATGAGGGGATGGACTGCAAATTATAGGAACTGTTTGGTCAGCCCTTGCCCTGACAAAAGAGTAGCTAATTAGATACTGGCCTCTGAATTCTCTTAGTGATAAACTAATGCTTGCGCTACTATGCTTAATGTCTGTACTAAAGGCTACTTTTTACTGGGAGTGAGGTACAGTTTTTCACTTTTAGTGAACAGATTTGAACGGTTTAGACTTTTTTTAATGTGGATCACTGGCTAGTGTGCTTTATTTAAGAGAAACAAAAACTTTTCAGGCTGTTGATTTGTGTATGTGTTTGGGGATGATTAGTTTTTGCTTTGAATTTAGAGTACTGCTGCTAATTGCAGCAGGTTACTTGTTGAACTAGTTATTGATCCTTCTTTCCAAGATTCTAATTTGCAGTGGTTCATAGGTGAGATGCAAATATTTGCATCCAGGTATTGAACTGTATCTGTTACTTATACTTCATTGTCAGTTTTGAGATTTCTACAGTATTTGGGCACATTTAGAACATATCAGTATGGTAAACCAATGTGGTTTACAGTGCAGGCAGGTGGAAAATAGTGTCAGCTTGCTTAAGGGCATGTGTAACTGTCACATAGTAACCTTTTACTGTAAAGCATACGATGAAGTAAGTGGAAGAAATATGCTATAGTAATTGAAAATGTGTGTATCTTCAGTGTTTTCTTCAGTTTACCAAAACATCTATGGAAAAATTGTGTAGATATCCAATGTGGTTTACAGTGCAGGCAGGTGGAAAATAGTGTCAGCTTGCTTAAGGGCATGTGTAACTGTCACATAGTAACCTTTTACTGTAAAGCATACGATGAAGTAAGTGGAAGAAATATGCTATAGTAATTGAAAATGTGTGTATCTTCAGTGTTTTCTTCAGTTTACCAAAACATCTATGGAAAAATTGTGTAGATTGTTGCATATCTACTTTTTTAGATAGCATGGCTTAAAAAAGGTAGCACTTGAAGTACTCACTGAGAAATAATATATTAGATATCCAGTATGCAAGTTTCATGAAGGGATTTAAACTAGTTTTACCCATACGGTGATTTCCCCCCTTATCACTTAGTTATTTGAAGGTATGCTCAATCACAAAATGCTCTCTATTTTTCTTATTCAAGATAATTCAGGAATTGAAAAGTAAAGATGTTAGCAAATCTTTCCGAAAATCAATAAACAAAAAGCAAGGTATTACAGCAATTGGAGGAACATCAGCAATATCTACTGAGGGGACACAGCACTCTTATTCAGGTAAGAAATAATTAAACACGAGCAGATTCAGCATGGAGGAAGACTCTTTAAATTTGCACTACAGCAGGAAAAAAAAAAACTGGAAAAAGTTGCTGTTGAAAGCAAATTAATACAGAGAAAGCATGTGGAGATGGGCAAGATAAGTGTGGGTGATAGTTTATTAAAATGTGGGCTGTTCAGTTGTTGTTAGTTTCATGCTGCACTCAGAGATAAGTTAGGCGTCTTTGCCAGAGCAAAAATGAAAGCAAGCACTGACAGCATGTGGGGGCAGGGGAAGAAGGCCCCTTTGGCGTACTTCTAGTAATGCTAGTCAAGTTTTTGGCTTCATTACATGCTAATCTATTCCTATTCCTATATTCAGATAAAAATGAATCCCCATTTTCAGTTCCACAGTGTTAACTAAGATGATAAAAAAACCAACCCACACATCATTTCTGGATGGAAGGGCCTTCTCAGCTGTCTCTGTGCCATTACAGAATTGTTCACTCCCATATGATTTTTGCGTAGCCCATCTCATACTTGAGAACTTGCTTTTAACATTTGATCTCTGTTTCTTTCTACCTCCCGCTGCTGCATGTCATTTAAGTTGGTAATTGTGCCCAATTGCATTGCAGCTCCTGCTCAGAATGTTAACTACGTTCCAGGATCACATTGCACTAAGCAATATTGCAACTTTTTTATTGACTCAAGTCTGGGATTTGCTGTGGTTCCAGAAGTGTGTTAAGATTCTATATATGAGGAAGATTCACTTCAGTTAGCTAAAGGTGGTGATACCCTCTCTCTGGGTATTATCTTTATGGCACCAGCTGCAGTTGGTATATCTCCAAAGCAGGGGATATATTCCATCTCAAAGGATGCCTGTAGGGGGGACACCATCAGAGCTAGTTGTTTAGACTCCCTTTCATTTTCGGTGGAGAGAAACTGACCCCACTAGACTGCAATTCATCTGACCTGGCCTTATCAGCCATCTAGTTTATGATGAGATGAAGTGTGCACAAGAATTTCATGTTTCTTCCCACTGACAATGAAAGAAATGTAATGAGTCAGGTGTAGGTACCTGTCTTGTATGCTTCTTGAGGTAAGTGAGGTGGATACCACCTGTACTGTCTGGTAATTTGGACACTGATACTTGATTGACTGTTGTCCCAATAAGCATTCTTAGATACACAGTAATAAATTCTGCACCAAATATGAGAGAATTTAAAACTGAGGTACTAAACTTTTTAAGTTTCTCAAAGCTAAATACAGCACAGTAATTCAGATGATAGTCTCAAAAATACTGCCGGTCTCTGAAGTCCTAGTAGAAGGCAGAATCGAATGCTGCGTTTTAAACCAACATTGTACGGATTGAGATGTTGCATATTTCAGATCACAAATTTCCCTCTTTTCAATGTAATTGCTGAGAAACTGAATTCAAAGTCAGCCATGATGACCCATTATGTCGTTATGATTTTTATGTTGTCTTTCAGAAAATCATCAGATGTTTAGAGGGTGCAGTAGGGGAAAGATCAATCTGCCATTTTTTGTGTGCTTTCCCACTGGTCTGATTGTTTTCATAACTGGCCCCTGTGAAACTAAGGGGTTTTGTTGCAGATGAACCTCTTTGACCCAAGTCTGATGTTTAGTAGTATGTGTTCATGGAAATGATAATAGATTATTTTAATGCTATTTTTCTTTTCAGAGGAAGAAAAAGTTGCTTTTGTTAAGTGGATAAATAAAGCTCTACAAGATGACCCAGACTGTAAGCACCTCCTACCTATGAACCCATCAGATGCTAGTCTTTTTAAATGCCTTGCAGATGGCATCCTTCTTTGGTGAGTCCAGGGTTGTGAGAAAGAAAAGAAATTAATCTCAAAGGTTAAATGCTGATCACAGTGACATGAATTGGAAAACTTCTGATAGGCATTAACATCAGGACTCCACTCTTAAATATTTCAACCAATGTGTAGGATGGGAAAAATCTGTTTGCCCGTAGAAATGTTGTTATTAGCAAATGTTTTATGTGACTGTGCATATATTACAGAAGTGGGTTTCCACTTCAGATCCATAATTATACACGTCAGATATGTACAGGCTGTTTATGAAGGAGATAATTACACAGTTCATATATTCATTAGCTGCAATAATTAGAAATCTTTGCTATTTCAAATATTTTTAAAAGTCACAAAATCATAAGATGGGAGGAACAGGTATCCATGGCAAGACAGAGAGCATATAGTAGGTACCTTAACTTTAGTCTGCTGTAACTTTTAAGTTAGTTAAAGTAGACTAATAGTACTTATTCATACACCATGGTAACAAGGGATTAGCTTATTAATATTGATGTGAATTAGTCTTTGAGATCCTTGTAGATGCAAGATACTATAGAAATGCAGTGCAGAAATATATTGGTTATATTATAAAGATTTTCACTAGAAACTATTTAACTGTCTTTAGTTTACAGTTTTAATTTTCTCAACTTTCTTTTGACAGCACAGACATGCTCTGTTACTTAAGTATAAAACCCAATTGCCCAAGTTTCTTATAATTACATATTATCTGGAGGTTTCTGGATGAATGTGCAATTATTTAACAGGGAGAGGAGATTTAGAGGATGAGGTGGTCGTTTTTTATCTTGTCAGAAATATTTACAGCTAGTTTAAAGTGTTAGGAGTTTATAATCAAATAATATATTTTCTGAAAATTGAAAGTTTGAATAATCTCTGACTTTTCTTCCTTAGCAAAATGATCAACTTTTCACAACCAGATACAATTGATGAAAGGGCTATTAATAAGAAGAAACTCACTCCTTTCACTGTTTCTGTAAGTACTGCACATATAGGAACTTGCCACAAATGAAAAAGTAAAATATTTTTCTACAGCTCTGTTTTAATGACGGTTCTCCCGGTGGAGCAAAACCAAAAGTCCTATGTATTAAAAAATGTCAAAGCATGAAATTGTATTTTTTTAATAAACTCTGCTGAATTCTCCTGTTTCTTAGATGATGTACAGGAAAACTTGTATTTTTCATGCTTTCCTTAGTTCTTTTGCTATTCACTATTCTCATTTTGCTTTACTAAGTACCTGAAGAAAATAATTTTAGACTTCTGAGTGGATGGTCAGGTCGTATTTTAGCAATGCAGAAAGTATCTGCGTGGCTGTATACTGTATAGAAGGATGATGCATTTTCAATAGTGCAGAGTGGCTTGGGCAGAAGATGAGAAGCTCTATTTTTAATTGTGTATGAAGTCATGCAAATATTTGAGAGAAACAGTTTTTAAGACCTTAGTTAGGGTATAAGAAAACAGGTCTGGAAGAGGGAAGTAGATCCATAAGTTGCCAGCCTAATGAGAAAAAAAAAACCAAACCAACCCAATGATTAAAAACCTCAGTTAATTGGCAGACTTTTCATTTCAGGCTGTGACATTAAAATATGAAAAGTTAAAACATACCATGTTCTAAATCCTCCAAGTGGGTTTGGTAATCTCTATTTAGTTAAAGAAGATGTGTCAGCAAAGATCATAGAATCATAGAATCATTGAGGTTGGAAAAGAACTCTAAGATCATCGAGTCCAACCGTCAACCCAACACCACCATGTCCACTAAACCATGTCCCTAAGTGCCTCATCTACACGTCTTTTAAAT
>NW_008796078.1:3125920-3139651 GCF_000699145.1 Aptenodytes forsteri
CATAAGACTTGTTCTCCAGACCCTTCACCAGCCTCGTTGCCCTTCTCTGGACACGCTCCAGCACCTCGACGTCCTTCTTGTAGTGAGGGGCCCAAAACTGAACACAGTATTCGAGGTGCGGCCTCACCAGGGCCGAGTACAGGGGCACGATCACTTCCCTAAATGATGATACTACATGTGTTTGTTGTCTCCGTAAATAGTTAAAATATGACACAAGAAAATGGAGACAAATATTTACAAGAGCTGCCAGTTTTTTGGTGTTTTGTTTTTTTTTTTTTTCCTTGGGATCTTTCATCTGTGACAAACATTAGCTTTACTTTCAGTGTCAGGATGTTGAATTGCCATGATTTTCTTATGTTGTCTGCTCAATTACATTTTAACAGTTGCTTGAATAAATGTGTCAGCCTGTATAAGATCCAAGATGGGATGACAGTGATGTCAGTAGCCTCCTGCACAGGGCAGAATTCCATGTGAGCATGTTTTTCCACAGGATCAAGCCCCTGATATTTTGAGCGATATTGTTTAATTTGTGTATGTGATACTTACGAAATACAAAAAATATTTTGAATAGAGTATTCCTCAGCAATCCAAGCTGCAGAAGGCGGTCCATGATTTTTTGTGGGTCCATATTAAACACTGTTAATAATGTTTTCCATTAAATTTTGATAACATATATGGTGGTTCACAAAAAAATCTCCAGAGTGCCATTTTCCACTGGGAACCACTGTACTAATGCATTATTTCTTATAACTTCTGAAACTTACAAAATTTAATATGAACAAATTTACTAAGAATTACAACCTCATAAATTTGTTAAACAATGATATTCCAAATAGGAAAACCTAAACCTGGCTCTGAACTCAGCATCTGCTATTGGCTGTACGGTTGTCAATATCGGATCACAAGATTTGCAAGAAGGAAAACCACACCTGGTATTGGGACTCTTGTGGCAGATCATTAAAGTTGGTCTTTTTGCTGATATTGAGATCTCCAGAAACGAAGGTAAGAATAATGCCAGGTATAGCAATGTCCGCAGTTTGGAATTAACTGAGATCACAATAGCAATGATTTCAGCTTTCTTTCAAACTTGCTTTTAGCTCTTATCGCATTGCTAAATGAAGGGGAAGAACTAGATCAGTTAATGAAGCTTTCCCCAGAAGAGCTCTTGCTACGGTGGGTGAACTACCATCTGGCCAATGCAGGGTGGCAGAAAATCAGTAACTTCAGCCAAGACATTAAGGTATGTAGTTACCGCTCTGATAATTGAACATAATGGTATTTAAACACACTATGCATAGAAATAAATGAGCCAGATCAGAAGTATTTAGAAAAATCGTAGTCATCTGCTTTTTCTAGCTATAGGTTCATCCTGCATTTTTCAGCACTGAAAGAACATTATTTTGATCTCTCATATCCTATTCAGTTGCTCATACCATGTATTATCACATCACAGTGTAAAGCGAACATTTCGGACAAGCCCATATTCAGGGAAGTTCTAATGTTCTACGGTTGTTATTAGCATTACTTAGGACAATTTGCGCTACCTTATTAGTTATATTTTTCCTGTCCATCCTTCCCTGCTCCTGCAGGGAAGGGTCTGCAGAAACCCATCTTTTCTTTCTTTTGTTATTTTAAGGAAGAAGCATGTGACTTTAAATCTTCTCCTGGTGCATATTTGCTAATGGCGATTGCCCTTCATACCTAGCATTCTACGGAAGAGTAGGAAACCTCTTAAGGAAAGAACAGTTATTCAGAGGGCTGTCTGGAGTAGCTGCTGATCCTTGATCCAAGGAGAGAGCAGCCCCCCTCAATCGCTGTGCTTTGCTGGTGTGACAATTTACTGACACACAGGGACTGAAAGGCATGTTGGTTCCTTGGGGCGGATGGCAGATCTGCATAATTCTTTTCTGCAGAGTACTGTAGTAAGTCCAGTTGAAGAGAGAAACCCAACTTTTTAAAAGCAAAGGATGAAGATTCCCTCAGGTGATAAGACCTCCTTTCCTTGAAGAAAACTATGTTGTTAATTGCTAGTTACATCTTTTCAAATACCACCAAGAAGACTATTATTAAAGCAAACCTTTAGCTAGGGTTTTATATGAAAACTGCTACTATGGTAAAAATATTACGTGCTATTGAAGAGAAGTATTAAATACTTCTAAAACTAGCAGGTTTTTGTTTTATTTTCCTCGTTCCTTAGTGGGGGAGAAAAACAGAAGCATACTGAAAACTGCATCAAATAAATTCTTTTGTCACTATAGATTCATCCTAAAAGAGACACTTTGCTCTCCGTTTTTAATTCCAATTACCTCGTCGATTAAGAAAGGGAAATTTTTATAAAACAGTCTATTTGAAAAGGATAGTGAAGGAATAAAATGCCAACACTGAAAATGGGATCCATATTGGGATTTTTTTTTTGGGTAACCTATATAAATTTGCCTTAAATATCTGAAATATAGCTGTCTAGTTCATATCCAGCAGAGAAAAATTAACTAACATTGCCCAGAATAATAAGCAGACATTCCTTTTCTGTCATCTGGCTAAATAAGTTCTATGAGAAAAACCATAGTAAAATGGCTGTATGACCTCATCCATATTCACTGAAATTAGGGTGCCATATTTTTTACTTCTGTGGCTTTTGAATTGAACTGTAAGAGCAGTAAACGGCTATGAAAGGCTACATACTTGCTTATACTTTTTTTAAATATTACACTGCTTGTTTTAGGATTCGAGAGCATACTACCATCTGTTAGATCAGATTGCACCCAAAGGAGATGGCCTTGATGAATTGCCCATTAAAATCGACTTTTCAGGATTTCATGTAAGTATCCAGAAACATAAAAATAGGCTGGAATTATCGGAGACCTCTGTGTGTATCCAGCATTCTGGTTACAAGTCTCTCCCAGAATCTCCTTTTGTTTTGTTACACATACAAAAGCTCAGTCAGATTCCTCAATGTCACAAAAGCTTAAATGGGTAAAAACTTGAGTACAGTTCCAGGGCACTGCTGAAACAGGATAATGCATCCTGCAGTCTAAAATCTGGAGCTATGTTTTACTTGGAGTAGTGTCTGGTTTTTATTTTCATTTGGGTCCTCCAACATGAGTATGACAACATCCTGCTTCAGTTCTGCTCTTCTGGAATTCAGACAAGGAGAAAGAGTAGACTTCACGAACCTTGTGATCCTTCCTCAAACCAAATAGCATTCAGAAATAACATGTGAGCCGTTCCAATAACCAGCAGGGAAGGAAAACGTGGCAACCACCAAGCTTTAAGTTGTAAAGGGATAGGGGGTCTAAAACCAGCCCAGGCAGATGTGAAAACACTTCTCTTTAAGCTGCTATATAATGCTCGTTGGAAGGATTATTCTGAGAATGCATTTGATACAAAATTGAACTGCCTGCCTAAGATATAGGTACCTATATATCAATCAGAATCTTAAGTAGAATCTTGTTACTCATTATAATGAAAACCCACATGCAAAATTATGTTTGCATACCAGCTTTAGTCCTCTCAAACTCCTTCATGAGGAGAGCTCTGTCTTACTTGTTTGCTTTTGTTTTGGGTTTTTTTTTGAAGTGAGAAAGGGTAGTAGTTAATTTTTTCCCTGTAATTTCCTACAGTTCATATGATCATGTTCTGTAATGTGTTATAAACTAGTATCAATAACATGTAACAACTTGTTCTAGAGCAAGTTTGTGGTTGAGTGTGAGTGTACCAACGCTGAATTACTGACTGTTGTTCAATTCTAACAGTAATTCAATTACTAACTCATTTCCCTATAAATAGTAACTCTTAGTGTTGTGAAGAGTAGAGGCAAAAAGTATACGCTACACGGTTTTGAAGACTGATTTATTCTATGCAGATTAATAATAAGGACAAATAAACAAAATAACACATAGGTTACCAACTTAAGACAATTCAGAGGCAAAAATATTAAAAGAAAAGCAAGGTAGTGGATTATCATATTCCGAAGCATTCAAACTCTTACTGAGCGTTTTGGGTGTCATCTGCAATTACTACGCTTGAGAATATCAGTTTAAAGCAGTGATGGTGAACCTATGGCAAATGTAGCGGCATATGCAGTGCGGGAATCAACAGCCTGGAAACAGAAATATAACCAGTACACCTCTAGCTGCTACTACTGTTGCTGTAATTCATGAGGAATGCTGCGCAGGCAGCCACAGAAGCGAAGGGCAGAAAGAAAGCGGAAGGAAGATGGGAAGAGGGGAGTTGTTATGGGCTGTAAGAGCTAGCTCAGGCATTGGGGGAATGAGGGAGGAACTGACATGGGTCATTTAAAGATTTGGCAAACTGAAGATTCAGTAAAGAATGGAAACACGCTACTATTCATTACAAATTTAATTTTTTTTTCTTTTTTCTTTTAGGATAAAAATGACTTGAGGAGGGCTGAATACATGCTCCAACAGGCAGATAAATTGGGCTGCAGGCAGTTTGTAACTCCAGCTGACGTGGTTGCAGGCAACCCTAAACTCAATTTGGCTTTTGTTGCAAATCTCTTTAACACATATCCAGCCCTGCACAAGCCTGACAATTCATCTTACGATCTCAATTTATTAGAAGGTACTCAACTTACTAAGCATACAGGAGATAAGAATATTAGTGATTTCTATTTAAGTATTCCTTCTAGGTTGTGATATAGGATCCCTGTGTGGTGGTGCCTGTGTTAACACCAGCATATAGAGCTTTCTCACTAGCTTACTATATAAGCCTTAGTAGAAGTCCCCGTTACTGTGAATATTGTTCACTTGTGTTAGCCTGACCAACCTGAATAACCTTCTATAGCTCATGTGCAGGAGCAAAAACTGTCCTCTTACTCCCTTTCTAGTTTCCTGTGCTTCTTTCCATACTGTTCATATTTTAGCTGATGCACAAATTTTAGCTTTCCCTAATTTGCAGTGCTGTACTATGCAACTGTAGTAGTCTTTTACAGTATGTTTCACATACTGTGTTTCTACATATGTGTATGTATGTGTATTAGTTTGCCTTTTAAAACAGGAAACATTAAAAAAAGGCTTCTGTACCAGCAACCTATATTAATCTATTGCATCAGCAACCTATATAGATCCTAGCATATCAGCAAGTTTGGACTTTAACTGTACAGTTCAGATCCCTAATGCTAGAGATAAAGGGATAATTAGTAGCAATCTTTGGCTGTTACGCTTTCTGTGGACCAGCTAATCTAGGATAATTAAATGGCTCCTGCCAGTGTATTTCACAATTGTTCACTGATCTCAAAGGAATGGTGAGAATCAGGGGTGCCGCACTCGGGAGAATCATCAGCAATGTTCACACATTCCTCTGCACTGCCTAGTCCTGCCTTCCTCTTACTGTTCCTATCAGGTTTCCTTTCCATCTAGGTGAGTCCATCTTCCTTTGCTCCTCTTTTTTTCATAATTTGTCTGCCCTGCCGCATCCCTATGTCACAAATCTTGTATCCCTTAGACCACTCCTGTTTCAGGCTTCCTGCTCTTCTAGTTTCAGCTGGGTGCCAGCTGTGGTAGAGGTATCGGAGCACAAGAGGTAGTATTCCCTTTTCAGCTGTGATATCCCTAGTAACTGCAGTCCCTGCAATCCAGGACAAATTATTGAAGGAAAGGCCTGCTCTTCCTCTGCTGCAATTTTGTTAGAAATGTATGCTCTTGGAAATGTATGTAGGAGCTGTGTGGAAGGGGAATATGTTCAGTTCAGCTTCTCTGTTCTGAACATGAAGTTGGAGGTGTGACTGGAAGCACTGAAAACTTGGTCAAATTTGGAAGAGTTTTCATTGGTACGGCAAAAACCAGCTGAACTACTTTCTGAACTTTCCTAAAATATTTAGATGAGATCAAAGTCTCAGCTAAAACAGTTTGTAAAAAGTTACAAACACCTGAATGCTAGATTATGATTTTGTAATGATAAATGCTGGCCAAATTTAACTTACTGTTTATAGTATATATTTTAGAGGTGGATAATCATGCCAATGTTATCTGTTCAAAGGCAAGTAGACAACTCTCCTTTGCCTCCAAGTAACTCCTGTCGTGTCATGTAGATATAGTTCATCAAAATAGTTATTTCAGCCAAAAGACAATGTTGTTAATGTGTTTTTTTCTGTTATTTTGGTTTACTTTTTCTATAAAATCCTGTGTTTTTACTGATGTTTTCTCAAGGTAGTGTTATATAAAATATAAGACATTCATTTCTTTATAGTTTCATCATAGATTGTCTGTTGAAATCTGACTCATAATTTATGATGCTTTCCTATTTTGCTTCATGAAATGCAGATTTGACACCTCCTAATGTAGGTACTGTATTTAGTACTTTTCTGTACTCCATGAAAGTGTTTATTCTGCAATTTATTTTTTTTTTTCCCCCTAGTGCTTTAATCATCTCTGTCCTTTTCTGGTTGATTTTTGCATTGTTCTCGTATTTTTCTATTGCTTTAATATGCTGTCATAAGTAAAAGAGAAGAAAAAAACCCCACAGGTCTAACATGATGCATAGAAACTGGGGGCAGGACTGCTTGTAAGTCAAATGCCATATAGTTCTTTCTGTGGGTTTAACCAGTAGGGGCCTTCCATGAACCAAGATGTAAAGCTCTAGGCATGTGTGGGTGAGTAGAGCTTTCTGAAAGTCTTCATTTTCCTGCATTAAATTCCATCTTTTCAGTGACTGTTCCACCCAAAGAGTACGATGTGGCTGTTCTCTTTGGTTTAAGACAACGAGCACTGTGCATAAATTGACATCTGCTCTGATAATGCTTAATGAGTCTGGTGATGTGCACTTGTATACAGAGAGAATATCCTTCAGGTATACTGACATAGCAAAATGAACGTTTGTTATTATGTGGGGATGGAGGGGGGAGTCCTGACCTCAGTCAATGCACGACCTTTAACTAGGTGTTGCTGTTGCTCTGAGGAATCTCACACTTGTGGGGAAGGCAGCAGAGTTTGGAGTCAAAGTCACGCAGAAAGCTGAGTTCTTGGGGGGAGGAAGAGGAGGGGTTTCTGTCCACCCGCGTTTCCTCCAGTGTAGATGTCCTCTGCTGCTGTTGCTTAGTCCACTGGCAGCCTTCAAGGCCGTTACCACGAGAGGGTTAACTACTCCCACTCAGGCCAGCTGAACTTAGGGTCCAAATTGCATCTTGAGCTCTGTCTTTCAGAGAGAATCATAGGTATTTGGAGCCCTTTGGATTCTTGACCACATCCCTATGGCTAGTCCCTGCTCAGTTCCATAGTATAATGATCTCAAAGAAAGAGATGGCAATAAATATAAAGGATACTACCAAATTTGCTCCTCTCTCTTTTGTGTAGCTCTACCCCCTTTCTGCAGTTTTCCAATGATTTTGGCTATCTGCTGCACCACTCAGCAGAAGATATGCTCCTGATAGGACTCACAAGGTATATTTTGAATAAAAGAATAGAGAGAAAAAAATTGGTCAGTTCTCAGCCATCTGGAAAACTTATAAACGCTTATGTGTTGCATGATAAAGGGATTTGTTTAGAGTGGCATATTAAATATAGTATGCTGGGTTTAATTCCTGGATTCCTGCTATCCAAAAGGGTGCTGCCCAACTTGCATGCTCTTGCTCCTGCTTGGCTATTTTGGATTCTTTCGACAGTGTTAAGCATGCATTTTAAAATTCTCAGTCCGAGTGCAGTTGCCGAGTATCTGTTTTTGTAGCTACGCTTTGTTTAGTAAGAGTTCATTAAATAATCTTGTTACTGTCTTTGCAATGGACGAGCAGTCAGTATTTTAGGTATTGCAAACCAACTCAAAGCTCAGTAAGCCCAAAAACTTCAAAAAAGAAAAAAAGCAAAAGGGACTTGCTTCAGAATACTATAACTTCTTAAGTTACTCTTTATAAACTTAAATTATATATTATGCTTGTATTTTGGTTGTATCTTTTTTTATGGAAAAATGCTGATATTTTTAATAACTGTCATAAAATATGATTCTTTGTTGTCTTTTAAATTTTGTTGTGGGAAGAAATATGTGAAACAAAGCTGACTGCCTGAAGACCTTGCAGAATAGTATTTTTCTTTGTTTCAGCATTTGTTCATCAGTGACTCTTTGGTAATTTTTACAAGTAAATCCTTGAAACAAATACTAGTTTGAATTGCATATGCAAGACCTCAATTTAGAAAGAAAATATAGCAGTAGGGTGAATATTATAATCTATTTCATAATAATTGGAAAGGAAAGTAACTGGTAAGCTGGCTGAAACTTTTTAAATAAAAATTTATTCTGTTGGAAAATGTCAATTACAGCTGAAATTTCTGAATTTTAAATTTTTATAAATATATTTTGAATTTCAGAGCTTTTTGTATAAAAGGGTAAGAGACCTAGATTGAAGTTGTAACCTCGATCTAAAAATCTGTGTTATGGCATAGGTCTGTTTCATGGAAAAGTAATATTAAAGAGGTTTCATTTCTATTCTAATGATAAATACATGTTTATACAGTAGCTTCATTTTGCAAAAACATTCATTGTTCTGTAGTCAACATAGAACTGCAGTACTAAACAAGACAGTTTTCATGCTACGTAAACCTCATTAGACAAACTCGGTACCATTATCCTCTAAGGAACAAATGAAAAAAGCAAAGTCAAGTCTTACTCAGATTTTTACGTGTTTCAGTCCTGAGAAATATGTTCTTTCATTGTTTAGGGAGGTTTTCTCCCTCCTCAATGTCCTTTCTGTTTTCTTAACTGTGGATTATCAGCCCAGGGGAACAAAGCGATGAGGTTATTCCAAGCTCACATATTCAGGCTAAATATTTTCTTAAATGCTCTTCTATGATGTAAGAGAAAAGAGCTTATGCAGCACTGATTCACGTGCAGTTGGCCACAGATACATTGTTAAAATTTAGGTAATGTTGTATGTAGAAAATTAATGTATTACTGCAAACTGTAACTCTATAGAGAAAGAGCATTAGTTTAGGAACTCATGATTACAATAGATAAAAACAGTCTAAGTCAGGAAAGTGAAGGGTTTGTTGTTTTTTTTTCCCTACTGAATTTTCTGCATTTCTCATAAGCAGAGTTGCCAGTTAAGACTGCAAGAATAACTAGCCCCCTTGGCAGTATAAATAGTTTCACAAATTTAACCAATGCAATACTGTCTTGCTGAGTCTCCAGTGTTAAAAACAAAAAAGGTGAGGTCTATCGCTTTGGGGAGGACCTTCACAAATTAATACTAGGAACTTCTGTGTGGAGAGAAGTGTAGCTGTAGTTTCTGGAGTTTGATGCAATTGCAATAAGCGTGTTAGTACTATTGATAAAAATACGCCATTTCAAACAGATTTAAAGATACTGCTGAATGCAATTTCCACCAATTTTGGTTTTAGGAAATTATTATTGATCATCACTATTTTCTCCATGATATATTAATTATCTAAAATATAACCAACAAACTGTCTATTTCTGTATTTTATCACATTGTATTTACACAGAAAAATGTAGTCTAATAGTACTCCCTGTAGTGCCTCTGGCCATGTGTCCAGAACTGAGGGACTCTGAATTTGGTAGGATTGCCTCGACTTATTGGCCAGTAGAGAGTACTGTTAGGGAAAGGATGAACTTTTTTTTTTTTTGGGGGGGTGGGGAGAGTCATTTAAACATTGCTTATTAAAGTGTCTTCTCCAATAATTTATATATATTTGTATTTGTCACCATAGGAGAAAGTAAGGAAGAAAGGACTTTCAGAAACTGGATGAATTCACTGGGTGTAAGCCCATATGTTAATCATTTATACAGGTAAGGCTTTTTTTAAAACAATAATTTGATTTCCCTTGAATGACAGGGGAAGAAGAAAGGGAAGTTGTTTTTCTACTAGAACGGTGATTTCCAGGTTTCCACACAGTGTGATAGGAACTTTCAAAACTGGTCTGTAGAACTGCTTTAAGCAGTATCTGACTCGGATATTCCACTCATGACCTAGAAATACTGGAAAACCTGAAAAGTTTTGATGTGCTCCCCTCACTCATTTGTACTTTGAAGTATGTTTTTAAAAAAGTTGAGGTAATTGTGTTTTATAATGCATGATTTTTATTTTCTCTCATGACAGATGAAATGACTGCAAACATATTAAAACAGTAATGTAATTCTAAACTATGAGAGGATAGGTGTCTGCTGAGTAAACTGTAAGAATCTATGCAGTGTGGTATTCCCTCAAAACAAAGGGCTTTTTAGCATGCTTTTTAGATGCTTCTGATCACTTTCAAATTGTACCAGCAGTTGGTTCAAATCCTATCAATAAAAGATGGGATATAGGGAGCAACTGGGAACATCTGCTTACATGTATACTTGCTGTTAGGTTTCATTGTTTCTGTTTTCTGACCTCTGTAAAGTGATACCTGATATGAAGTGATGCAGATAGCTTAATGTGGAGAATTTCATTTAGCAAGTAGCTGAAGGAGATTATCAGGAATGCAATTTATAATGGGAAAATAATACTTTTCCTAATACTCTTTTTTCACAAGACAAGTATATTGGTTTTGATTTATTCTTTAGCAAAATACTCTGTAGGTACAGATGAAGCATGAGTATGCAACATTTTGGAAAGTTCTGAGGAAACTAAAACTAGATGAATAAATGAAAACTCTTCAGCTAGATGTTTTATCTATGCCTACCCTATGAAAGCAATTATTTAATTAAAGTTGGTAAAACCAGTGGCTGTGCTTACTTCACTGAGATTTGTGAAAATAATGAAATGAAATATACAATTTAATGTAAATAGTCATAGAAATCAAGCAATAGGATGTAGGCCAGTTTCTCCACAGAACAACACAATTTTTATTTATGTGACTGAAATTTTTCAGCAACTTAATTACACTTCGAGAAGTCTCAAGTACTTAATGTTTTCATTGTGAATATGAGCTTTTGTACTTAAAGACATTGTTTTACTCTGGTTTAGTGACCTCTCTGATGCTTTAATAATCTTCCAATTGTATGATATGACTCGTGTGCCGGTTAACTGGAACCATGTCAACAAACCTCCTTATCCATTACTCGGTGGTAATATGAGAAAGGTGGGTAGATACTCTAATGCAGTCCGGTTTCACTGTCTCCCACTGTGCTGTCTGTAGTAATCTGGGTTGTCTAGATTTGCGTGCTACTGATACGGTCCTGGCAAAAACAAAAAACAAGGGGAAAAAAATATCTTCCAGGTATTATCCCAAGGAATAAATAGCAGTTATAGCATGTATCACTTCAGTTTCTAAATGTGGACACCTTTTGGCAATATTTAATTTAGTGTCTGATTAGGGTATATAAGTAAAAGTTTCTGGTCTGACTCGGCTATCGTTGCCTGATGCTTTTATATTGTGAGGTGTTTCCTCACAGAGCAGTTTTATATGCTGCCAGGGGAATTTGTAAGACTTGCAGAATCCAAGCTTTCAGTTAGTTTTGTGATCGTTATGAAGCCAGAAATGTGGAGGGGAAAAAAATTACACATTTCAATATTTTTCCAAATTCAGTTTTGATGTAAGTATATTTTAATTAATTGACTTTAGTGGAAGTGAACTTGGTTTTCTCAAGTGTGAAAAAAGATTATCATTGGAGTCTTGCATACGTGCATTTATAGTAAAAAATGTGCTATTTTAATCACAGTGTAGAAAGGCTAGAAATCTTTCTCTGGCTCCATATCTCACCATAGGTAACAGTAAGCCAAAGTAATTCAAAATACACATAGATTATAGGTCTGTATTATAGAAATGTTAAGGTGTTTTCATTATTTGCACATAACATTTATTTTTAGATTGAGAATTGCAATTATGCAGTAGAACTCGGGAAGACAAAAGCCAAATTCTCACTGGTTGGTATTGCTGGACACGATCTAAATGAGGGTAATCCAACTCTGACTTTGGCTTTGGTATGGCAGCTGATGAGAAGGTAAGCTAGGCACAGTATATGATAGATGTGTGTGTATGTATGTATCTGTGCACGTGTGTATATGTCTCTGTATATCAAAGCAAATTAAAGCTAGTGTTCAGTTCACCCAACAGGTATTTTAGAGAGCCGTCTGTAAATATCCCTCTTCTCTGAGATAAACTCTTATACATTTTTTGTAGTTTTACATACTGCGTAGTGATTGAAACCACAATAGTGTGTATGTGTACACATTCATTTATAGAGACAATTAAAACCTTACATACTAAAAACTGTGATTAAAATCATAAATCCTGCAGCAAGTAAAAAGAGCACAACTTATTTCATGTTGATTCCATGTCTCTTTCCGTAAGTAGAGAGTAATTTAAATATTTGTAAAATCAAAAAAGAAAGATAAATAGGAAGAGGTGATGTATGCTATAGAAGTTAAAATGGGAAGAAATTTTTAGGCCATCACAGCTATGGTAATGTAACTATCATAAATCAAAATCTTGCTAGTGCACTGAGCAGGAAAAAATATAAATTGATTTTCAATGAAGAGTATTTTCTTGCAAATATTTTCCACAAGTTAATTTTCTTACACCTACACCAAAACACTCAATGCTTTTTGTTTCTCAGACTGTTGTGATTCAGTTTTCAAGCTGACTTGGATGGTAGGGAGCCATTTAAGCTTATAAAGTAAGATTAGTTACTATGTGCTGAGTAAAACAAACATATAAAGAAGATGTAACAGTGAATATTATGAGTTTTGGGATGTTATTTTATGCTTGCAACAACTGAAAAAGTGATTTAAAGTACTAAAGAGTTTATAAAGTAAGGGTACCTTATGAAGATGAGTGCTTGGCATTGCTACTGTGCTGAAGTAATATTTTAGTTTTGCTTGTAGCTTGATACTGTTAGAGTCGAGTTCTGCCACTCACTTTAACTCAGACTCTTATTTTCTTTATCGAAGGTATACTTTGAACGTACTATCAGACCTTGGAGAGGGAGAAAAAGTAAATGATGAAATTATTATTAAGTGGGTGAATCAGACACTTGCAAAAGCAAACAAGAAAACTTCAATTACAAGTTTCAAGGTAATCAAATTAATTTACTTTTCTTCTTTCCACATATAATCAGATCTGGGATTTTTAACCTGATCTGTTAACAGTTTGGTTTTAACAGTGGATCTTCCATTGGCTAGCATAATTATATAAGGAAATATTTCTGACAGTTTGTGAATCTTCCAAAGTATTTTACAAGTCTATTAATAAGAAAAAAAAAGAAATTATAATTGCTGCTGTAAGATTCAAAACAAACAAACTCAACAAAAAAAAGGCTAAACTTTCAAAGGGGCTTCTGTCTCAAGTTATCAATGTTTGGGCATGGCATGGCATGTATCATCCAGATTTTTGGATATAGACACTCTCATGCTTGTACAATCATGAAAGAACAATTTTGGAAATACTGGGGGGGGAGGAATCACCATTTTTAACAACAGCTGGTCAAAAAGATGTACTCATGCGTGACAGAGCCAGGAGAGGGAGCCCAAGTTAACTAGTGACATCTTTTGTTTTCATTGGCACTGCTGACGTGCAGCAGATCTGTACAAAACAGGAGCTTTTCCCATTCAGCAAATAGGAACAAATTGATAAAGGAAGCTTTCCTTTCACATTTTTAAAGAGTTAAACACGAAAGAAGTCATATGTATGTCAGGTGTGTCATGCTGTGTGAATCTCATTCTTTCGAAATGGTAGATTAATAACTGCACTTGCATGCAAATATAACATTGTTATACAGGTTCATTGTATACTCTGAAACAGTTGTCTGTGGTTTAAAACAGGAACATAAGAACCTAGCACGCTA
>NW_008796078.1:3139830-3144518 GCF_000699145.1 Aptenodytes forsteri
ATATAAATAATTTTAATATATAAATAATTTTATAGGAAAAGATATTTAATTTTTACTCTAGAAGGTAACTTAGGTCTTCATCTTCTTAAAAGGGATTGCTGCTGCTTATTGTAAGAATATTATGCTGCTGCATAAATTGTAATAATGGTGGTATAAATAAGTTGAAAGTACAAAGAGAATCTGTCCCAACATCTTGCTTTTGGTATGCCTGTGGTTTTTGGGGGGCATTGGTTGTGTTTTTAAGGTAATTCAACTGATGGTAGACCAATAAAGATGAGGAGCTACTGATGTAAAGTGACATTATTTAGTAACCTTTTACTACTGATTTTTGGCAACATTCACATCTATATTGTCTTTCACAATTTGAATTTTTGTCTGTATTTTGGGGTTACTGCAGCAAGCAGATTGTGTAGCAGAGAAAGCACAGGTCCCTGATATTTACTGTGGACTATGAAAGCAAAGTTCTATTGAATTGCCATAGTTCAAAGAATAAAAATGACAAGGGTGTATTTTTGGCTTACAGTCTTGGGGAGACAGCCCATGCATTCAGTGTCTTCAAGCAGATTTATATTACTATTTTTAAATTTATCATTAATGGGGTGGTGGCTCTATGGGACTTCACTGAATTTGAAATCATAGTTCTGTCCTGGTGGCGAAGGCAGCTATGTCACGTGGCTTACGTGCCGAGCCCCTGCAGGAACAGAGCCGGCTTCACTGGCGCTGTCTGCTGACTGTTGGTTTGACATCATCAGCTGCTTATCTGCCTTAACACTTGGGAAGAAATAATTGCAGCAATAGCACTTGCTGTTTTAAGAATAGAAAACACGTCTGTATATTAAATACAAAATACAGACTGCTCGTACTACCTCAGAATACCATCGGAGTTGAAAAATTATAAAAAGAGCGAGCCATAAACTACTGCAGAAAATAGTTCCATTACAAGAAAAGGAAAAAAATAAAGTAGTTGGGGAATGTAAATACCTTTTTGTTGTCTTGAAAGTCTGGTCCTTGGACTTCTTTCAAAGTTCCCTTCCTTCCTTTAGGGAAGGAAGAGAGGATCTTCCATTAAATAAATGTAAACCATTTGTATAATAATAATACCAACACTGAGTGTGAACCTTATCATTTTTTGATTGTGGAAAAGAACATTAGACCTCATAAAAGGGGGAAAAATCTTCACATGATAAAGTAACAAAACATGCTGCTGTCTTCCAATAGGTATGTAAGATGTGCTGTAGGGTTTTTTTCATTGTGAAGACTGAATAATCAAAGCAAATTCCTTATACTAATCTTTTGAGTCTTTTCTTTTAGGACAAATCAATTAGCACTAGTTTACCTGTCCTAGATTTAATAGATGCCATTGCACCAAAAGCAGTTCGTCCAGAAATGGTCAAGAGAGAAGATCTTTCTTACGAAGACAAATTGAATAATGCTAAGTAAGTTTTAAATGAATGCTTTGTCTTTCCCTAAAGTGCAGGAAATGCATGAATTCATGGTGTAATGAATGATTTCCTGATTTGTTAACAGAGAGAGATTACACTAATGTTAGTTGATTTGTTTCAAATAGAATACATTATAAATTCTAATATTCTAGAGCTGTTTTTCTAGCATATTTAAAATATTAACTCAAATTCATGGCTGATATGACCTACCACCACTCCACTGCAATTAATTAATAACCTGCCATAATCCATATTGGTTTTGACAAAATTGCTTTGATAACCAGTAGCAAAACATCTGCCAATACAATTGCTAATACATGCTTTCTTCACGATAATGTCCGTTTTCTTGTAGAGTGTAAATACTGACTGAACAGGAGTATCCTGCTATTAAAATCTGTTGTTGTTCTTGTGAATCTTGGCACACTAGTAGATGTAAGGAAAATAACAATATTTATTTTCTCTTGTTTTCCAAGGTATGCCATTTCAGTTGCTCGAAAAATCGGTGCTCGTATATATGCTCTCCCAGATGATCTGGTTGAAGTGAAGCCAAAAATGGTGATGACAGTGTTTGCATGTTTGATGGGAAGAGGACTGAACAAAGTAAAACAATGAAGAGATGTAATATAACTTTCTGCCATGTTAAGCACGATGAATGCCTCACAGTTTACAGAGTTCTGAAGCTTAGTATAAAACAAGAAAATTTGTATGCACAAATATACTCATTAATTACATGTTAATAATGTGTTTATATTAGTTAAAATTTGATTCAATTTCGTAACACATTGATTATTTATGGGCGATACTGTTTTCAGAACATACTCATTACCAAACTAACATCACAGATTTGTACTGCTTTAAAAAAAAAATCACGCCGTATCAATCAAGCTTCATTCGTATTAGTTTCCATAGCGTTGTAAGAATCTGCATCATTTTACATACGTTATTTCAGGACCTATTGTGAAACAGTTTGTTTTTTTTTTTCTTCTTTTTGGTGTGTGTTACTAACATGTAGTCTATACAAGTCTCAAGGTGCATTCCAATCCTATTATATTACTCCTAACTGCACAAAAGTATCATCCTTGCCTTATTCTTTGAGAGCTTAACTCCTGTTGAAGCCAATGAGAGTCTTGCCATTGACTTCAATGAGAGCAAGTGAAGGCCTGTGATAATGTCTGGAAACTAATGAATATTGATA
Organism: Aptenodytes forsteri; assembly: GCF_000699145.1. Taxonomy (NCBI): domain Eukaryota; kingdom Metazoa; phylum Chordata; class Aves; order Sphenisciformes; family Spheniscidae; genus Aptenodytes; species Aptenodytes forsteri. The sequence continues at coordinate 3,142,468 of NW_008796078.1, forward strand.
AAGCTGATGAAACTTTTTTGTGGGAATAATTTTTAAAAATATGTAGTAGTTTTGGTCTGTTTTCTAACAGGAGCTTTTATGGTCTGTGTCTTAAGAAAGAACAGCAAATAGTAAGCAGAAATGTAATCGTGTCATTACTAGGTCTGTATATGCATTAGCTTTTGCAGTTGGACTAAACATCTGATTTTTTTTAATTTTTCATAAAATATTGTATAAGAAAACAATAAAGAGCTGGCTAGTCCAGTTTGAGGTTTCACATTAATGTATTGCATTTCCTCATAGATTGTTCCTTTGATTTTTCCCAAAGTGTGTATCATGTGTGCAGAGGTTTTGTCTAGAAAGACTGGTGCATTGTCTGGATGATATGAAGTCCATAATTATTTTCTTATTAAAGTAAGTATTTGTACTCCTTTCTCTGCAGCCATAAATTTTCACCAAACATTCTGGAGCTGGACGTTTAATAAAGTTGTTACCAGAAGCCGAACAGTAAGAAAGAAAGAAAACTAAATAAAAATGAAAGGTTTTTTTTTTAAAGTATGAAGCTGCTACTTTCTCTCTCAGCTCCTGAAAACAGTCCTAAGTGTGGCAGAACCCAAGAATCATGATGAGTGAACAGCTGGACTAAGCCTTACATCTTAGTATCTTGCACAACATATTAACAGAAAGAAGATGCATCCATTTGGTTTCTATTATATAAGGGGATACTGGGAGCTGAGAGAAGTCAGTGCTTGGATTTAGATCCATTTGTCTCTGTTCACTGGTTTGGATTGTCTGGACAAGAATTAGTTATTAACATTTGATAGTTACTTGGTTTCTGTTCCCAGTTCCAAACGATGGCCGAGTATTTTACAGAATTTGAGTTCTTTGCCCTGATTCTGGAGACAAATCAGTCTTAGTCCTCATTCAAGATAGGCTAAATTGAGGCTTACTTAATCTCTGTACTGCAAGATAAATGATCTCCTCTTGAAATACACAGTTCTAAAGTATTTACCTGCCCAGGCACTCAGCAACTTACTCTGTAAGGGTCAGTATTTACTGTTGTGTAGACTAATGCTGTAGTGTTTTGTTCCCTTTAGGAAAAAATCTGCTATTTATGTGGCTCATTATTATATGTCCAGAATTATTTTAAACTTTGATTAAATTGAAGGGGGCAACCATCTCATGCTTCTCAGCATAAATGTTTGACATACACGCTAAGAGCGACATGTTGAATGATAAATGACAGCTAACACCATCTGGAAAGAATTGTCTTCTCAGAATAATGTTAGTTTTAAAGAGTGCAAGTGTTAACCAAACAGGGTTTTTCTAAAGGAGAGTCAGAAAACAGTGTGTCAGACTTTTAGTTTACATTAATCCTTATAGCTTAGCTGAAGTCAGTAAAGCTATGAACTCCGGTTCTGTGTCTCTACGTGCTGCAAACATACACTAAGGAAGTGTTTGTTAAGTTCTTGTATCTCGTACTAGAGTAATGCACAAAAAATTAGTTTGTGTCTGGTAGCTCATATAATGTATAAATGTATTTTTGAAGTTTAAGGATAAAATGGTGCATAATTTTAGTATGAAAAGGGAAAACATAGGTAGGATTTTTAGAAGTACTTACAGAAGAGGAGAGTGAATGACAGACAGTTTAACAAATATTTGGAAATTAGTGCCCTAAGCAGCTGCCTCCCGCAGCGTTCATGAGGCTGCACAGCCTGATGCTGGGGTGAGCAGGGCCGCAGTTAACTGTAGCAGCTGGGAGAAAAACAGATTTAAGGGAAAATGGGGACAGTCAGGAGTTAGATGTGTGTGTTCCCGATGCCTCACGCTGCGGTGAAACGACGCGCTCCCGTGAAGTAAGCCCGCAAAATCCTCCTCGCGGCTCCTGACGGGCGCGGGCCCCGTCCCCTGCCGACCCCGGCCCCCTAAACGCTATCCGGAGGGAAGGTAAACCGCGGGACGACAGGAAGACGGGGCCGTGGCTGCGCCACGGTGCCTCAGCGGGCCGCTCGTCGCAGCCCCTAGCGCCGCTCCTCCCCGCCCACCTCCCGCTGCCCCTCGCAGGGGGGACG
>NW_008796078.1:3145083-3199173 GCF_000699145.1 Aptenodytes forsteri
CGGCTGCTGCTGGGGGCAGCGCGGTGTCTGGCCTCGCCTCGGCGCCCGGCTCAGGAGGCGCTCCGCGGCGAGGCCGCCCTGCTCCGGCCCCGCCGCCTCCCGCTATCCCTAGTACCAGCGGGCGCCGGGGGAAGGGAGGCGTCGGGCCAGCTCCAGTGTTTGTCGGGGAGTTCGTTTTGTGTCAGAGGAGTTCGTAAGATACTTGCTGCGTTCGCTGTCAGAGCGTCCGAGAGTATACAGTTGTTGTAAAACTGGGGGCTTATCTAGACATGTAACTCCCCAGAATGAGTGAGACTAGTTTCCTGTGATTTGCACCCATGGTGGTGGATGGGAAGAGATTTTCCTTTCTGAAATATGCTACTTGCTTTAAGAATATGTTTAGTTACCCTTAAGTAGCGAAACAGCCTTAAATCAAACTGATCTTAACATGTCCAAAATATTGGACTCTAAGATAGGCTTTTAATCATGTGCTGAATGGTTATGTGTACTTTAGGACATAAGCATGGTTGTAGAAGCCAGTGTGTTTATATGCAGAGCTGTCTGCTGGCCGTGTGTTTAGGTTAGTTTACAACCATAGGAGTGTTTCTGCGGTGACGTTAGCCAGCGGGCTTAGGAAGTTTGTTCTGGTGCTCTCAGTGGCGGGATGCCTTGCTGTCAGCCAACTGGACCGAGAGGCCCAGGGAGCTAAAAGGATGCACAACAAAAAACATTAAAAAAAAAAAATTGTCTGTATAACAGCTGGTTTAGTACTCTTGCAGATTTTGTACGTATTCTACTGCACGTAGAAGTATTCTACCTATACTTCTGTAAGTATTCTGCACTAAGGTCTGTCTTTGTCATGGTCTTCTATGTTGCAAAATAATTTGTTACCCTAGAGACAGAAGTAATTCGAAGCTTTTATCTTTGGCAAGAAGAATCAATTAAACAGAATAACACTAAATCGGGCAGCCTGGTGTGTCTATACGTCAGTCAAATAAGAAAGTGCAGCTTACTGTAGTTAGCTTTACTTGCTCATCAAACTTACTAGCTTGAATTTTATAACATTGCAGCATCAGACCACACCTGCTTTGATGATACATACGCTAAAATTGGAGTGATACAGAGAAGACTAATGTGGCTTCTGCTCAAGGAAGATTTAAACCTGTTTGTAGCGTCATGGAGAGGGCTTCCTGAGCCTATGGCTCTTTTGAAAGGAGAAGCCTTCTCTGCTGTAGTTGACCTTGATGTTTCCTGTGTCTCACAGGTTACGTATGAGCTATTGCCCCAGTTTTGAAAAGTACCCACGCTTTTGTGTGTGTTTGTTTTTAGGACTGGAACTAAAGGGGTGGACTAAAGTACATGTCTTAGTGCTTTCCTGAAAAAGACCTCCTGAAATATCTTTAGTTTCCTCCCTGATGAGAGAATGCTTATCTATCTTGACTTCCTAATTGTCTGACATATTCTATGTCTCTTGTCAGCAATGGAATGTTGTCTTGTTTAATGGTAGCTCGTACTTACAATGTTCGCATGCTTTTATTGCTTTATAATAATACTAAGTGACATTCATACGTTATTTGTGCAGGTGACTATTACATGGTTAAGAAACTCTTAGAGGAAAACAGCTCGGGCGAAATGAACATAAATTGTGTGGATGTGCTTGGACGAAATGCTGTTACCATAACCATTGAAAATGAAAACTTGGACATACTACAGCTTCTTTTGGATTATGGCTGCCAGGTATACAACACATAAGTTATTGAAAATTTTCAGTGTAGTCATTGATCTGTGTTCTACTCTTTATATATCTTCTCAGTTAATCTGTCAGAATTTGGAAGGAAATAGAATCTGTTTTTATAGGCAGTTCAGTTCTTTTTCCATTTGGTGATTGTGAAAGTGTTTTCTTCTCACTAATTTACTTTTGTAGTGGGATTTTATTGGCATGGCAAATGTATAAGTAACATTTTCAATGATATTAACAAGTCTGAATTTTATTTTAAATGTTATTCCTGTTGCAGAGATAATGTATACATTATCTTCAAGCAAAATAAACAGTATATAGTCAAAGTGCATCATATTAAAAAGCGTAGAATGCAGAGATCTCTTTGGCTGTGGAGTATAATAACTTCTAAAATGGTGGCAGTTAGAAAAATGCACATTATATTAGATGATTTTAAGCTAAGGCAAGCATGCATTTCTGCAGTGCTTTCTTGTTAAACTTGATCTATGCTTGATGGCAGAGGCAGTTTCATACCAACAATACCTCCTTAACTATATGCAACATCTCGGCTGCTGCTGGAAGAGTTGTAGCTGTGATGGCTTAAGTACGCAAGACAAGAAAAAGTAATACCTTTTGTTAGGTTGTTTGATATTACCTGGGAAAAAAACAATAAGCTTTCCCCTCCCTGGATCTCCTTTTTAGTGGCGGTAATAAAAGCTGTGTCTTTTTCTGTTATTTTTCAAGTAAAAATTTCAATTTTCTGAAGTGAATTAAAAAGAATAATATCAACTGTAGGGGAAATGAAAAGCTGCTTAGCTCAACTTAAGAGAAGTTTCAGAAGTAGTTACCAGCCCAGAAAAAAACCCTTATGTTCCTGGCTTTACCACAGAATGAAGTATCCCATATGCCTGAGTTGTGTTACACAGACACTTGATTTTAACGTTTTTAATAACCTGTAAACTGTCCCTTAAAACTTGATTTTTGCAAGTATCCTGCATCATCTTTGCTGGAAAGTCATTTCTGCAATTGGTTCTTCTGCTGTTCGTGCAATGAAACAGATTGTCAGTAATGCTATGCTATCTCATGGAATGACAGCCTGAATTTGTATCCATCTTATGCGTGGTGATAATACAGAACATCGTTTTAGTACTTTAAAAATAAATTAAAAAAAAATGCAGTTTGGCTTCAGATTAACTCTTTATGCTGTTTAAGTTACTGCTGTTTTCACATATGACTTGTTTTCTTTCCTTAGTCATCGGATGCGCTTTTGGTGGCTATTGACTCGGAAGTGGTGGGAGCTGTTGACATTCTACTTAATCACCGACCGAAAAGATCCTCCAGACCAACCATTGTAGTTGAGTGTTGTTACTCCTTGATTTTTGGTCGGGGAGTGGGGGCTCTTGTGTTCTGGGTAACGGTACTATTTAAAACAATGTTCTTAAACGAAATTCTATATCTTTAAGGTGATAGAATCTGGACATTAGGGATTATTTTTATAGCCTCTTTTCACTTAAAGGATAGAACACATTATTTTGCTTTACCGCCTAAGGAATCCAGTGGCTTTATACGTGCCAAATGCTAACAGATGCCTGGTTAGTCCAGAAGAGAAAAAAAATATAGAGTGGTTATAAATCTTCCCTTGTAGACTGTTTGCAAGGTAATTAGCAGCCATGACCTATAATGGGTATATTCATGTATTGAAGCTTTGTAGATTTTTTGAGCAAATCTATAAATATCAAATCTTTACCTTGAAATTAATCATGTGAAACTTATCTTGGCAATGATTAAGTATCAAAGAACGTTTAAAAGTTCACACATAGAGGTGGAGGGAGGGAACGAATAAGGCGTTGTGTAACAGAGTATGTTAGTCAGGATATTTTTTCTGCACTTAGTAAATATATTCACAATAATTTTTTCTGAAACTAGAGCAAAATATACTTTTTAATATCATGCATGTATATTGGAGACGGTAGGCACTGAATGTCAGGTTTTCTATGTAAATAAACCATAAACATGTCTGTGTCCATTTTTCTTTTTCCAGTATTTATCTGAGGGGTGTTTGAATGTTGTTATAAATTTTTCCTTATTTTCATGTTATGAAACATAGGAAAATATTTTGAAGGAGAGATTGATTGTTGAACAGTCAAAAAAAAGCCCTTATATGTAAAGACTGTAGTAGAACTGTGTGTAATAAATTTAGATACTTCCTACATTTTATTCCAGAAACTAATGGAACGCATTCAGAACCCAGAGTACTCGACGACCATGGATGTGGCACCTGTCATTTTAGCTGCTCATCGTAACAACTATGAAATTCTCACCATGCTGTTAAAGCAAGATATATCATTACCCAAACCTCATGCTGTAGGCTGTGAATGCACACTGTGTACTGCAAAGAACAAAAAAGATAGTCTACGACATTCCAGGTAAGACTTACCAGTCATAGACAATAATAAAAAAATTCTGGTCTTAATTCTCTGGTATTGCTTGGGTCAGATTCTGTATATTTCCTTTTTAAGGTGAGGTTTATGAGTGGCTTCCTTTAATATATTGTAGCCTTTATTGTGAGAGATGGTAGTTCTCGGGGATGGGTTGTGCTTGAAAAGGCTGGTGGGAGGCAGTGGCTTTTTTTCATTTTGGTTTTATTCTCTTCATCACTGTGCATATTAAGCTAAGTGCCTTTCCTTTCTACCAGTTGTGTCACAAACACTCTAGCTATCTTTGGCTTGGGAGCATAGGAACTATGCAAATACAATTTTTCTTAAGTTAGTTAATACTTGGGGTTTTTTGAGCCAGAATGAGGAGGTGGATAATTCTGTATCCTGTTTCTAAAAGTGTTTATGTAGCATGGATTGAGGAATGCAAACTAAAGACAGTTTTTTTGTTTTTTTTTTCTTCACTAATTTTGAAAGTTGAAAGCTGTTTAATAAAGGCTCAAATGAGGAGAGGGATTTACCAACCTTAACGATATTTTGTCTGGTTAACTTGACAACGTACTTGAGGGTTGTTGTCAATTAATTGTATTAATTGAATACAATTTAATATGTGAGAGTTGGGGTGAAAAATCACAGAGCTCAAAGACCATAAGTGGACTGCAATTACAATATACAATTAATTATTACATAATTACTCCAGTATGTATCCAAATTACTGAAAAATAAGGGAAGTGAAAGGGTAATGGTTACTGGTATTCAGCTACTACAGGCCACATTCTGGTATCCATCTGACACCCCATGTCATTAACTTCAGTATGAGAAAAGGTGTCAGGGTATCCCAAGCAAACAAACAGTAGACACTTTTGAGATAACAGCTCTTAGTTTGAACTAGAACGGACTACAGGCCTTGCTTCAGTGTTCATGAGTCGCTCGTTTTGCAAGAGGAAAGCATCCCTTCAGTTGCTTTCCCTGAATTTATTTTTTCGTATTGCATATTAAAGCTCCCTACTGTTTTTAATTTAGTTTGTTAAAATAGAAGATTGCCTTAAATGCTTCAGTTCCCTCTCTTATTTCCACCTGAAGAACCATAAGAGCTACTGCATAATACTTAAAATGTCAAAATTTTACCAACACTGTTACCTTAACTGATGGCCGCCTGCTGATGTACTGATAACAGTTGAAGTAGTGAGGAAAAGAAGAGGGAACCAGTTTGGCCAATTTTTGACGCTTAGAATAATAAGGATTCTAAGTATCTGAAGGACAGTATCTTCCATGACGTATCACATTTAATGCTTGTAGTGTCCGATTTTAAGAAACTGAGTTGTTTTGTCGTTTCAGCTGACTGTTTCATGCAAACTTTTGGAATAGGTTCTGATTTGAAACTGCTGATCAAATGAAACATCTTCATTTTGCTTGCTGTTCTTTTGTCACAGGTTTCGTCTTGACATTTATCGGTGTTTGGCCAGTCCTGCTTTAATAATGTTGACAGAGGAGGATCCGATCCTGCGAGCTTTTGAGCTTAGCGCAGACTTGAAAGAATTAAGCCTTGTTGAGGTTGAATTCAGGTAGGAATTGAAAACACAAATCAACTTTAATACTTTCATGAAATTACATGTATAGAAATGTGTATGCATTAGAAAAAGTTTATTCTTAATTTTTTGTAATTGGAGTGTTTAAACTGATAATTAGACATAATAACAAGTTATATAATTTATGCCTCATTAGCAGTCATTTTGACAGTTTAATTACTTTAAATTCTTTTAGGTATAGACAGTTCAATGTGTATAGTTGCACCAACAGTTCAAATTTCAGCTCTGCTCTGGAAAAATAAATAGAAATGATGCTAAGTGCTGACTTACTTCAAGATCACACAGCTGTTACTCATATCAATATCTCATTAGTACTCTGCACTTTTTTTTTTCCGCACATCAGGGTAGAAGTATGCAACACCTTGTTTATACTGACCTGACTCATGTTGGGAGTTGATTCGGGTATTGTTTCTTAATTTTGCTCCTTTATAAGACTCTGAACAGCATGTGTGTATGTATATATATAACATGCATATGTGTGTAGAAGATTTTGTGCTGAAAATGCCCTGTCTATTTAATGAACAAATGTTCAATATAATTTTATGTTTAAACTGTGCAGGTTTCTACCATTTTGAAACTTACCAGCACAAAAGCTTTCTGAGAACATGACAGATGTTTGTAAGGGGTAAAATTCTACTTTCCTAAACAACATATGAATTTTCTGGTTTTATAGCTGATTGTGTTTCTTAATAAGAGTTCAACTGTTGCATTTTTGTGATACAACTTGGCACTAAAATGGACTGTGTGCCAGGTGAGACAAGCAAATCATGTGGTTTCTTTTCCTGTGTTTATTGTCTTAATAAATAGTATTCAGTGAATAGTGTTTCTTAATTTTGCTCCTTTATAAGACTCTGAACAGCATGTGTGTGTGTATATATATAACATGCATATGTGTGTAGAAGATTTTGTGCTGAAAATGCCCTGTCTATTTAATGAACAAATGCTCAATATAATTTTATGTTTAAACTGTGCAGGTTTCTACCATTTTGAAACTTACCAGCACAAAAGCTTTCTGAGAACATGACAGATGTTTGTAAGGGGTAAAATTCTACTTTCCTAAACAACATATGAATTTTCTGGTTTTATAGCTGATTGTGTTTCTTAATAAGAGTTCAACTGTTGCATTTTTGTGATACAACTTGGCACTAAAATGGACTGTGTGCCAGGTGAGACAAGCAAATCATGTGGTTTCTCTTTTCTTGTTTATTGTATTAATAAATAGTATTCAGTGAATAGACTTTAATTTTCAGATGACAGGAATAAAGCAAAACCCAAAATAACTTCCCATCCAAGTGGAAAATCCAAATGATGACTTACCAGTGCCGTATTTTGAGACTACTACACTTTCTCGTCTCCTGGAAATAATTCTAAGCTTTAACTTTTTATATGGGACTCATAAGATAAGAATTTACATACTGTAAGTCTGTTTCTCAGTTTGTCTAGTGGAGTTGCAAACTAAACTGAAGCATAATTGTCATGTTACATGGTGAAACCTACTCAGAGTTGTCTTTGGAATGCTTGGACCTTGACATATGACTGTTTTTTGGTGTTTTTTTTTTTTTTAATTTGTCTTAGCATAACATACCATCCCAACCAAAAATGGATAGTTAATGATGTAATGGAAAATATGTGGGCAGCGTAACAGTATGTACTGTTTCTGTGTCTTTCAGAAATGATTATGAGGAGCTAGCCCAACAGTGCAAAACCTTTGCTAAAGATTTGCTTGCACAAGCACGGAATTCACGGGAGCTGGAAGTTATTCTGAATCACACATCTAGCGACGAACATGTAGACAAGCGAGGATTGTTGGAAGAGAGGATGAACTTAAGCCGCTTAAAACTTGCAATCAAATATAATCAAAAAGAGGTTTGTCTTTGCAGTAATTTGATAGGCTTTCCATATCATGTTTTGCTAGTAATTCATTTAATTTGTTGTTCTGCCTCTAGACATAGAAGTGGAAATAAATTTGCAAGAGTTGTAGAAGAGATGGTAATACACAGAACATCTGCATGTGAAACAGGGAAATGATACTGCAAGATACCGAGTGTTTCTTCAGTATTTACTGTGGAGAAGAATGTAGTATTTTCGATATTGGAGTATAGACTACTGCTCTTTTATGAACAGGTCTGATAGTGGTAATTATTTGTTCAGCTCCTCATTAAATCCTTGCCTAGGGAAGCATGGATCCTTAGGTGCCATACATGATTTATCATCTTCTCACTTGTCATTAGCGTTCAGCTTTGGCTCAGGCCTCGTTTGTGCTGTTCAGTAATTATGTTAGACCTATGCTGGTATAACTGAATAGCGCTTCTGTTCCAGAATAGTAGCGCCTTTTTATGCCATCAGTATGGAACTTATTTCATGCAGTAGGTCATTGTTGTCTTTCTCCCTTGGCAAATTATAACTCTAGTTTTGCTGTACTAGAAGGCAAATGTATATTTGTGGGATTCTGGTACAAGGGCCGGGGACAGAGAGAAAGTTTCCTTTCCATGCAAAAAATCCATTTTCAGTTAGCATTTGCAGAAGGCATTATAATTCTGTCTGTTCTACATATCTAGGCTTAAACTGTTTGTGAAACTGTTAAAATACAGTGTTTAAAAGTCGTAAGCCATAGTTATGGAATGTCCTTAGAACCGGCATTACACATTTCTGGTATGCGTTAAACAAGCATACTGAAGTATCTCAGATGTTCTTCTGGTTTTGAGCATAGCTTGTTTTTACCACAGTGGTTGGAGAATAACAACATTTTTTTGTGTGGCATGAGGAAAGTATCTTTGCAGAATATGTTTTATTCCTGGCCAGTTTACTATAGAGACAGTTTTTTGTGATGCTTTCTGAAATGTGATGATAATATCAAGGTTCTTTTTGTTGATATTTTTTAAATTAAATGACAAACCATCCTCCAGTGAAATATATTCTTTTGTAACTCCATGCAAATAGGCATCTGAAATTTGAAACTACATTTGCATAATCTACATAACCTTCAGGCCAAAATGATCTTCTTTGAGGGACTGATACAACATAGCTAACTCTGATTTAAAATTAACCCCGCTGAATAAAGCCATAATAATTTTGAGAACTGATATGTATAAAACTGCTTGGCCACGTTAGTCCTCATCTTACAAGGTGTTGTGTTTTACAATGTGGCTCGTATTTTACAATAACAGCATCTTATTCTTCAGACAAGATCACTGCATTTTATAATAACAGGCAATGAAGCTGTCTGAGGTATGATGTTATTTATACGCTAGATTTCTAAATAATTAGAAATCAAAACTAATTCTTAACCTGAAAACCATTAAAAGTCTAGTATGTGTAATTTATGTTTAGTTGCTGGCTTTAGAAGGAAATTAAAATAATGGATGTTTATAATCATAGTGGGTCCGTAGCACTTTTGTTCTCTTACGAGATAATTATTTCAATTTAATATTCTTGCCTGTTCATGGGTAACTACACATAGTTTGAAAATGAATTTTAATAATGTAAAGTAGTAATCTGTATTAAGAAACCTGAGACTGATTTCTTGTTTGTTTCTTTTCCCCCCCTCCCTCCCGACAGTTTGTTGCTCAGTCTAACTGCCAGCAGTTTCTAAACACTGTATGGTTTGGACAGATGGCAGGCTATCGACGCAAGCACACATGCAAGAAAATTTTGACTGTTTTGACGGTTGGCATTTTCTGGCCAGTTCTGTCCCTGTGTTACTTGTTAGCCCCTAAATCTCGAGTAGGTCGAATAATTCACACTCCTTTTATGAAGTTTATTATTCATGGAGCTTCATATTTCACATTTCTGTTATTACTTAATTTGTACTCCCTTGTCTACAATGGGAATAAGAAGACCACAATGGGACCAGCCCTTGAGAGAATAGACTATCTTCTGATAATATGGCTAATTGGTAGGTATGATTTGAGTAGATTGGATGACAATTGCTGATGTTGATCGAACAATAATGATTTGTACTACCTTCTTATGAAATCAGCATGTTACTCATTGCTTGACCGAAGTTTGCTCTTTGGAGGATAGTGTTACAGGGAAAAAAAAAAAACCAAACACGTTTTGAGGAAGGGTTGTGAAGTGTTACAACAATCTCTAGTTATCACAGAAAGTGAAGTAGCAGAAACAGAATGTTGTAGGATCTAACAGAGGAGGAATGTGAATTTTTCTTCAGAAGGACTGGTAGCATTCGGAGTGATGTAAGTGAGATTCAGTTGTGCAATAACAAATTAATGTAAAAGTTGTGTATCTTCCTAGACATTTTAAAATTCTGATCTTGAAAAGACAGAAAAATAACATGAAGGCAAAGCAAGTGTGTGTTCCTCAGATTAATAGTTTTGTAACAGATAAGAGCCCGTCATCAACTAGTTTTCCTTGGTGCTAAGTTGAGGAATAAAGTTAATTCAGACATTGCTTTAGATTTTTTTCCAATAACTTTTCATGAATAGGTAGTAGTATTTAGTATGTAGGTGGTTTAATCACTGTGAGTCAAACTTGTTTTGTTTTTTCATCAGCCAATGGTCCATGAAACTTTTAATTTCTTGCAGCTCTCTTTTACAAGAAGTGTTTGGACAACACTCTTAGATACATGGTTTAACTTTTAGGTTGCCCTGTGTGGAGTCAGTAGTTGGACTTGATGATCCGTGTGGGTCCCTTCCAACTCAGAATATTCCATGATTCTATGAATTCTATAAAAAAAGCAGTAGGAATGATCTGAGCTTCTTAATTACTTGTGTGTCTGTGTATGGAATTATGCTAGAGTCTGAATATTACTAGTAAAATTATTGTTTCTTTGAAAATCTAGCTAAGATCTTTATGTAATTGTAAAGTAGATTAAAAGTATTTGTGCATTGTATGCAAGTTAATTATTTTTCTGAATTGTAAATAGTTGGAGTAAGCACGCAGCAACAGTCATAAAATAAATTCCTGCGCTGTTTCCATTTCTATTTTAATATGCTCTAACTAGATAGAGCAGGAGGATTCTGTACATTTTTGCTGGACTAATGCAACTTCAAACAATTGCCAAAATTTAGGGTTCTGCAAAATCTGTTTCATAGCTGTAAACGTGAAATTTTTATAGCATTGTACTCACCTCAGGCAGAGGACTTTGAATGTATATACAAAATTACCAGTTTAGTGGTATATCAACAATAAGTAACAACCCAGTCTTTCATGACCAATTCTGTAATGTTTGATTTGAAAAGTAGTTAATGATACAATTTGGACTTGTTGCAGAGTTGGCGTATTGTTTAAAGAAAAAAGTGTATGTTGTACGTATTTATGTATGCATGCTTATGCATGCATACTCTGTCTTAGTGTATTAAATTGAAGGTGTGCATTTATCTCCTCCTTGTTTTAAAACACAGAAACAAGTATTATTTTCCCATATTAAAATTTTCCATTTCTGTGTGTCATTGTCACCGATTATCATAACTGTACCTGAAAGGATGCATGTTAATTCTGGTTGATGCAGTAGAGGGAGCACAGGTATAATTTTTGTTGAGTACTCATGAACTTTTGTTTTGGTTGGAAATTCATAAACCTTTTAACATGTTTTTGGTTGGTTAGCGTGTGTTAGCTTTTACATTAAAATTTGGTAGATAAATTCATGGAAACTTATACCTTAATGTAAGGTAATTAGATATGTATAATTTGGTTGACTGGACTTGTAAAAAGCAATGATACAGTCGAAAACACGACAGTTTTTATCTAAGTAGTTGTGGGTGGTTTATTTGTTATTTTAGGGTGGGGTTTTTTTTGTAATGGTGATTTCTTTCATTGTTGAGCTATATTAAAACTGTTGAGTATTTCATGCAGATTTTGGAGATACCCAGTACCCCACACACAAATACCTGCAGGTCTTAAAAGAAACTTGAGAACTTCAAGTGTAGAGTACAAATCAGTGTTACAGACTCCTCCTTTGTTTTGAGATTAAATATCTGATTTTAGAAATTCTTTTGTTCCGTCAAATCTAATGTAGGCAGAAAGTGTGTCATTAGGTGGTCTTGGAAATTTTAATGAAAGGCTATAGAAACATTTTATTTTCTTCATGTAGTATTTTAACATGGATTTCAGATAGGATTGAAAAATAACCTGTAAGTAACATAAATGCTAAAAATCAGGTTATCTTTCACATTATTGAATCTTAAGATTTTTTTAAATAGTAATTGCATTTATAGCTTAAATGCATATTTTGTAATGATGTATTGTACTGCTTCCTTACAAATATTCAGTAAGTTGAAAAAGAATGTATTTAGAAAATGTGTGACAAAATCAACTGGAATAAAAAGAACCATGTAACAAGGATTTACCTACAGTATCGTCTTCCTTAGTCCCATTAAAATACTTTCTAAAAAGTCTTTTAACAAACTGTGCACAGCACACTTTTTTTTATTATGCCTTCCACCATGGCTGTAAAGCCGACGGGACAAATAAAGTCATGCAGAAGTATCTGATTTTTTTTTTTCCATTCACTGGATCTTGCTCTTACTGGGCCAAAGTTTTAGAGAAGTTGCAAAGTCCTAAAAGCTGAACCACGTCTAACAGTTTTTAACTACCATTTATACACATGCTGCTCTTCTTGTCCTAAATATAGTAGCATACATCTGAAGTACTCAAAAAAACATTAAATAACTGATTATTCATAGAAATCAAAGGTGCCATTATATTTCATCTGACGGTCCTTTCAAATTTTATAAAAATGTTAAGTCTGTAACAGACATTCAGTTAGTAAAATTCTTAGGAACTGTATTTTTCCGTACAGCCAGACATGGTTAACAATGGTAAAATTGTGTTTGCTATAAAGATCCTGAATATTTAAATGTGTGTTGCTCTAAGTTATATTTCTGATTTTTGGAATCCTAAGTCATGGTCTCTTTTCTCTGCTAATGTTGTTTAATATCAGTTAGGGTAGGAAAAGTTTCTACTTTTCGGATCTTTTCAGTATCAGTTACTGAGCTGATTATTCTTAAAAAACGTTTTATAATACGTACACACTTCCAAAAAATACTTGATACTTTATGTAGCAATGTAATGCTTTCTATAGCGCTTTTGGAAAAAGGTGAATACTTTTCATTCAGAAAAAGCATTTGTATTCTAGCCCTCTACCTTTATTTAAATTTGACCTTTTCCTGTCCAATTTTTCTCCTATTCATTTCCTCTCATGCCCTTTTTCATTGGAGAACGTGTTTCTTAGTTGGAAGGTAGGCTTGAAAAGGTTAAACATCTTGTTGCCTTATGATTAATGCCTGTAATCCAATGCAATGCTTTTAGTAAATTTATTTGATTACTCCACTTCTTTCTCTTTGCTAAAATATCATTTACAAAAGCCAGTCAAAAGTGCTTTAGTTATAAAAGAATATCTATTCAGTGCAATGGCTTGACTTCCCTGGCTCTTTTTTTTTTCCTGCAGGAATGGTGTGGTCAGATGTTAAAAGACTCTGGTATGATGGTTTAGAAGACTTTTTAGAAGAATCCCGTAATCAGCTTAGTTTTGTCATGAATTCCCTGTATTTGGCAACTTTTGCCCTCAAAGTCGTTGCCCATAACAAGGTAAGCACCCATCTTCATAGATCCAAAGCTCGTCTAGGACTGACTGGGCAAGTACCATTTTAGTACATTGCTGCAAAATATGTGAAGATGTGTTAGGTGTGGCATGTTAGTAGTAGTATGTTGTAGTTAAGTGTACTACATTAGTAATAGCCAACTACGTGGATACAGTTTAGGCTTCCAAGTTAAATGTTCTTTGTGGTATATGCCGTGTAGTTGTCAAGATCTCTGGTCTTGTTGCATCTTGGGCTTGAAAGAGAAGTTGATGAGGCAGATGGGAGTTAGAAAACACATCAAGACATGTCCAAGTACTCAGGGACCCCAAACAGAGCTACTGTCTTCCTTGTAAGAACTGGTGGGTCTTCCAAATGGCTTGATTTTCATTTGGAGAAATCTCCCCATACAGGTCACCTGATTGGGCATTTGAGCTCGCCTGATTCCATAGATCAGTACTATGCAGAAAGCCAATAATAATCCCTGTATTCAGATTGCCTAATGCTTTTTTGTTATAGAAAGTTTTATTTAGCTTTTGATTACATATGCTCAAATGTCATAAGTGGTTGGGGGGGCGGTTTAATTGGTTTTGGTTTGGTTTGGTTTTTTGGTAGTAAGGAAAAAAGCCCCAAGACCATAGAGGAGCCTTGTCTTTTCTCTGTGAAAAACCATATGGATTTGATTGAAGATAGAAGTTTTGAAAATGATCATTCCCATTCTGTTGCATGTGTTGTTAGCCGCACAGCATATGGCAAGCTGGCAGACCAATGGAATATGAATATTTTAGCAAAATTCAAGCCAGTGCAGTAGCACCATTATTTTGTATTGCAAACTGTGAGTTGACAGCTGTCTGGCAGTTGGGAGGGAAATAAACTGGTTCAGTTCTTCCCAACTTGGTGTTTGGCTCGTTTCCCTGTCCTTGCATTGATTCAGAGTCTGGCAATCATTTGGAAAGGAAAGCTCAATTTCTTGGGAAAAAGCGAGAGAGAATGCCATGTTGGGCTGCCTTCCCAACCATTTGCTTTGTAACCAGCACGTGTCTGTAGTAGTAGTAGTTCCTTTGCTGAGATAAGAGCCCTTTGCTGCTAATTTAAGTTGTAACCTTTTTGAAGATGCAGGACTCCTGTCCTATGTAACAGGCACATGATGGCTTTTTTTGCCACTTTTATATGGCAAAATTTATTTTTATAGTTCATGACTTGTTTAGAAAACCAAATGAAAATGCCTGTTTTACATCTTAGGTCCATATTATAGGCACTGAACCTATAAGAAATAAAGGAAGAGTCTCTGTAGCAGAAGGATTTGTACACATGCAATTGCAATGTATAAAAACATGTTTATCCCTGTTTCTTGCCATCTTTGTGCAGCACACCTTTGGGCAAGTTACTTTAAAGCAGCTTTGAGTTCCTTCGTTTTTGAATGTCCATTTTGAGACAGCAGAAGCTGGTAATAGAAATGCTGAATGTTTTCAGCCAAGCCAAAAGTTAGGAATCTGTGGATATTCCATGAATAGTTGAATAAATACCTAGTGGATATACTTTAAGGGTGTGTTTACACCAACAGTTTACTTGTGACTTCCATTCTCTGTAGTCATTCAAAAATCCATTGAAGAAACCCTAGGTCCTAAGTCTTTCTAAATCTTTCTAAAACTGGTTAAGACCAGCTGTCACCACATTGCAGTTGCATGTGTACATTAGTTTTCTTTGCAGCATTTTAATGTTGGTTTTGACTGAGGCCTATCACACTAGACAATGCACATGTTTATAAAGTACACAAGTCCCTGTTTCAACAAACCATGCAAAACGGAGTAGAAGGGAAAGCGGAACAGAGGAATAAATGGTTTGCTGAGCAAGTGAGTGGCAGAGTTAGGTCTTGAATTTAAATAATCTGATTTCTGGCTTCCTCTGGAATGACTTTTAAAATACCTTTGTCTAAAAAGAGTGAGATATCTGAAAGAAGTAAGCCATCTATATAGTATGTGTTAATTTCTTTTATGCTATTGCCTGTTTTGGAGGCAGAAGTAGGGAGCGGTGCACGGGTGCATTTCTGTATTTATCATGTCAGTGATCTCAGTTTGTCCTTTTTACATTGCAGTTTCATGGTTATGCTGAAAGGACGGAGTGGGATGCATTCCATCCTACCCTGGTGGCAGAAGGTCTTTTTGCTTTTGCTAATGTTCTTAGTTACCTGCGTCTCTTCTTCATGTACACAACCAGCTCTATTCTGGGACCACTCCAGGTGAATATCATTACTGCTTGAGAAAATATTAAACTTGATCTTAATTTGCTATGAAGAGTCTTATTGAAAAGAGAAAAAGAAGAAATTAAAGTAAGAAAGTCAGAAAGTAAAAAGTAGAAAGAAGCGATATTGCATTGAAGTTTGGTTTTTTAGCCTCTGATGTAAAACATACTGATGTAGATGGAAAAAGGTAAGAAAAAGAATGGAAGACCTAGTGTGGTTCGCTTTCTTACAATATTTTTTCCGTGATAACTGTACCTATACTGTCTTTTTGTTTTCATCTGTTGTTAGCTTAACATACTGCATAAGTGTCTGCAGTTTGAAAACTGTAAGGATCGGGTTCTTCCTGTAAAGTTCTATGCAAACAATTGTCCTAACTTCTTATTTCTAAAAGATAGATGAATGAGACATGTAGCAAGGGAAGAGGAATCAAAAGCCTTTCTGTTCATGTTTGTGATCTCGCTGAAGTTGCACGTTGAGTTGAATCGTGCAAATTGCTTTGGCTTGAAAGATACAAATCTCTCAAGAGTATTGAAATAGTCATCTATTTATAGCCAGTTATAAGAAGGGAGAACAGGTTTCTTCTTGGAATTTGCTGGAGCCTTCCAGTGAGTAATAATGACAGTAAGAAACACATTTTAATTATGTAATACATTTAATTCAGTCATCCAGAGATGGTGGGGGGAAGCATTAACAGTCTTGTGTTGTGATGCTGGAACAGTAGAGACCACAACAGTTTCTAAGCTAAATTCAAATTTTTCACTTTAAGTTAGAATTTAACCTGGTTTTGTGCAAAGAATTTAATTTTCTTTTCTCGATTTGAGAGCAGACATGGAGCTTTCGACTGAGTTTATGCCATGTGGTTTTTTTTGGTTAGTTGGTTTCTTTTTTTAAGCACAGACCCTCTCATCTTAGTCTTGGTGTTATTCATCATGATAAACTTCAGATAAACTGGGTGGACCTGAGGGTGCAATATGACACTATACAGAAGGTCTAGTACCTTTGGGGGTAGGGGAGGGAACCTGGCCTATTATTAAGACATCACATTTAGGATGCAATTACCTCCCTCAATCCTTTTTAGATTAAAAGGAGGAAGAAAGCTTCCTTCTAAAAATATTGTGAGTAGAAGTCACCTCTTACTCCACTAGCAACATTTTTTTCCCTTCTGTGGTTTTTGAGGAAGAAATTCCTTCTAAAAATATTGTGAGTAGAAGTCACCTCTTACTCCACTAGCAACATTTTTTTCCCTTCTGTGGTTTTTCTTCAGCTTGAGTCCTCAGCACTGACTGGTTTTGTTACTTTGCCAGTGAAAAGCCCTTACAAACTAAAGCACCTGTTATTAAAAGCATACCTTACTGAGAAAAGCTTTGCGTAGGTATACTTCCAGCTTCTCTGGCCTCGCTTCCTGGGAGATTTATGACGACAAATCTGATCAGACAAGTCACTGCTTTCTTGTACCAATTTTTTTTTTTTAATTCATTTATTTATTTTTCCCCTGATAGTAATACGATTTAGTTAATATAGCTGGTTGTCAACATCATCACTGGGTTTGCAAGTGTCTGTTGAATGAAAAGACGCGTGGAATAAATAGGGTGGTCATCCAGTGATTATACTGATGGAATTTGTCCTAATAGGTCAAATCAATGCTTTGTCCTCTCTTCTAATGAACAGGACTAGTTTTAAGAGCTTTGTGGCAAGAGGGTGATCTGAAAGGGTCCTGCAAGAAACATTATCACTATTAAGTATAAAGGCAGAATAAATATTTGGGAGCAGCATTTTTTTTTAACTCTTGCTCTGCAATTGGAGCTGTACCAAAGACGGTTCTGAAGTAAATAATTTTGGCTCAGATCACAAGGTCTTGTATCAAGGCTTTAGGATCTATCTGAAAACCTCCAGCTTGAAGGTTCAGCTCATTTTAATGAGTTAGAGTACTTTACCTTGCTGCACAGAAAATTATCTTTTAGAATATTTTTGTTTCATACAGAATAGTCCTTCTCTGAAAAGAAAAATAATTGCTTGTTAAATTGGTCTTTTTAAAATCATCGTAGAAAGTGCTTTAAAAAGAATGTTCATAGTTCTTGTAACCAGTTCAATATTATTGTAATATGCCTGTTTCTCCTCTGAGGGTTTTGTTTGTTTGTTTTACTTCTTGCCCTTTTCTCTCTAGCTGTGAGTATGTTGCTGCAAATTATTTTTATATTTTTTCTTTTATACATTTTTAAATGGAAATGCACTTGCATACTTTGAAAAAAATACTGAAGTCTTGATGCTGCAGTAAGCATTAGGCTTGTTATACAAATTGATTGAACACTGACGTCTCTCCACATTTTAAAGAGACTCACTGTTTAATGTGCATATTTATTTATGTACTATATCTTTCCCAAGTTTTTTATTAGGAGGCTATGTTATGAAATTTTCCAAGTAAATAAAAACAGTCAACAGTCACCCCATTCAGTGGTACAGTGAAGCTTATGTTATTCTGTTGGCCAGTACAGCTTGTGCAACAACTCTTACAGTATTTTCTGAAAGTAGGTCACAAAGTTCAAATGGTGGTAATCAAATATGGCATGGAAAACCCAACAGTGTCGGGGGGGGAAAGGCAGCTACTATGTTCTCTTGGCTATTAGAGTTATTTTTAAGCATTCAGTTACTTTACTTGTTGATTAATAAAACTTATTTTAATACTGATTTGTAAGTTGGCTGTGTGTGGTGGGTTTTATTATTAACAGAAGATAGAGTAACATTCCCCTAGATTAGATCATTAGATTTCAAATGCTTAGAAATTCTAAATACTTAGGAAGGAATAGCATGACTATATGAAGAAAGCAACTGGTATTTGGGCTGTCTTGTTAAACTCTATTCCAAACAAAACAGTTTTGGGTGGTTTGCACTTTTTGTGCATTCCTGTTTCATTGACTTTGTCTCCTCTTGCCTGCGACCGTGTGTCAGTTAAACAGCAAATGTTTTGTTGTTTTGGGTTTTTTTTTTCCTTTAAAAGGATAGATGTGATGAAACAGTATGATGGGGATTACATTCATCCTCTGACCGAACAAAATAATTACTGCAGTAATAATTATTGCAGTAACAATTATAATAGTTGCAGATTCTCCATGTCCATGGCAAACTGTGCAGAGAACCAGAGAGAATCTGCTGTGCAACAGGGGTACTCGGTGAGTTTCCAGCAGCATGGGAGGGAGCAGGAGCTGGCACTTCATCTCCCAGTAAACTTGTACTTGCAAAACCTGACCAATGATACAATTCTGGACTATGATTTGGTACAGATTGTGATTCGTATAGGATTAGGCTTTCCACACACTGATTTATATAGAGGATTAGATTTACTCGACCCTATTTTGAATATTTGCATTCTTTATAATAATATATTGTTCTCTGAAGAAGTTTGTAGGAAGAGTACTGTAAATGCTGTAAACAGTTTATGCTGTGTCTGTGTAAAAATTTGTGCTTACGACAAAAGTAAGTCAAGGTCTTCTCTGTGTTGGAAAAATGCACAAGCATAATTTTTTTTTTTTTTAAAAGATTCTGTATTTGTACTGTTGCAAGCTTCTGTATAGGATATTCTGAAATGGAAACTAATGATCTGAATTTAGTGTCGTATCTTCTGCACTTTATACCCTTCAATTTTTATGTGCTTACACACCTACACATTGTGTATATTTAAAATCTTACATAAAACATGCACTGAATTAATACTGTGTTCTGCAGATGGGCTTTGGTATGCTACTTTTTGATTAATGATGAATTATGATTCCAAATGTTTTGATTAATTCAGTGTCCTTATTAAGTGTTTTCTTAACTTTCTATGATGGTATTTATATTCAAATGCGTTTAATTTACTGATTTTACTTATTGACTTGTGAGTTCCTTATTACCGTTGGTATTACACATAAAGAATAAGGTGTACATACTATTGCTTATGGTTAATTGAAAGATATGAACTTACCAAGTGATGTTAAAACTACTTAAGTTTTCTTTTAACACCTAGAATTTTTCACTGAAAAATGGTACAAGGGTACCTCCTGATTTTGAGGTCTGTTTAGCTTCTTAAATTTCAAGTTAAACATTTAAAATGTAAATAGATACTTTTTTCTTGATTAGAGGCTGAAGGAGAGAATACAAACAAAAATAACTACGTTTTACTAAAATTGGAAATGAATCTATTTCACAGATTTCAATGGGGCAGATGCTACAAGATTTTGGAAAATTTCTGGGCATGTTTCTTCTTGTCTTGTTCTCGTTCACAATTGGATTGACACAACTTTATGATAAAGGATTTACTGTCAATGAAGGAAAGGACTGTGCGGGGATTTTCTGTGAACAACAGAACAATGACACATTCCATTCGTGAGTTTGATATCTATGAAATAACTGTATTTTTCTAGCCCTTAATTCCTAGTAATTAAACAAAACTGGAATTTTTCACTGAATTTCAATTTACATTAAGTAAACTCACTTTTGGTGTTCGCTTTACCTAACCAGATATTTTTTTTTCTTGTTTTTGTAGGTTTATTGGCACGTGTTTTGCTCTCTTCTGGTATATATTCTCCCTGGCACATGTAGCAATCTTTGTCACACGTTTTAGCTATGGTGAAGAATTACAGTCTTTTGTGGGTGCTGTTATTGTTGGTACCTACAATGTGGTGGTTGTGATAGTATTAACTAAACTCCTTGTGGCAATGCTTCATAAAAGTTTTCAGCTGATAGCAGTAAGTGGTTTCTGATTAATTACCAATAATTGCTAGCTGTATCTTTGGATTTTATACAGATTTCTTCCTAGGATGTGTAGACTAATCTACAGACCTTCATGGATGAGCTCTGTCTCTGAGCTCACAAGGGGCATCTTTCCTTCAAATATGAACTTTTTATTTACTTTGATCCAAATAAAATGGGTGCTTTGCACGTTGAACATGTGCAAGGTTTTGGCCCTCTGAGAATTAAAGAGTTTCTTGATACAATGGCTGTTCAAGTCAAGATGCTGTTCTTGATAAGGTGTGGTGCTTGGGCATTTGATGGGGGGTTTATACCTTCATAGCTGAATTCTGTATTTACACTAGAGTATATCGTGAATTGAAGAGATTTGTATTTTAATTATTTAATATTAGTAACAAATTTATTAAAATACTATATAATCTATATATGAAAATACTATATAATCGAAGTTAAATAATGGTCAGTTTTTAAGGTATGAGAAGATAAAACTTATGAAATAGCCTGTTAATATTTTTGCTTCTGATCTCTGTTAATGTTTCTGATGCTTTAGAATCATGAAGATAAGGAATGGAAGTTTGCTCGTGCCAAGCTTTGGCTTAGCTACTTTGATGACAAATGCACGCTACCCCCACCTTTCAATGTTATTCCCTCTCCCAAGACTATCTGTTATCTTTTCAATAGTCTCAGTAAATGGATCTGCTCTCATACATCAAGCGGCAAAGTGAAACGTCAGAACAGCCTAAAGGTAAGAAATGACTGGGGAAGCTGTAGGCTCTGAAGCTGGGAAGGTGCTTCTTGCTAATACGAATCAGCAAATTGCTGCATGAAGCTGCCTGTCACACGGTGACTGCTACTAACGTAAATAGGAACTGTAGAATAATGTGTGTTGCATCCAAAATATAAATAAATGTGTTACGTATTTCTACTTCAGTAAGATTCTATTAACTTTCAGTTTTGGGAATTTCAACTCCCTTCCCTCCAACCCCCGGTTCCCCCAGAAATAGTCTGGAAAAAATGCTTTGATTGATTGAAAACTCATAGAAACCTCCAGGAAGTATGTGCTAATCTTAGAAGCGGTGAGGTTAGACTATTCTTTGCGGAAGGTAATTGGTTTTAAACATATTACAGAAGTGTCAAAACAAATAACCAAAAAGGATCACTGCAGCCTGTCATTGTTGGGGGAAGGGATATTTTTGTTGTTAAGTAAACATTTTTATTGTACCCTGTAATTTTGCATACTAATTTTGCATCTTCTTGCTGACTAAAATAGCACTAAATAAACTAAATTCAAAGACTTTATGGAAAGTGCACTGAGAAACATTCAGAATTACGGAACTCTCAATTGCTCATAGGACGATTATCAAGCCAGGGAGATTAAAAATTTTCAGTTTTGCTGGTACAGCAGATTATAATTTAATTTAAATTTTGCTGGCAATTTACATGCATTGTACATTTGTGCGCATCAGGATGTATCTATAAAATAGCTTTGTTATTTTGTTCATATTTATTCTCTGTATAATTGTATACAGGCTTTAGGGCTCAAAAACCACTTTTCCATAGTAAATGTGTAATGTTTGTTTAAAGGAATGGAGAAATCTGAAGCAAAAGAGAGATGAGAATTACCAAAAGGTGATGTGTTGCTTAGTCCACCGTTACTTGACTTCCATGAGACAGAAGATGCAAAGCACGGATCAGGCAACTGTGGAAAACCTAAATGAACTGCGGCAAGACTTGTCAAAATTCCGAAATGAAATGAGAGACCTGCTTGGCTTTCGAACTTCTAAATATGCTATGTTTTATCCAAGAAACTAAGGCCTAACTTTTAAAGGAAAAGTGTGTACTTTTAGATACCTGTAGGTGAAAGTGTTGACCTAATTCTGTTGCCAGACCAAATAGAAAAGAAGATTATTGCACAATAATACATTTGAAAATGTGTTTGCATGAGTTGCGGAAGTGGTGGAAATAAATGCAAAAACAGATACAGTAATTTTCTTAAGCTCTTAGTGTGTATATAAAATTTGTATATAGGAATTTTTTTAATGTTCCTCAGACTGTGGCTGTCAGGTGTCAAGAGCTTCATAACTAGCACAATGTGTTTATTTCTTCTATTTTTGCTGTTTGTTCCTTTTTGATACTTGTTTTTCAAGTTGTGGGAGAAGATAGGCTTTTTAAGACAAAAATCCAGCCTACGTTTATTTTTAATAGAAAAGTCAGATATAGAATAATAGAAAATTTCCAGCACAGTTGGAAATTATGTTTGACTGTAGGTTACAGTGCATGCGGAGACTGTATGGCTCTGAAAGAGGCAGTTCTAGTGCCAAGTTTTCTTTGTTACCATTGACTGTATGCTACTGTATGCTAACATTTATAGAATACAGAAAATCAGATCATCAAGACTCTTCCCTTTTGTGGGAACATTGACATTTTGAACTCAGACCAACCATTTCTTGAGTGTTTATGGTTATATGTAAGACAATCAATTCCTGCTTGGATTTTTTCAGCGGTGCCTCAAAAGTACGTTTTACTATACATATTAAGATTGGGAACAGAATTTTAAAACTAACCTGTGAACTTTTAATGTTTAATATCTTGGGTTTTTACAATGTGGATGATAAATTATTTGAATTATTAAAACCTGTGATTTAACAAAAATGAGGTGGAGCACGTGAGTGCTATTGTTTGCAATGCTGAACAATTCCTGTGGAACACTGTACGCTTCTTTCTGTGAGAACATACGTTGTATCTGGTCATTGGACAGCAGTAGTTCAGAAGGGCCTGCTTTAGACAGGTTTTACGTATCCTACTTTTAAACTTGTCTTTCTTTTTTCCTTTTTTTTTTCCACAGTTGTTGTCAAGCTAAGCATTTTTTTTGTGTCAGGAATACTATGTTTTGTGAAAACACGTGATTTGACTTTGCTTACAATGGACAGTAAGGGCTTTGTGGATTTTCTGTGCTAGAGGGTCCTATATGGCTTTATATGCTTATATATAATTCAAGTTGACAAATTGTAATTGAGAAATGTGAGATTCCTGTATTTTTAATTATGAAATAAGTATATTTATGACAGCTGAAGGACTGATTGACAATTATACTGTTATGATGGTGCTCTTCTAAAATGGTCTTATGTCCAGAAGGCGCAGGTAGCCATAGTGGTCTTTGACTACAGTTGATTTGGGGAGGTTGATAGAGTGGAGGCTTACATGAATGTTTACTTTTTTGAAGGAATTCTTATAAAACTCTTTTCTTGTAAAGGTAATATATTTTCTGTACTATGAAATTATGTATATCTGAACTAGGTTTTAATACTCTGCTTCCAGAAGTCTTATAGTATAGACATATTCTGTTGGCTTTTCACGTGAATAAGAAGCTAACCTCTTGTGTTCAAAGCAAAGAGGATCACTGAATTTTGTATTTGGACTCAGATTTCATGTTTGAATAATACACCAATCTAAAAACTATGTGCTGTGTATGCTATGTATATCCAAGAAAGGAAGCAGACAAATAAAAGCTCTTTGAAAAATACGGTTGTATTAATATTAGTCATATTTGAAACACATTGTATCAGGTACCACATTGAAAGTAATTTCTTTGTCATGTTAAGGTAATAAGTTTAAGGAAGGTAGCTGGTATTAATGTGTTATTACCTTTTTTCCTTGTTAACTTGAAGTTCATTTAAATGGCTTCATGCAGTGCCATGAAGTGATGCCTGAGCTAGTTCCAAACAAGCTAGACTGGATT
Organism: Aptenodytes forsteri; assembly: GCF_000699145.1. Classification (NCBI taxonomy): domain Eukaryota; kingdom Metazoa; phylum Chordata; class Aves; order Sphenisciformes; family Spheniscidae; genus Aptenodytes; species Aptenodytes forsteri. The sequence continues at coordinate 3,169,045 of NW_008796078.1, forward strand.
CTAGATGCAGTGTCAGCTGCTTGGCACTCAGCTCACACCGATTAGTTCTTCGGGGGAGCTGGGTATGTTTATCTGTATGAAGCAGCATGCTAATGTAGCTGCCCCGGGAAATGGTTGAGTCCCCATCCCTGGAGGTGTTTAAAAGACCTGTAGATGTGGCGCTTAAGGGACATGGTTTGGTGGTGGACTCGTCAGTGCCAGGTTAACGGCTGGACTTGATGATCTTAAAGGTCTTTTCCAACCTGAACGATTCTCTGATTCTCATTGCTTTCGATATGTTAAGCAGAGTCACTCAGAGCTAGCTCGGTCATTGTCACGTGGCGCTGCGTTCTACTACAGTGTAGACGTGTCCTTGGGAGGAATTGTCTTATTTCAAGGTGCTTGGGGGGGGGGGTTGGATTGGATCTGGGGGTTGCAGAGTTTACATTTGTCCCTGGAACGCCTACCTGTAAAGTGATAGATACCAGAGAGAGAGGAGTTCGTTCTCTGTAGTACCTTAGTTGTATGACACTTCGCATCTCTGCCTTGTTTGAAAGCTGTTGCAGTCTTCCCATCTACTTGGCTACTAATCAATACCGAGTGCTTTCTACTGTGTAGTCAATCTTGTCTTATCATTTAGATTTTCGTAGTTCACGTGTATTAAACATGCTATTTCTTTCTCATTTGGCAATTTAATACTTGCTGTTCCAGAAGTAGTCTGCAGATGTTGGGGCTCCGAGGTCTCCCTTATGCACGCTCACAGAACGGTTCTGGGCATGCACAGAGACAAAATTTTAGGTGTCTTGTGTTACTTCTTTAAACTGGGATGTCAAAAAATAGAAAAGTTTGGAGAAGCTGGAGTTGACTCGGCTATAGGATTCAGAATTTCTTTGTACACATTTTAGTGCAAGTCATGGAAGGACTAAGTGGGGTTTTTGAGACTACTGAAAAATGTTGATTTTTCTTTCCTTTCATCTTAATGTCTGTTTTGTCTTAGAGCTAACTTTGCCTTGATGAATGAAAAATGGAGATGGAAATTTTTGCGCTATCTCCATTTGCAGCAGAAAGGTCAAAACCATTCACTACTGAAAGTCAGCTTACTTTATGCTCTTGCTAAACTGTGGTTTTGATTATTATTTCCGTTGAAATGATTTCAGAAATTGTACTGCGGTTAGGTAATTTTGGTTCTGTTTGGTTGCAGGTTGGATTTTAAATGTCTGAAGTTTACAGTCACTACACCTGCTTTTAAAAACTTGTAATAATTGTTACCTATGTTTTGTGACCGATTCTTACTTGAGAAAACTGGCACTGCTCTGTGTTTCTTTAAGTCCTGGCTCCTGTTCCCTGTTGCAGGGCTGCTGCTGTCAGTGCTTTGATCTGGGAAAGAAACTGGTCTAAAGGGGGTGTTGAGAAGAGCGGGCAGGAGCTTTCCCTACCTACCATTTGGGAGAGGAGGAGCAGGCTGCCAGACTCTTCCTGCCTCACTGAAAGCAGTTGCGTGACAGATGGTCATGTCATCATAAATAAAAATAGATTATCGTAGTTCTAGACCGTTCCGAGCAAGATTTCCACGTTGCTTCTCCCCAGGCTGCTGCTGAGAAATGCGGAGAGCACCGTGCATAAAGCCCCTTAATCTGCATAGGAATCAATACTGGAAAATTAAAATTACAACTGAAAAATTTTAAAATGACAGAATTACATCTGCTTTGCAAACGAATGTTGCTGTCATTTCCATAGAGAAACGCTGTTTGGTTTAGTCAGTAAGGCAAAGGCCTGGCGATCTGTACAGGGTGGTTACAGCACTGAGCTCTTTGAGGTGAGCTGCCAGCGCAGCCTTTTTGTACCTTTGTGCCTCCCTCTGATTCTTTTCTCTCCTGCCTAGCTACCCGTTAAGTCTTCGGAACAGATGCTGCTGCGCTACTGAGTGGGGCTGTGGCAGCACCTCCTGGCATTACATGCGAGAATCGATAATTGAAGAAGAACGGCAATCCACATTCCACTACTGAAATAAGCGATGAGTACTTCGAGTAAGGGCTGTGTCTTTCGTTGCAGTTTCCTGCCCACGGTTACAGATGATCAGAAGACCTCTGCTATGGTATTTATATACGAGGAAAACAAGTACTTAAAGGGATCTTAGATTTTGTTCCATCCAGGTCATTTTTATTAGTGTTCAAGTTCTACCCAGTTTGAGAAGCATGTATTTCATACCTGCTTTTGACCAAAATGTTCTTCAGCTCCTCAGTATTAATCTTTACCTATAATTTGTTTCTACTTCTCCGTCTTCGGTTATAACCTTTCAGTTTCAGAGTAACAAATAACTGTATGCAACAGACAGACCTGACAAAGATCCATTAACACTATAACACTGTCTAACTGCTTCCAGCCTGTTCCTTCCCTTCTTCTCAAAATAGCCACTTGTTCAACCTTTTGCATATAGGAATGAAATAAATTTGACAGAGATGCTACTATTTACACTACTGGTGCCAGACTGAGCATTGCTGTATTGTCCGTCCTTTCACAGTAGAGACAAAAGACACACTACTTGCATGTGTACTTTACTGCCACTAAATTAATTCCTTCCTACCTCCTCCCTAATTACCTTACGGAACTTAATAGTGACATTTACTAACTGGATTATAGCCATCAGCGGAGAAAAGCACAGTGCTGTTTTACAGTTGTCTAATTCTTTGAAGAGTAAATCCAGTTCCTGTTCAAATCAATGATTCACCGACTTCAATGGAAGAAAAATCAGGCCCTTAATCAGCAAGGAAGTGTCGTGTCAGTCATAACTGTGCAAGACCCAAACCATCAAAAGCATGTAAATGATAAAAAAAGAGTTTCTATGTTTAGCCTACCCCACTTTATACATAATGAATAACTAGTTGGTGTATGATTTATCTTAAAATATTTTATTGAGCACAGATAATAATGCAGAAGTCCATGTAATAAAACAACTTTAAAGAAAAAGCTAAGTTAAAATGAGTTACTATAAATATTGCACTTAGAATTCTTATTTTACATACACAACTCCTTAAAAAAACCGGACAATTATAAATTAACAGCTTCCAAGTAATAGGAATTTGGTATGTTTGACATCAGATGGCTGTGCTGCAAATCTTCAGCTTTAAGACTTAGGAGGATCTGTTCTCATCTTGGTAGGTACACGTAATGGATACCGCTTTGTGCCAGGGTGTGCTTAGGTGGATGGGAGGGAAGAAGGGGTGAGCATGGTCTTAGTGTCAACAGTCAGTTGTATTTTCATGACTTAGAGTAAGTGAAAATTATTTTTCAAGAGATGATAGAATGCAGCTGCAGAGTTTAGTTTTAACATGTTTTGTTTTTCAAGGCGTTTAGGATCTTTGAGTTCTTAGTCTTAAAACTCATGACAAAGTTGTTGGGAAAGACTTTGCCTCTACCGTCTTCTTCTTCCTGGCCCATGATGATGTAGTTTAAACCTACAAAGGAGAGCGTGATATTACAAGACAGAAATCCGGGATGTGATTTGGTAAGTGTAGTTCTTTATCTGTGATCTCTATTCGTTCGCGCTCTGTTAACCAATACCTTCTAACATTTTTTCCTTCCTCCCTAAAGCATATACTTCCTTACCCATCTTTGCCACGCTTGTTAGGCAATAAACGTACAGTTATGTAAAAATCAAGTAGATCTATAGCTAAGCATCTACTACATAATTAAATATATAGGAGATATTCATTAAATGTAGGCTGTCAAATAAGTCTGAAAGACATTAGAAATGTAGTCTAAACACTGGGTAACTTAGCTACTAACGCCCAAAGTGGAATGTGTCTCATTCCTTTTGGATATTTTCTCATTTGCTCAGCTTGTAGGATAATGCACTTAAGGGATAATGCACTTAAGTCTTTTCATTCCCTTTTCCTCCCCCAAAGACATAAACATTTGCTAGATACATAGAGAGGCAGTCAGGCAAGCAAGGTGGGCTTAATGCGTGATAAGCCCTGGCTTTGGAGAAATCAGTTGGATTTGCGTATTTGTATGGCTTAGAAGGGTCAGGGGTTTGCAAGGCCTTAGGCTGGAAGGAGTGGTGGTATAGGGGTATGAGCAGAAAAGTTTAGATACCAAGTAATGGTTATTAAATAATTCATGGCCATTTAGGAAGAGAAATGCAAGTGTGTGGTTTGGAGCTGAAAAGGGTTTTATGTTTTACGTAGTTACTTCAATGAAACATAGTCTCAGTATTTCTTGTAACACCACAGAGGTAGCCCTTGTCGCATTTAACTGGAAATTACCTTGGTTGGTCTACTCTGTATAATACTGTTTAAGGTAGCTATAGAAATACTGGCTGTTTGCAGATACAGAGTGCGCTTAGTACTACATTATTTCTACAGTAAAGATGTAAACATATACAGGAGAGAAGCAACAGGGAAACATGTTAATTTTTGTCATTTGCTGTGACATACTGCTCGTCTAGATTTAGCATGCTGTTGTTTTTCCCTTCTAAATAACTGTGCATGAAAACTAGCTCCAAAATATATGCATGTAAAAACAAAATCTATCTGAGCTTTGTTTGAGAGAACCAAATCACATTTTACTTCATATCACATGGGTTAAAAAAAAAAAAAAAATTTCAGACTCCTTTGATCTAGGTGAGTCTAATCCTTTGTAAGTAAAACTTAAAAATACAATATAAACCTGGATAACTAGTTATTTTTATCTTAAATTGGTTATAATATTAGTTGTTGATTATAGAAAAAATTAGTGTAATTTTACTGATTTTTGTGGTCATATTTCAAATAGCAGTTTTCAAAACAGTTGTCTTTTATAAACACATAAAGCGGTTATTTTTGTGTACTTACCTCTTCTGATGGGAGGACACTGCTTACATACAACAATAATCTTGGCACTCATACTCTTGCCGGCTTGTTGAATTGCTAAATTTCCCTCCTTATATACATTAATGATTGATATTGTTGCATGCAGACTGCCAGCCCGCGTTATTGCTGTGATTACAGTTCCAGTTATTACTAGAAGAAAAGACATTTGATACATTTTTATTATTTTTTTTAGATACAGATTTTGAGGCATCATAAAAACTGATATTAGTATCGGTATGTAAGTCCATAATAAGGAAGGAAAGTATACCATATATAAGTATACATATACTAAGTATATTAATCCATAATAAGGAAGGAAACAATACTGGAAACAGTTACTAAAAATGTGGGTATCACCCGTAAGAGATAACTCACTACTGACAAATTTTGGTGGCACCAAATATAAAACTGTCCTTAGAATGTATTAGTCTCTTGCAAGCCCAGATCTAAGTTTTGATAATTTCAATTATACGGTACAATTTGATACTACTTTTAATGACTAATTTTAAAACAGTGGAGAAGTTGAATTGAAAACGTTCTAGCCAAAAGCTGAACTCCCAGCTCTCTGACACTCTCAAATGAGCAGCAGGGAATAGTTAATGCCCTAAGAGCTAATTTTGATCTGTGCGAGGCTTGATACTGACAAAAATGTGCCGATTTCAGTGAAATTTAGACTACAGATTAGACCATCATATCTCCCAAAGACCTCTCAGTATGAAAATAAAGATACCATTTTTTCCCTTGGGTGACTAGATTAATTTGTAGGCCATCTTTATTTGTCAAAAGGGAATGGTAAGTGGTACTAGCAATTTTTTTTCTTCTCAGATCACCTTTTGTAAATAAGCTATTCTATCCTAAGATCAATTAGATCTTCAGTTATCAAGAATGTGCAGCCAGATTTATTTTACAAATCTGCATAATCCACATTCTGGGTTAGGCGTTTGTAAATTTGTGCATTATCTTCCTTTAATCCAGACCTTTTAATTAAATGGGAATGTTCAAGTCCAATTGAAAGAGAACTGTGGATGTTAAAATGCTGGGTATTGGAGTTATATGTCTAGAAACAATAAAAATGAAATGCATGATGAAAGAGAAATAGCTCTTATTTTCTAAATTCATAAAGCCAGCAAATAAACTTGGAATAAATCATACTCTACAAACAGCACACCTTCTGTTCTTACCTTAGGATACATTTGCATTCACAGTGCATACAAAATATTTTTACTCTTACTCATGCCATGGAAAAGACTGAAAAATGTCAAGTATTTGACAAAAGGTGAGAGTGAATGTGATTTATTACCCTGATGCTAGAGGAAAAAGAACAAGTTTTACACAGTGTTATTTACCGTCAACGGCGAGAGCTGAGGCACGGTCAGTAAGGTTTTTTTCCCCTACCTGCTTCTTTTGGTTTTGGGCCAGCCTACGCTGTTTGCAAATTAAAACAGGCTGGTGGTCAAGAGCGGTAGAGGGTCGTGCTGCAGTGACTCCATTCTGCTGTAGGGTACAGCCACAGCCCTCAACTGTTTTTCTAGCAAAATGATGCAAAGCTGCCCCCACTTTCCTGAAACAGCAGATTTCCTCAAATCTCATGGGATTAGCTATAAAGTTAGAGAGAGGGATTAAAACAAACAAAAAGTGGTTGGGGGGAGGGGGGGGAAGTTGTCCCATCAAATTTTTAGGCATGTTATAGGGGATTAAAAGAAGCTTCCAGTATTAATATGGGAAAATACTCTTGAGACATAACTGAATAAATCAGCAGTGACAATGCCATCCAAATATACAGCAGACATCGTTTTTCCTGAGTGGTTTGTGTCTGTGTACAGAGGGCAGTGCTTGTAAGCTTCCATGCCTTCTAACTTCTTTTAAAAATATTTTGGAAGTCTATAAACGGAATTGTGGAATAGTCAGCAGGTACAGCATAAAATGTGTATTGGCTGGTTACACACAAATGAGATGACAATACAGTAACTGAATCAATACTTTCCTCTAGGAGGTTGTCACACATTGTCATTTGCTTTTCAGATTGAGAAAGTACGTTTGTTTGAGATATATGTGCAGCGCCTATTTCGGAATATCTCCAAGAATGTATTGAGTGAAAACACAGATACTAATGTCAGATAGACACTGATGGTGTAAGATGGTGTAAAAATATAGCCTATATATTAATGATAACTCAGAACTACATCTGGTAAAATTCCTATGGGTCTAAAAACACAGTGCCAAGTGAATAATTAAAAAGAAACAAACTTTGCTTCCTTACCGAAGTTGCTTGAACAATAATTGCTTTCCAGAGTCCCGCTCCTCTTACACTTTTGCTGGCACAGGGCAACTGTAGGTTTCGCAACTTTTTGAAGAGCAAAAAGTAAATTGAAACTGAATTGAGGTATCTGATACCAATGCAAAGCAGTATGTTTAATAAAAGAAGAAGAAAGATGAATAATGCTGGTGTATACATTAACTAGATCTGGTATTGCGAGGGATGAACACCACAATAATATTCCTTTCCTCTGCCATCACCTCCAATCATCATCATCTCATGTGTGTCTCAGCTACGTCCCTGTTCTAATGACCTCACAGAATGGGATGTTACCAAAAATTTACATTTGATTGCAGTGTGATCTTAAATATGTAACTTATTTAGTGTTGCCATGCAGCCCTAGTAGTACACTTAAAGTATCCTAACGTGATATTACAGTAACACTCAGAGAGAGGGGGTGGCCTTTTATCTGAAATTACCGTACTGTGGAGGAAGAGAGCAGAGCTCAAATTCCTGACTCTTTTTTTTTTTTCTAAATTTTTCACATAGCTTCAGGACATGTAGTACTGTATAATTTTTACTGATGACATTTTGAAAGACAACGTAACGTTTGAAGTACCTATTTAATATTAGGGGTTGACATTTCCTTTCTGAAATGGAATGCTTTGTTTATAAACAAGTGAATACACTTTGTATTTTTTTTCCTCCTTGGGTGGATGTTAATAGCCTCTGTGCTTTACTCAGCTAACCCTTTCTACGTAACGTGTCGGGATGAAGTATTTTTAAGGCTTTTATGTCCTTTTCAAATTTGTTTGGAATTGGTCAATGACATCATAGTTATTGGAAACACAGATCTAAGACAGATTAAAAAAACCCAAGCCCCTACGTAACACTAATTTCCAAGAAAAAGTAAATTAGTTATGAAGAATATCTTTGCATTTTTTTACTTTCTTTAGAATAGAGCATTTCACAGAAGTTTTATTCAGCCTATACTTTCTGAAAAAGAATTTCTGGCTAATTTTCCAATCAGTAATTTATACTTGTACTTCTCTTTTAATTGAATGAATTGATTCTTTTTATAATTTTCCAAGTTTCTGAGATTCAGCTGAATGGCATTAAAACTACTTTGTCTTCAGTGTTATGCCCATGACTGTTAGAAGATCTGCATACTCACTATTTTGCCTTTCAAATCCAAAGTTTAAAAATTGGACCCCTTATTTCTCATTGATTTGGGGTTGGTTGTTTGGTTTTGGGGTTTTTTTTTTCAGTCTTCACATGATTGGTATGCAGTGTGACTCTTTAGAAAATTAAATGCCTCCCACAAGGAAAAGTGTTCTGAAGAGCGAGTTACTATGTCTATGGAAGCGTATCTACTCATGTTCTACAGGACGTAGCCTCAGATCTACACGGTCACGGGAGTGAAACTCCTACTGCCATCGCTTCCGCTGCCTGGATGTGTCTGCAGAGTTCTTTCATACTACTGTGTGTTTCTATTTTTAATTATATGCCGAGTTGCTTTTTGTAAAGTGACTTCTGTGTAGAATACAATGTAGAAATAATACACTATATTCAGCTCCTAGAACTTTAAACTAAATGATAATTTTTCAAATTATTATTTCAAATTACAGTTAGCGCTTGGCAAGGTGCCATGCCATTTAATTAGTTTTCCCGTCGCACCGCATCAGTTGCTAGGTCAAGCAAGTACCTCCTATCTCAATGCTACATGCAGCACCACAAAAACTAAGAATTTAATGTTCCTTGAGTCTTGCAATTCAGTGTCCGTAGCAGGAAGACAAGAAATGTAGCAGGTAGATGAGTCACAGGGGCATGCCAGTATGGTAGCTGCCAAAAATTTATTGAGGTGCTCTGATTTTTCTAAATTTAAAACTGGGATTATGCATTACAAAATACTCTTGTTTGGTCCTCTCGGGGGGGTGGGGTGCTAACACGTCAAGCTTTACTTCTGAGTTTAGTAAATTTTGGTTGGTGACTAGCTTCGCTATGATTTGTCAGTAGAGGCTGCCTATTGTTTGTACAGACGAGTAAGGTATTTTAGCAAAATTCTCCAATGCAAAATTGGAGAACTGAATTAAAAGTTTAGTCGCCTACCATTTTACAGGTAGCCATATTGACAGGCAAATGCATTACTTGATCCAATGAAACAAGAAAATCAATTACTTAACCATATGTATTGGATTAATCTTCATTACTTTTATTAATGTATTGTATAGCATTTACTTATTTCTTCAGGTACTAATATTTTTATGTAAGGTAGAGACTGAGGTAATTCTTGAAAGCACCTACTGAAGTTAAATATTTTATTAATGCCTGAAGTTCTGTGCAAGTGTGAACAGGTCTGATTTGCAAGACAATAAGCTAAGTCTATTTGAACTAGACACTTCGGAATGCAAATGATTGATCAGAAATTTAACTGAACTGTAGAGGTTTGGTGTGCTTTGGTTCGTTTTTAAGATCAGAAATGCCTACACCATGCATAATTGATCAGACATTGAAAGGACTTACATCTGTCTGCCTAACAAGTCCTTTTGAACGCCTTCCCTCTGTTGTCCTCTCTCAGATGATATTGCATTGTTTTTATTTTCTGACACTGATGTTGTCATAAAAATTGATTTGGAATTAATTAGTAAAGTACACCTCTTTTGCACGTGCACACACAAACAGCTCACAGAGCAAAACTCAATGGCAAAACCCTGAACACAAATGCAGTGTGAGATATCCGACAGCCTGGATTAGTTGAGACCAAGTGTTTGAACTAACAACTTCGTTAAGAAGTGCTTTATAGTGAAGAAGAGCTGAATTATTTATTATTAGAGTAGCAGTCACATCAGAATGATTTACAGGTCATTACGATTTCATTTTTATAATGTTTATTTTCATCTATTTTAAATACCTTTCATTATCAGTATTTAAGCACCACAGCTTGTTGGTTTCCTGCTGACAGGCTGTTGCTGTCCTGACTTTTGATGCGTTTTAAGTACAAATCAGGTTATGTGTTGCAAAAACATCATAAATAATTCGGTTTTCTGCTATAACTGTATCTTAAATCTCTCACGTTCAGGTTATAGAAATTATAAGAATTTATCCCTTCAATATCTCAGTAATGAGGTAGTTTTGGCAATGCCTTCAGAGAAATCCTCCTCTGATCTTTCATATATGCTGTCTAGTCTTAAATATAAAAGGAAACTTATTTTTAGTGTGACACATTTCTTTAAGTTCCCATCCCTGATTTTTTTAAAATAAAAATAATTCTAGGAGAGTGTCATGTTGACAGGATGTTGACAGAATCTGAAGAGGGCTCAGGTGGCTTCCATACCAATTTTGTTTGATCTTAGTAACTATATGAAGAAAAATATGGTTAGATTTTTACATGTTAACTTGTATAGAAGAAAGAGTTCTTTTAAATAAAACTATTTCCTAAAATATTTAGAACTTCTTATACAAAAGAACTTTGTTCATCCATTCTTCTATGGACTTTGCTAGTTAACTGTCAAAAATTGAGAAGAGACAGGAAAATTCTCTCAGCTGGAGCAAGTTACTGTTACACTGAACTCCCGCCTGGATAGATTTCCTTTTTTTAATCTTAAGTAAATTCTCCCTTGAGTATATTAAGATACTCCCTTGAGTATATTAATTTTAATTCATTCTTTCAATATTTGAAATACTAACAAACCATAAACCTGTAATTTTTAATATACTTTCTATGACATTTTTTCGTAACCCTCTCCTTGTCCTGGAATGATTTATTTTTCTAAGAAATAAAATAAAGCCAGTAAAACTTACTTGAGGTAGCAGGGACTGTTGTGGTAGTAGGCGGAACTGTAGTTGTGGGTAACTTTTTTGGTCTAAATTTATAATGGGCAATAAAGCCATCAGCTGTTAAGCTTAAATCAGACAAAAACTGAATGAGCAACTCATTTCTCTCAGACAGAATAGGCCTGAAATAGAAAAACAAAAAATTTCCATTGTTTTGAATGCAATGACAAAAAGCATTAATAGCATTCTTCTTACAAAAAAAGAGAGAGCGCGCTTCACTTTAATTACTGGTCTGAATGCAGCATCTGCCCCCAGACTAATATTGAAATACATGTTTCTTTGCTGGCAAGTCAGACACTGGTGTTATGAGTGTGAAATTCATTCTGATGAATCATCTAAACCTCTGATTCCTGAAGGTTATGTCAATATGAGTATCTTTAAATTCTTCTGTGTGACTTCATTGCAGACTTCACTCGGAATGGAAGGGGCTAGATTAACACAGTGGGAAAATATATTGAAGAAATCCTCAGTTTATAGTGGAGGTAAGTAAATGGGTTTTTTATTTATTTGGTTTTGTTTAATGAAAAACATATTACGCATTTGGAAGGCCTTAAGAAAATGAATTCAATGTTGGATTCTGTAATTCTTCGACAAAAACACTAAAAATAAAATGTTGTGGGTTGTTATTTCTCTGGGCTCAGTTTTTGTCAATGATTGGATATTCATTACCACGGCCTTGAACAGCTAATGGAGTTATTTTCTTAGGATTTGAAATGTCATAAGCAAGCACTGTTCAGTGTATTAGTTTTCAGCTCATAAACTGCATAGTACCTTCTGTGACGCTAACTGCCTCTGGATGTGGATGTAGTGCGATGAGACTTCATTCAAGATTACTGTTAGAGAAAATTGTATGGAATGCAAGTCTAGCCAAAGCAGCACGTCTCTCATTCCTTTGAGCTTTCCACAGACCTTGTCTCAATATTCATTAATAATTAGTAACACAAATTTTTCAAGCAAAACCACAGTTTTTGGAAAGAGGAAGAAAAATAAATACAGGGGCAAAAGAATCTTGGTGAGGAGAGAGGAGAATAGAAAGTGGTTTTAAGATGCAGTTTTACTAAAATGACTGTGTTGTTTCTTCCCAGCAAGTCTGACAGAGTTCACGAGCAGGAGTTCTTCAAAACACTTGATCAGGCCTTTGAAGTAAAAACTTGTGATCATGTCCCAGTTTTTTGGCAGGTGTTTCAGACATCAGTTTACTCTGATGGCCGCGTCTGACATAACCAAAAGTAAGTGCCTGGTTATCTGGAATTCTGTAGATTTACAGATGCCGGGGTAGTTGCACAGGTTACGCTTTTCTTGCTGCAGTATTGACACAGGCTGTGGACGTACGAGGGCACCGATTATCAGCTGCCTGAGAGCTTCGTTCTGTGTCCTGAACACCAGGACTACACCACCACATCTGAAAAATCTGACCTAGTCTGTGTAGCCCGTCTTTTTAAAAAAGGCTTTTTGTCTGAGAGGCAGGGGGTTTTTTGAGTAATTTGAGTAATTACTTCTCCTAATAAATTGTGATTTATGTATACCATTCATTTATGTGTCATAGTAATTGTATTTAGGATTCAGGTATGTGGTTACACTGTATGCTTGCTGGTCTGCAGTTGGATCTGAATTCATCTCTGCAACCACCAAATGAGCTGAAGGTATCCACTTTACTCATACTTCTGATGTATTTCTGTTACAGAATGCCACGTTACATTATCTGTATCTGCTGGTTAATGAGTTCCACTTTGCATAATTACTGTGTCAGACATGCAACTAATACTCTTTATAGCAGGCTTGCTTCACAATTCAGTTTACACACCATGATTTCTGGTTCTTTTACAACACTGGTCTTGGCCTTACTGTTTTTCTGAACCCAGCTGATAAATTATGGTGAGAATTCTGCAGGGCTAGTGGAAAATCCCCAAGAGCCATACTTTCCCCCTTTCACTGGATATAGAAGCTGCCTATATACAACTCTGCAAGGGAAAGTGTTCAAGCTCTATATTGGATCTCTGGTGAGGAAGCAATGCTATCCTAAAATTGGCTTTCAGGACACTTCTAACATTCTGCAACAGGAAATCTCATCTCTAAGCTATGCGGTCTGGGTCTGAGCCCAGTATTCTGCCCTTATTTGCCTGTTGCACAAAGTCCATACTAAAATGTCTATATTTTGAAGCCCACCAGGGTTTGGCAGACCAATTTACAGCTTTGACATGCTGTGGGGATAGATGCTGAGCCACAGTTGAGAGGTGGTTTAGGAAGCTACTCCTGGTTGCCTCTCAGGGACTAACTGGCGTTTCTTCCTTTTGCACTGCCCTGTCAGCCAAGACCAGATCCTGACAGTGCAAAATGTGCTTGCACAGCTGGGCTAGATTTTAGCTGGAAAGAGACAGCTAAGTCCCAGGGACTGGAGGCCACCAGCCTCATCTGTAAGGGGTGTTGTTCACTGCTGCCTTCTGAGAACCAAGGGAAGGACAAGATCTTGTGGAGTTCGGTTCTTACCTCAGTTGGAAAAGGTCTGAAATGTCACAACTTACATATAGAGTGAGTCAAACTAGACTCTAATCATGCTTCTGGCTTAAACTCTGTTCAACTAGGAAGCAAGTCCATTTGCTCCAGCGCTTTGGATCTGACTTGCACACAACAAAACATCCATGGCAGGAACTGAAGGCATTTGTACAGAACATCACTAGTTAAGTGTTTCCAATATGAGATTCTGTTAGCTTTTGGGGTTTTTTACAGTAGCTTCAAGGTAAATAACTTACTGTTCTGCAGTAACAGTTGAGTTGTAAGGGATGGATCTGCAAAGTCGCAAGGAGGTTCTCATGCTATGCTCGTCAATGGAATACCTGTCTACCTGGTCATAAAGTATTAAGTAATGTAACTAACGTCTGTCATCTACTGGTCGCTTTCTTTATTCTGTCTAAAGAAAGAGGAGTGTTTGCAATAGAATTCCTTTTGGGAAGGTGTGTTTACTTCAGATGGTGGTGATTTGTTATCTAATACGTACAGATGCTCACAACATTCAGGTCAGAGAAAACTGCCACCCATTTGGAGACCCATTCAGTCCATCTGCAGTCACTCCAAGTGCCACAGCACTGCGAGGCAACAATTCATCTTAGTTTCCAGGTAAAGCTCTAAGCTATAAAGTATGAAGTCACTTTGCTATGAATACATACGTGAGGCAAAAATGGAAAAATTCTGAATGTCATTTGGCAAAGAGGTGGAAGTGAATGTCCAAGATTTCTAACCCACCTCCCTGCCTTGAGGACTCAATACTAACTCTGCCTTGCAGAATCTCCTGCCATCTCACAGCCTTTGGGCTGGAGGCAATATGGAAAGATAGTTTACTTTTGCTAGTGAAGTTTTTCCTGAAAACAAGGAAGTGCTTATGTATGTAACTACAGCTAGAATTTAGCTTCTTGCATCATTTTAGTAGCCTGAATTACGTAGCACTTCAAGAACAATCTTACCCATAAGACTCTCTGTTATCAGTATCTTTTTATAGAGCAGTTTTTTTAACCTTACTACAAGAAGGGGGCCTGAAAAGAAATTAATGTAAGCCTGAAAAGAAGTGTCTTTACATAGAAAGTTTCAAATTGGAAGGGAAAAAAAAAAAAAGAAAGAAAAAAGATTTTTATAGAGCAGTTTTTTTAACCTTACTACAAGAAGGGGGCCTGAAAAGAAATTAATGTAAGCCTGAAAAGAAGTGTCTTTACATAGAAAGTTTTCAAATTGGAGGGAAAAAAAAAAAAGAAAGAAAAAAGAAAAGTGTAACTCAAGACCAAAAGCCTAAGGTGGCTGAAGGAAACTGAAGTTAATATATTTCAGGTGCAGCCCTACCCTTAATTAAATTCTTGCTGAATTTCTAATAAATTTCTGTAGGCCTAAGCTTACTCTATTTCTAGCACTGTCACGCTATTGCATAGCTGCTGCATGGAGAAGAAATAGTCCTACAGAATGTCTGCCTCCCCTCTCGTCTCCTGAGGGTATACTGCATAACCTTAAAAAACTCAGCCAAACAAAAAACACAAAAAACCCTCACAGTAAATCTCAGCCTAGCAAGCTATGCCTAGAAAGACTGAGGCATGCACCTCCTCCCCCTGTACCACAATCAATTGCCCTTGGGAATAAAACTAGCTGCCACTTCTGAGATGTAAGTCTAGTCACACACCTCCATGTATTTTTTATTTTTTTTTAATAGCTTGGATTTCTTGAAACAAAATGCATCCTTTTCATCTTCTAAAGCTACTCAGCTTTAAGAAGCTTGATTGAAGAGGAACAATGGGAAAGGAGAGCTAAAAATTACTAGCCTCACCCAAAAAACTTTACGCTTTTTGGGGAATAATTATGATCCACTATTGCTAGAGCTGATTATATAGTTGGGGGCGGGAGGCTTGGGAGGATGGGTTGTTTTTTGGGGGATA
Source organism: Aptenodytes forsteri (assembly GCF_000699145.1). Lineage (NCBI taxonomy): Eukaryota > Metazoa > Chordata > Aves > Sphenisciformes > Spheniscidae > Aptenodytes > Aptenodytes forsteri. Next base: position 3,184,377 of record NW_008796078.1, read on the forward strand.
GGTGAGTTGTGGGTTGCAGGGGGGGTTGTTGAGGGGATTTGGGGGCAGCAAGTTGATAGCAAAGCTGGTGAAAGCCTGCTGTGCTACCCAGCACGCTCAGGAAAGCAGTCTGTGCCATGAGAGAACGTGCCTTGGCACAGACAGAAGAGGTGGTAAGCAGCGATGCAAGGAGCAGCCAGGGAGCCAGCAGAAGGGAAGTGGCTGAGGGGGAAATGAGTCAGATAAAGTGAGTAACGAGCCAAGGGGCTAGAGAGTTCAGCTGGATCCTTGTACTTCAGTATCTATAATTAAAACATACATGTTAAGTGATGTTAGTGTTCAGCTACCATTAGTATTGGTATCATACCAGTATCAATAGCATTAGCATTAGTATTGGTGTTATTAGCCAGCGCTCTAATGAGGCTTGAGGGACAGGACAGGACAGAACACAGGTTGGAGCCAGGGCTAGTCATGGAGGGAGAGAGAAAAGGGAAAACCTAAGGAGAGACAAGATACTAAGCAACTCCTAGAAGTTCAATTGGAGGTAGAAAATGTCATATTTAATTTAAAAAAGAATAAAAATCTTTCAGAAGCCTAGTACAGAACTGTTAGCAAAATGACACATAGTGGTAGTGAAGTTCATAATTCAAGAAAGTTACTTACGCTGGTGGACTGTCTCCGCAGTACTTCCCGATTCTTTTAGCATCATCGATTTCCCCACCATTAAACACTGCGACATAGTCATATCTGCAGTAGTTGTCTCTCTCCACATCAAACTTCTCAAACTTTAACTCTATTAGCTGCAGGGAAAGTGTAAATAACTCATTAAGGTTTTGATATGCAGAATTTATTAGTGCTTCTTATAGTAAGTGACCTTTTCATATTAAGTACTAATTGATTTTTCTTTCCATAAAGGAGAAGTCCTTAATCCACTTAATTGTGGAGAAAAGTATTTTAATCCACGTGACTTCTCTCCAACAAATAGTTCAACGTATGACTCTAATATTCTATAAAACATTTTGTTGTCAAATATATGCAAGTAACTTCTGATAAAGTTATTTTTATGAGTGAATGAAAACAGGATAGTAGGTGTTAGGCGTTACGTTGCTTTTAAAATAACTGTAACAAATCTAAACCACAGAAAAGGGGCTTTTAGTGTCATTGCATCATTCAAGATACGCTAAAGAAAAAGCAAGGGCAAAGTTGGTAAGAGCCATTTCACTGACTTCATTAAGAGCAGGGTTTGAACCACTGTGGTTGCCAATGCTGGGTTTACTTGATGCAGAAATAAAAAGGTCAGAAACAAAAATATTGGTAGAAATAAAATTAGTAAATAATAAGACTAAAACCAAGAGAAAGTAAGTAGTTAAAGGAATTGTGTTTCCATACACGATTTCCATAAACATTCGGGCTTTACAAGTCATAAGTGAGAACTAGTATAACTCTGGTACTTCCAGTACTGATGCTATTATCTCCAATATGACTTGTATTTATGGACTTTTCTACTTAAGAAAGAAAAACAATGGACAAGAAAACAGAAATGGAATTTGCTACTCTGAAACGAAGTCCTGCAGTATGATGCTGTCAGTTGTGTGTAGCAAGGAAGAAAACACAACATTAACTGCGCGATTGAAACAGAGGTAATATATGCATTTAGGTTGCTTCTTTACATGAAGCACAACAGTATTTAAATCACCTTCCCATAAATAGCACAAATGAAGCTTGAATGACAGCACTGAATTGTGTTGATCGTAGCTATGCAGGATTTCTCTTTAAAGGTTTGTCTCAAACAAAGATGACATTAAATCTTTTAAGATTGTACAAAGAAAAATGAGTAATTTGTACATTGCATACACTTTATTTGATTTACTGACATAGTAAAAATGATCTTGTTCTACATTGATAGTAATGATAGCCTGTTATCACCTGATGTCTTAGTTTTGCCTGGATATGCTTTTGCACTATTCCACTGTGTAAGGCATCATTTTGTTTCCCATAAACTACGAGTAACCTAGGGGCACTTGGTTTCAGAGATGAGGGACAGGCTTGTTTCAAAAACCTTGTCGTCACGATGAAAAAATGCACTTTAAATGGAAGTACCCATCTGAATAATACGCTTGTGATCAAAAAAGATGGTATAGAAAGAAGTAATGCAACGGGGAGTAGAAATGCTAAATTTTTCCATATGCGGGCAAAACAGCAGGCCATAATATCTACTTCACTATTGTTCATAAGTGCGCTTTGCACTAAAAGAAGTATTTTGTGATAGAAGCTCTTCACCATCATGAGAAGCTCCTCCATCTTCTGTAATAAATGAAGTAATGACTGGTTTGTATTAGAAGCAAAAGAGTGCCTTGTTTTATTGCTCATATGCTTGTGAAAAGGAAGTACAGACAACAGCACCTAAACTTTGGCAAATGGAAGAGTGAACAGCTTTTTGTCTGCACTTGGAGAGAGACGCTTATTCACTACTTCCTCAAAAATGGCTTTTGTCACTGTCAAAATTCTGCCTCGTTTGCATGCAAACAGCCACTATTGCAGTACATGAAAAATACGTATTTGGAAACTTGTAGATTTATGGAACAGGATCTTCAAAAGGCACAGGATATAATGCCCTTATTTTTATGCTTATATAGCCTTTCTTAAATCTTCTCTACAAGCTTAGGAAAAGTTTTTAGGCTTACCTAGAGATATTTGGAAAGAACCAAAGTAATCTGCAGTTTACAGATAAGGTTTTAAAAATCACTGCCTATCTATAGGATTGTTAAATGACCTGTATCTAGGAAGCAAGGAATGTGGATTAAAGAGGAGTACAGGAAAGACTAAGCTGACATACCGCTTCCTTCAGCTCAAGAAAATATCTTGGTAAATGGAAAAGTATGAAAGATCTGAAGAATATATTTATCTGGGGCAGCTTTTTTTATTTGGAGGATTATGGTCATGAGGAGAAGATTAAGAGGAAAGTTGTCTTTACATGTAGAGGAATTTAAAAAGCTGGACGTGGTTAAGAAAAGCAACCTACCAAACATGCTTGGACGACCAAAACATTCAATCGTTGTAGAATTCCTGCTAAGGTACAGTGCAGATGGCTCGGCAACAACCAAAAAATGTGAAGCTAGGATTGAGATTAGCCCTACAGCATAGGGAACACGCTTGTGTTTGCCATGCTGGCAAATGGCGGCAAATGAGCCCTCTTGGTCTGCCGTCACATCTCTTCAGGTCTTAATGAAGTGGTAACATATGCTCTGATGGCATCTGGCTAATTAAGCAAGCGTGTTATGAGGTGGAGCCTTCAAATTATGAAATAAAACAAACTTTATGAAATGTACATTGAAAACCCCTGTGCAGGACACATCTGAATATACTCCCTGTACTGTAAGCAGAATAAAATAATTTCTGCGTTTAATAAATTCAATCAGCTCTGCCTGGGTACCTTAATAACAAACTGCAGCAACGCTGAAAATGCTACAAATGTTGTTAGACTTAAACCTAGCATTGGTCATCATCATGTTTGGTCCTGAGATGATCGCCTGCCCTAACCTAATTTGCATGGTTTTGTTAATTAACAAAATCATCTTCCAAAAAAATCTGTTTTAAAAGCCTCACCAGTCAGAGATGCCTTAAAAAGTTTAATTTAGGGGAATGTATCAATGCACAGAAGAGGACATACGATGTTGAGAAAGCACAGGAGTTACTGGAGTGAGCCAGGTAATACATGAAAGGAAGGCGGGCGTCGCTGGAGCGTGGGTGTGCCTGCACTCCTTGCACGTACCGAACTTCAGATTTCAGCCAGATAGCATTTTTATTCTTGCAGTGCAACGCAGGCAGCGCGTTGTGCGAGCAGGCTGTTGATGAGGTGTTAGTCCTTGCAGGCCACGGAAGCTGGGCCGTGCCGGCGGGGCGATGGCAGCGCCTTACCTGGTTCTTCGGGGCGACGATGTGCCAGGAGCAGGTGACTCCCGCTGGGTAATCTCGCTCCGGCCAGTTGGGCGTTTGGAAGGACCCCGACGGCTTCTCCAGTCGTCCCCCACAGTACTGATCCCCTGCAAGTACAGCACACCATGCTGACCAGAGTGCAGCAGGGATGCAGGTAAGCCACGTAATGTGCTTGTTTTACTGCAGGGGCCTCTCTGAGGGAGACACGGCCGGTTCCAGCTGGTTCCGGCCGCCTCTGCCACGGCCCTACCACAGGACACGGCTGAGCCCGTCAGCTCAGCTGGTGGCACCTCCGGGAAAACGTAGTTAATAAAGGGCAGAAAACGCCAGACGTGGAGGAAGAGGGGGGTAAAAAAAAGAGTGAGCAGCATTCCTGCGAACACCAGGGATGGAGGAGGAAGAGGAGCCGCAGGTGCTGAAGCAGGCATCCCCGTGGCCCATGGGTGAGCTGTGCCGGGGCTGACGGGCATTCCCGAAGGAACTACGGCCTGTGGAGAGCCCATGACAGAGCGGGTTTTTTTTCATCCGTATCTCCTCCTCCCAGTCCCAAATTACAAAGCTACATCGGGTATGTAATCCTTATTTATAATATGATTATGAACCTTCTTTATTAAATTAACTCTATCACGTCAGAGTCATTTAATATATCTTCTGAGAAGTTATCAACACAGGGATCCAATGGGAAAGACTAATAAATAACTCATCACCTGCACTGTGTCTGCCCAACAACCCGTCTAGTCTGGTATCATGCTAATAGCAAAGGCCTTGAAAAAGAGTCACTCAGCAGGGCGATACCACCTCCCTGTAACCTCCCAGCCTCTCGCAGTTCGTGGCCTTCCCAAGCACAAGGCAATGCCTTTATGTTTAATAATCTCTAACAAATTTTTCTTTCGCCTGTTTTTCTAATTGTTTTTAAACCAGTGTAGAAATTCACAATCCACAATGTCCCCTGGCACAGGACTCCACCACTTTACAGCTCACTGAGAAAAATCGCCCTCTCTCTTCCCTTGCAGCCACTCGCTCATCTGTTTTTTGTATTAGAAGAGACAGCGACTGTGGTCCCCGTTCACTGCCTCTGTACCGTCATGACTTTACAGCCCTCTCCTACACTCCCCTTGACCTTCTCTTTTCCAGCATGAAAAGGTCCATGCTGTGCAGCTGGTCTTTGTGTAGAAGATGTTCCTTAACTCTATCATACTTGTTGTCTCTGATTGCTTCTGATAGTTTTATTATATCCCATTCTGAGATGGGAACATCAGAATGGCACACAGTGTTCAAGATGCATTATGGATTTATAGTGGCATAATTTTTTGTTGTTATTGTTTGGTCTTTATTCCCTTTTCAAAAAATTGTTAAGTTTCTGTTTCTTTTTTGATACCTATTGAGCACTGGATTGATGCTCAACTATTGTTTTCATAAATTATCTATTTTAAACCTTAGATCTCATTCCTAAGCGGTAATAGTCAATTCAGAGCCTGTACTGTACAGAAAGTTAGGGTGTTTTCCCCTTATTTGCAACAATTACCTACATTGAATTTCATCTGCCATTTTATTGACTAGCCATTACCATATTGCTACTAGATGCAGTTCTTCCACAACTCTTACAATACTTAGCCCTCCTCTTTACTACTTTGATTAACTATGATGGCTAAACAGTTATACATTGCTATTTGCTAAGGAAGATAATTAATGAATAAGTTGAACAGCACAATCTCTGGCATCACATCTCTTTAAGCACTAATGTGGCTCTCCATAGGGTTGTACAGTTATATTTGTCTTCAGCACATACGTAACTGTTAATTACCTCTTTCATGTGGTTCTGCTGCAGAAAACTTCGCAATGAATCCACTTCCAGCAGTATTAGCATCTGAAGTCATCTGCACCAACATTTTATTGCTGTTGGATACAAGGGCACCTGGTTTCACAGTACCACAGAACCTGCCGATGCGTTGTCCATTGGCATGGCCGTTGTATATATCCACAAAATCATATCGGCACAAGTTGTCACTTTCCAGGTCTAAATATTTAAAAGAAACAACCACCACTTTTCCTTCTGGGACCTGCAGCGAGAGAGGGAGGGAGGGAGGGAGGGAGGGAGGGGAGATATGTATCTTGAAGTGTGACTGACACCACATATCTATCTGATCCCACTATTTGCATGAGTATTTTCATATTCTTCACTTCTCGCCAGTTAAGCACTTTTTGTCAACTATACTCCAGGCAGAGTGGTTTTTAAAATCGTACTGGACCAATCATAAGAAGAAAGCTCTGGCCATCTCTGTTGCCATTATCTTCTTCCTGATCCACAGTATCATCTAGCCAGGCTCATATAGCTGATTATATACCATCACCGCCCAGTTCAGCTTGGCATGTTTCTCTTATTTTCTGCTGAAAGTATGCAATCAGCCATGCAGCTCCCTGTCACCAAGTAAGGTGAGGAGGATGAGATTAATATGGTTTAAAAAAAAATATGGAACAAGCAATTTACAATTTTGATCAAATGAAATGGCCTCTCATCTTGCTGATTTGTGTCATAAAGTTTCATAGTTTGAAGGGTTTTTTAATTTACTGACACACGACTTACATTTATAAATAAAATTGGAAACTTTATGGCTAATGCTGCGCAACCCTAATATTTAGTTATCAGAGTGGGTACATTTAGCTTGAAGGCTGCAGTGAAAGAATTCTATTTGGAAAGAATATGTAAAACTATAAACAGAGAGTTCAAAAGAACCATTAGTGGGTGTCCTCAATACAGAAAAGAGTTTTGTTTTCTGAAACGTCTGAGGAAACATGACAGGGCAAATCTTTTTACACGTCTGCATCTGTGGACATTGCGAAAGAGGCAAGAGTACTGAGAAGGATGAAATTAAGAGAGCATAATAGTTTACAAGGAGGAGAACATTTCCTGGGATAGAGTTGCAAGCTTTTAAGAGAATAAGCAGCATACTGAGAAGTGAAAACTATTCTAACAAAGCACTCAATGCTACGTAACAGGACAGGAAGAAGGGAAACAGTATTTTAAAGTATAGAGGGACCCTAGACAGGCAAAATGTAATTATCTGCGTTCAATTCACAGCCCAGTAGAGTGGTTACCTATTAAAATACTTGCAGCCGTTCTATTTTACTGAGACACTGCTATTATTTTCTGCTTCAAATATATAACACACACAATATATCTGCAGTAAGTCCATACTTAAGCCACTTTATTTGAGTTCATTAATTTTTCCCTTCCTTAACAGTGACTCATTTTAAACCACCAGTTTGAGATAAACTACAACTAAACTGTTCCTATATGAAACTGTCAAACAGTGTTTCAATGTTGTGAGTTTCAACAGTTAAAAATGCCTTGTCAGGTATAGATGGAAGTGCTATAGATGGAAGTGACCGCTTAACCCACAGAAGATACTAATACAGGCAGCAGCTCTAGATGTAGTGAAAAATGTGTTGTAGATATGTTAAGGTTACTCATTCATGCGGCTGCTTTTATGTCCAGTGCTGATACTGATCCTGCAGCAGGACAGACTTTTGCACGAGCCGTTTCCAACTGCCCGGGGCCCACGTACGCACTGGCTGACCAGCCCACTGCAGTTCCTGTTGCTGGTTTCAGAGTATTTTCCTTTAAGTTCAAAGTTCTCTCAAAAATGCATTCAGTTCCCCTGTGCTGACGTACATCACTACTACTACTACTACTACATCAAAACCACAAAACTCATCTAATCTTACCCAGAAATTCCAAAGCATAATGACTATGTTTTAGAAAACTTTAAAGCCAGATGTTAGGTTTAGAACTCACACTACTGAAGTGAGCAAGCCCTATAGCTGGTACCAGAAAATAACCCACAAGTATGTTTAGTCAGCGTAAGGCCAATACAGACACATGGTCATATTGTAAGATGTTCTGTGAAAGCAATATGACTCCTTGAATCACTGCTCTCATAACTAAATCTCTGATTATTGCATTCACTTGTCTTCTGGTCTGAATCACTAAGAAGCATTAAGACATGGTCATTTTAACAGAAAAAGAGGTAAAAGGAATTTGGTATTCCTGTCAGAAGATCTGAACGTTATTTATGGTTATACTACAAACTCTATGCGACCAGACAAATCGGTTCAAAAACGCTGGCTGTAAAGTTAGTCAGATAAAGTCAGATTTAGGCAGTTAAATTTAAGCAGCCTTTTTTCCAGAAGTATGTATGTAAAATAACATATGCTCTTTTGGGGTGGAACACTCATTATTCATAAGTTTGTACAACTGGTACAACAGGATCCAAATGAGGTGACCTTTAAAGGTTATCATGTTTTAAACCGGACTGAGCTGTTATGCCTACAGTTAAGATTGTCCAACATTTTTCACTACAGTGTCTTGCAGCTTTGATACAACTTATCCATCTTCAAGAAGTTTCCCCTTTTCCTTCCATTGTTCCTGAAAGTTAAGCAGAAGTTGCTCTATCGTATTAAATAGTTTTATCAGTGCTTATGAGATTTTTCCCTACTTTCTCAGCTTGAATTGCTTCTTTGAAGACACCGACTCCCTCCCAGAGTTTGAAGAAGGAAGTTGAAATGTGAGAGGTGGCTGGTTCTGGGGTAAGAAAAGGTCTTTTTGCTGTCCTTGTAGAAATGTATTCAGATTTAACCAAGTGGTTATCCCTCAGTCATGCTGACGGGTGCTCACTGACAGCTTTGTTCCACGAGCACATGGAACCAGCGTTGCTCTGCTCACATCAGCCTCAAGGCACTCAGTCCTACCCCCGGGTTTCCCGCTCCCTCTTGCTGCCCCAAGTGGGGTGTGGGGAACCAGGACGTGGGACTGACCCGCGCTCAAGAGGGAGAGGACGCTGGCAAAGCAGCCAAACTCTGAACTGCCAGACAACCATCACTCAAGTCTTGGGTTTTCTGTTTCATGGTATAAGTAATTCTGTGCAGTGTTGTATGCTTCTTTCTCCTCTCTCCACCGCTGACTACGTTATACTAGACTACATTATGTTATCTAATTATATTTCATTATAGTTTTTAATCTCTCTAGCTTCTCTTAGTTCAGTGTACTTGATCTTGGTCAAGACTGTTCCCCATAGATGTACTGAGTTTCTAAGTTTTGTTTCATGACAAGTTGTAAGAAAATGTGTAGGAAAAACTCAGCCACATGGTCGTGAATGTTTAACAAGGAGCCTACTCTAGATTTTAGTTGTCAGAATAATCCTTGCTCACATGTAGCTGAATTTGGGGAGATTAAGTCATTTACAGAAATGTGTGAACTGGGGCCCTTAATCACAGTCACTACTTACTGCCATTACTTTATAAAATAATGTCATTGCTTATTAAAATAATATTTGTCATTATTCACAAAAATAACAAATTTGTTCCAGCATGTTAAATCAATGAAAAGTTTGTGGTCTGACCAGGTGACACTCAAGAGTGCAGAGGATGGTGGTTCCACATTCTGGCAGCAGCCGCTCCAGTTTGCAGCTACTCCCAAGGAATCCCACCCTAAATACAGGTGCCTTTGCAAAACAAGACTTTTCTTTCATTTCTACCATTCCCCTTTTTTGAATGTTGAAAACTAGTGTGCTAAAATCTGCCAATGTTTATCCTAGGACCTTTAAAATATTGCTCCATGAGAAACACAGGGGAGAAAGTAAAGGCCAGCATGACTCAGTATTGTTTACTTTGAGCCACATCCGAGCCTGATGCAGTAAGATGATGGGATACCTCAGAGGAAGAATTGGAAGGAATTGCAGCTCTTAAGAAAAAAAGAGGGAGGAGTCAAAGGAAGAATATGTGATGCTTCCCCTGCAGGGTGTGCCTTATTTTTCTGTTTTATCCATCCAGCTGGTATCTTTCAATGACAGAGACACTTCAGCTTCTGCCTCTCCTTGTCACACTGAGGGTGACTGACCCATACTTGCCCTGTGCTTCCCTTCCTATTTTAACTCTATGAACTTCTTTAGGATCAGAAATTATGACGCTAAACTCATGTGAAGGATGCCTTACTCCTATTGAAGGCTAAAGGAAAATAGCATTCCCTGAATTTTTAGGGGGAGTTTTTCTAGAGCAGAATTCCCTAAAATCATCCGTGCAGATTATTAACCTCTTCAGAAGGGCATGATTATTTCATATATACAACCCACCACAAAATAAGGTCCCTAGATTTTTTTTGTTGTCATTCATTGCAGGTGTTTCATATAATGTTAATCAAAGTTCACTTACATTAAAAGTAGTTAAGCTGTTTTTCTGTTGTTGTTCTGACTGAACACAAAGCCCTCTTCATCATTGTGCCTCTCTCAGTTCTGGGGAGGATTCCCAAACTGTCATACTTTTCAAAATTACTTGGTTTAGATTATTTGCTTTGAAAATAATCTTTTGGTGGGGAAAAACCCTTAAATGCCAACTTCCTGAGAAAATATTCTGCCTAATTTTTAAACCTATATGTATATGGGTTTAATATATTTTTGTGTATGTTTAATACCAAATGCTGATTGTATGTTTTGCCATAGCACTCCTAGGTAGACTTGAAAAATACATCAGCTACCTGCAAGCCAAACATATTATTTCTCTCTACTGAGAATGAATGTGAAAGTTATTTGGAGTTACATCCTGGGAAGAACCACAGTTCCTGCCTAGCCGCTTGTTCCCTAGTTCCATCCTCTCCAGCCACAAAGGAACAATTTTTAAAAAAAAATCGTATTAGCTGCTCTCCCTGACAAAGGCACTAGATTCTGTTCAGCTATTTCTTTTCTGGCAATACAACCATGCGTGAAGATCTGTTCTCTACTGGAAGGGCAGTTTCACAATGATATGGGAAAATGAATGCTTAAAACGTAGAGAAAATGATTTAAAATATTTCACTCCCCCAGGGCAGATTCCCAACTCCCCTGATAAGTAAATTTTTCAAACCTTGCTTATTGTCAGCAAACCTGCTGGAACACAGCTCCTGAACCTATAAAAATATAACCTTACATAACTCTGACAGTCTTCAGAATTATTGTTGCACATGAAGTTGTTAGAGTTTTATGGGAACTACACAGTCTGCCAGAAAAACACAATACAGCAGTCCAGATTCTTGGACTTTGTGACACATTTATGTGAGGTGATGGCCAAGAAGGATTACAGAGTATTAAAAGTAAATGTATATGACATATTTTAGATAAAGCTATATACATTACTATAGGAAAGGAAATAGCTGTACAAATGACTTCTCAGCAAAGCCAGCTAAAAGCTGCTGGGTAGTCTGCCAAGGTTGTAATATAACCACAAGCATGTGCTGAACACTTCTTAGAGCTCTTAGAATAGAGAAGCTATTTTCTTTAGCCAGCTGAAAAAGTCCCAGTCTCTTGAAATAACAGAACCATAATTGAGTTAGAGAGACTCTTCTAGCTTTAGCAAACCAGTTGGAAAGATTTCAGCTGATACCTGAATGCTACATTGCTTTATCTGTATTACCCATAACGTTTTCTAAACCTATTTTCTTCTAAAGACTTAATTAGCTGTCACTCTGCCTCTCTGTGGATTTCTTCTATAGACGATGAGATCCTGTAGTTGAGAAAACAACAGCTTCGTGCTTCTTGTGACCCAGACGCAAAGTGGGTCTTTGCAGACTTGTCAGATCCTGCATTAGACAGAGTGTTTTCAGGAAGGTGTTCACAGCCCTTGGCTAAAACGGACAGGCAAAAAGTCTTAGTTACCTTCTAAGATCAGATGCTAAATGAGGAAGCCTAACAGTAACGACAGCGTATTTCTTCACGGCCGTGTAACTGGCTTTCTTACTTGGGTGCTATTGCAAGCTATTCTGAACCCCAGCAGTATCTGGTGAAAGGATTCGGCTGTTTAAATTCAGGCTAACCAGACCCTTGAGTGTAACACTTTCCCTCAGTTTGGTAAATCATCCTCTTCTTAAAGAGGGTGCAGGCTTAGTCTTGCAAGTTTTATAGTCCTCGCCTTCCCTACATCCTTCCTGCATATCCAAAAGACAGGGCGTTCTACACAGTTGATGGGGAAAAAAAAATCAGCTTGGCTTAGTGAACAGTATTGTCTAATAGGGGTTAAATGAGGTAGGGGCACAAGAAAGCCGGGACTACTACAGTCGTGCAGCCCTTCTCTGGCTTTGCGCGAGCTACAGAGAATAGGTATGCAGCAGACGAAGAGCGGGAGTAAACGGCAGCACAGCAGAAAAGTGGGAGTCAGGACGATCATGAAATGCCAGAAGCCACCAAGCTCCTCCCGTGGTCAGTAAAGCCCGAGTGCAGACACATCTCTGCTACAGCTTTGTGGTAACGCCTCTCACAATGTCCAGGCTAATCTGGAAGCTCGCATCTTGTTGGCAATAGCCACATTAAGTCTGCAATGAAACCACTCTGTATGGACTTTTTAAATACAATCAGTTGTTCTCTTCTCCCTCTACCCCCGATATATGATGAAGGGCAGATCCATAGGATGCTTCAGTAAATGCTTCTTCAGTGCTGCCTGCATTTGTAATCTGAATTTTTTACTGGTAAAAACTTTATGCTGTTATAATAAAAATTATTATTTCCCTCTGGATTCAATTTTGAACTTTTGAAGATCTCATACTGAGTTATATTGGTAAACTAACTTTGGAGGTTTTTTCCCTTTTATTTAAGCCATGTGTGTATGATTCCAAATGCAATTTGCGTCTGCTCTTCAGATTGTAAGGTGGGCCACGCTAATTGCTGTAATCTCAGCCCCTCGACAGCAGGAAGCAAGTTTATTTATGAGCATACACTGTATTTCACATCATACTCTTCTGGATAAAGTCAGTCACAGATTAAAGGTAACCTCTAACTTGGCCCTAATAATAATGCAACATAAAGGTGCAGAAAGCAACTGTTGCAGCTTCACTGGTATCCTTCAGATAAAATGATTAAAATTACATCACTTGTTTGGTATGGGAGTTGTTTTAACCAAACACTGTAAACAGATCAATGTCTCCTGCTTTGCGTCAGCATCTCTACAGTAGCAGGAGACAATTATCCTGTGACATCCTATTCTACTGCCAACACCTAGCCTGTAACGCAGTCTTTGAACTGAAGTTGTCTTTAGTGATCCCGTCAACACGCAGACTAATTTATTTTTTTATGCTTTCTTATACTTCTTTTTTTCTGCAAAGCCCATATCCTAGGCCTGAATGTCACAGGAGTTCTTAGTGAACTGTGCCTAAAAAATGGAGAGGAAATTTGGTGGGCGATTTTGGAAGGCTTAATTCGTGCAGATGTGAGGAAATCGGAATAATCATTCATTCAAATCCCTTTCTCCGAGTTTGTGGATAAGGACACATCCAGCACCGGAGTGTTTAGTCCTAGTCATTTAATGGCATTTGCTGTCCACGAATACGATGCCTCTGCCCTACAGTCTCATTTCAGCATCAAAATATCAGTCATACCACATGCTTTCGCATGGTCGCTTATAAATGTAACAACACTTTCCTATTGCTTCGTCAGCTTGCTGTATGACATACTCCAGATGTCCTGGCTGGCAGAACACTGTTATTAGCACACCACAAGCAAACCTGCCTGAATTTTTTGTTTTCGTTTGAAACTTTTTCTATGTCTTCTTGCCAACGAATTTTGCGTCTCATTATCTGCACCTCAAAGCTTTACTTCAATCCATTTGATCTAACCAGCTATTGCTTTCTGCAGTGACTGGAAGGGTAGACGTTTGCTTTCAAGTGGGTTAATTTAAAACAATTAGAGGTGTATCTATGGAAGTCAATGAAAATTTGCTTCTGACATTAGGCAAGGTCAGTTCTATTTCAGCCACTTAACTATCATATTACAGCAACCCTAAAAAGCCCCAGATAGTTGAGCTGCTCTGAGTTACTGAGTTCGTTATTGCACATATGTTATCCCATATAAAACACTGCATTAACAACAAATAGCTCTTCATTGTCTTCAGCACTGATTTTGTGATATTAAAAATTCTTACTGTGATTTTCCAAGTACATTTGCTGTTTGGAGGGTAGACTCCAGGAAATCCTTCACTCCCAATAAACCCTGACTCTCCAGATACAACTCCTCCACATGTAAAGGTAGGCCTGAGAATAATAGGAAAAATAGTGCTTAATTTTTTAAATATATTTCATTTATTCTTTGTATAATAGTAAAGAGTCACGGACTGTCTTATACTTAAAAACACAGCTTAAATACTTAAAAACATTGCTAACTTTAAACATACGTTTCATTACTTACATAATTTCTCTATTGACATAGAACGTGCAATTTAACACGCAAACGTAGGTGTAGAGAAAATTAACAACTTGGACCTTAATTCTGGGTTTACACAGACTCTTATCCTTCCCTCCTTTTTTAATTCATGAGATGGAAGGTGTGGTGGTGTGATACATCATTGCAAATGGCCATTATAATGAAAAAATAATTATTAAAAAGTCGTTAGTTCTGACTTTTTATAGTATATATGAGTAGTTAAAATAGCACAGTAATAAAAATAGCTTCTAATTCCTTTCTATTCCACCCTGAAATGCTTTGAATTTAGGTATTTTAATCAAGGAAGTCGCTTTGGAAGTTTTCTGTACCGCAGGAACACCGTCCACCATGCGCCCAAGTCCTGCTGCGCCGGCCTGGCGACGAGTCCTACGTCCCGATTCTGCCGGTGTGAGGACGCTCAGGGCTAAACAGGTCAAGTGCCCGCTCCCTGCTCCGGCCGCCCCGGGGCCGCGCTGCCCCCGGGGACACCCGAGGGGCCCCGAGACACACACCCCCCCCCGCGCAGGACCGCAGCGTTACCGCCGAGGACCCGCGGGTGAGCGAACGCCCTGCTGGGCTTTAGATACTGGGATATCGTATCACATCGTTACGTTATGTTACACGCTGTGTTATCTGGGGCGGCTCTCGCAGTGGCCTGTCTCCGTGGA
>NW_008796078.1:3199651-3230920 GCF_000699145.1 Aptenodytes forsteri
TGCTGCAGCCTCGGCCCCGGGGGGCATCCCCGGCACCGCGTACTTCGCGCACGAAGGGGCGGAAGGAGCGCGCGGCGACGGAGCCGCAGCGACCCCCCCGTCTGCGGGATCGCCCCCAACCCCGCGGCCTCCTGCAACGCCCTGCTCCCTGTCCTCAGGTGGCACAGCGGGGGTGTTTGTCCCGATCATGAATGAAGTCAGTGTCACCATTTGTGCAATCGTGTACAGCTTCGCCAACGCTTGAAAAACAGTCATGCTGCTTTAAAGTTTCTTCTTTATTTAAATTCTAAAGTAAACTTAAAATGCTTCGTTTTGTTTACCAGTTGGTGATCTTGACCCATTTTAGTAGCCTTTTCACTTAGGCTGTGAAAGATACTTTTTAAAGGGCTGTGGCAGAGCTCACAGAAATGAACTCAGTACTTGTGTGTTCGTAGGATTTGGGCCAAAGTTGTTTAACTGAGAAAAGAAATGAAAAATTAAGTCAGTATTCTTATTGAACACAAGAAAACTTGACATTTAAAAAAAAAAACGTTTACAGAAACCACATTGTTAGTGCTGTTGGATGATGACATACAGATTATCACGTCAATAAATGTTAATTTATCTTTTAAGGATCGTTTTAAGAAGAGCCTGCCCCTCTTCTTGCTTTAAGTGCTTCTTCCCATATACACCTCTTGCAGGAGAAGAAGGTAAGTCTGTAGTAAAGTGTTCAGGCACAGTCAACTGAAGCAAAGACTGAAGAAACTAAACAGAAATTCTGCTGCATGCAAGGCAGAATATAAACCTATTATCTTATTTTTAGCTTATTTATTAAGCACTTAACATTCCTATTCTTGCAAAATACAAAGAAGGGCGGTCCCACTCCTAAGGCTTTAAAGAAGTGCTGTGGATTAGAGAGGATGCTCTGAGGATTAAACAGAAAGTGGATGCTGCAATTTAGCAGGTGTAATACCTGTACCCTCATTTCCACAGTGTTGGATGAAGAAAGCAGTAGAATAACCTGGATCCCTGCTTGCTAAATTTCCAAGAGGGTTTGTGTGGGAGGGGTGCAGCTGCTATTGGCATGTCCCAGATCTTTGGAGGCAGCCTGCAAGACGGCTGGTAAGAAAGAGGTGCCAACAGCGTTCCTGTGTGCATAGAGGCAATAGAAGACAACAAAGAGCAGAGGCTGAGGTGTGCACAGGTTTTGCAGAGGCCCAGGTTTTGTATGAGTGCACGTGTGTCGGTAGCCAGGTGGGAGTGCCTGGCCTGCAGCCCTGAGGAGGGGCAGCCCCACATCCCCCAAGGGGGCTGGAGGAAGGAGCAGGACACACCTAGGCAAGGCTTGGTGAAGGATCGGGGCAGGGAGCCCAGTCCACAAAAAGGGGGCTGTGGAAACAGAGAAGATCGTAACGTGGTCGGAGCAGAGATAATATTTGCAGCTGTGTTTTGAACTGATTTGAAGTGACAGAGATGGGAAATAAGAAAGCTAAAAAGGACATATTTACTTACTCCATGACCAACAGGATGCTGGTTAGCAGCCAAAAGTTTAACTACTACCACTAGGTATACTGGTTTTAGTCATGACGGTAATGTAATGTTAATAAAAATTGCTAGATATGGAAGTCAATGTATACGACAGAGAGTTGTGTAATCCTCACACCACAGACACATGCATTCCCTGCTGCTCCTCGCTGATTGTCAATATTTTTGAAGTCTAGAGAAGACTCACTATTTAAAAACAAGAAAGTATTTCAGGCTTTATATCCACTGAAGAGCTGGACTCTGTGCAAAACCACCACCAAGGGCTGTTAGTTCCCAGGGATTACATGTTCAAGGACTCTTTTACGTGTGGTTGCTGCAGACTTTTAACCTCTTCCAAAGGTAGTTTTAAACTTCTGAACAGTTAATGTGATAACAGGTTCTGCATTACCACCCAAGAATATCTACAGGTCTGTGCAGCGAAGGGACGATTCAGGCCTGATGAGCAAATTGAGGCAGAGAACAGGCTGCTGGGAAAGCCCCACACACCCGTACATAGCACGTGCAGCCAGGCTCCTGCACCCTTGCCATATCGGGAGTAACAGCAGCATCACTCCCTGGCATTGGCTATCCGGGAACACACCCTAAATTACAGACTACAAACAAGGCACTCAATCTAAATTAAACTATATTTACCGAATGTAAATGATGTTGCTAGAGAGAATTCACCCATGAACTAAACCAGAGACGTCTGGCTGGTTTCCATCGATGGCTGCAGAAGGAACAGAAAAGTAAAAGGCCGGTAAGTAGTTGCCCATAAATAAAGGTGCTAGCATTGACATTAATCTTAAGCTAAATTAATATCTGTTAGGAACACAGAAATGGGAGTGACCTTTCTTCTTCACCAGGCCCAGTCCCCTACTGTTGCAGGGAACCAAATCAAATAAACCCCTTCATAAACTGATGATACTTCATTTTTGAAGTCAGGAAGCTGCTCGATCAGCATCTGTTAGAGTCCCCGTCTTTGTGAGATAAAACGGTGAAGTGCACAGTTAAGAATTGTATGTAGGAAATGGATATAAATTAAGCTATAAATGTTTTAAGCTCAAAACCAAAAGATGGCAGATTTACAGTCTCTCATGCAATCTTAATTATGCTGCCTTGTGTATGTATTCTTTGCATAAATGATGCATAGGCTATGTGACAAAAATAGTATGGAGTTGCATAAGGAAAGAGTCTGTATTAACGTGCACAAAAAGTGTCTAACTTTTGACGGTTGACTTTGCAACACAAGTAACTTTCCTTTCTTTTCTAACGTAGTTTCTTTTTGAAGGTAGAACAAAAACTGTTTTCTGTTACATGTGTCCCTGAGGCATGGCATCTACAGGCTTGGAATGATGAACCTTTAGTGATAAACTATTTAACATTTAAACTACAGAGCTAGTGACATAGTAATTATAAAAAATGCCCACTGTCCTGGGATGACATTACCTCCTGTAGTGGTCTAGCAGAAATGCCCAGCCTGAGTGACCCCTCTTCTCCCATCGGCTGCTACTGGCTCTCCTGGACTAAGCTAGTGATGCTGGTGCTCCAGGGGTGCGTGCTTCTCCCTGTCAGTCATTGAAGAAAGATATTTTGTACACAAAGCTAACAAGAGACAAATTTCCTAATGAATGTCTAGCAAGTGTGACCTTGTCTGCCTGAAAATGAGACAACTGCTGAAGTGGAAAGGGGAAACCTCTACCTGAAATGTAACCTTGTGAGACGGTCTGTCACTGAGATGTTCTTTGAAAAGCCTGTGTAAATGATGGTGCAAATCGACTGGAGGTGGTCTGGCTCTTCCACGTGTCCCTCCATGCATCTCTGCCATCTTCCCTGTGACAAATTTAGTAATGATGTTGCTGTGCAGCAGCCAGAATGGCCTGCTGATCTGACTGAAAATGAACCTCCTCCCTAAAGGCTTAGTTTCTTAATCTTCATGCTCCAGCTTTCAGGCTTCTCACCAAATCTTCTTTTCCTCTGTGGAGAGTCATCTGTACAAAATCCCTTGTAGCATGACAAAAAGATGTAAGACTTCTTCGTGCTCTTTTAGTGTTTGTGCACAAGTCCTGTTCGGCTGACAATGTGAAATTATTTGAATTTAGATTTATGTAAATGCTATCAACAACAGCTCTTTATTTCATTTGAATCATAGAATCATAGAATAGTTTGGGTTGGAAGGGACCTTTAAAGGTCATCTAGTCCAACCTCCCCCTGCAATGAGCAGGGACATCTTCAACTAGATCAGGTTGCTCAGAGCCCCGTCCAACCTGACCTGGAATGTTTCCAGGGATGGGGCATCTACCACCTCTCTGGGCAACGAGTTCCAGTGCTTCACCACCCTCAGCATAAAAAATTTCTTCCTTCTATCTAGTCTATATCTACCCTCTTTTAGTTTAAAGCCGTTCCCCCTTGTCCTGTCGCAACAGGCCCTATTAAAAAGTCTGTCCCCATCTTTTTTATAAGCCCCCTTTAAGTATTGAAAGGCTGCAATAAGGTGTCCCTGAAGCCTTCTCTTCTCCAGGCTGAACAACCCCAACTCCCTCAATGCGCTCTTAAGTGCCAAAACCTTGATATTTTCACTTCCAAAAGAACTTTGGTATTTCCTGGAATTGCAAGTTGTCTCTTTTCAGAATAGCACTGGACAACACGCAATAGAGAGGACGTATGCCTATTTTCTTGATAATCCTAGCACCTAAAATGACTCTTACAAGCTGATGTACCCACCCAGTTCCTAGGATTCCCAAATTTGCTTTGGTCTGTCAGCCAACGATTTGTCCATGTTACGCCTTTAATTGAATCCGCTACTTTATAGAAATAAAAAACCACACAAGAGTTGTCACTGGAAAACTTGCAGAGCCTCCACCCTTCCCCAGGCTGGAGTTCCCACTCTTCTATCTTTTTGTATGTCAAGCTTCCCTCGGTTCATTTATCAAATGACAATGTGGTTTCTGGCTTTGTAAAAAAAATGGCTGTGATGAGTCGTAGACCTCCCCCTCCCTTGTTTTCTTTTGATACTGAGATACCAAGTGCAAATGCAGTATTGACAGTGTTCCCACACCTTAGGAATTTAGGAACCAAGCTTACATTCCTTATTCAACATTTTTTTTGTCTCTTTGCTGGCTTTACCTCAAGTAATAACATATTTAATACAGTTGCAAAACTTCACAGTTCATTTTATCATTTAGCAGAGAGACCAGATGTGATGCATTAATCATGAAAGTGGTACAGTTTTTCAGTATGGCTTTTCTAAATTACCTCTGGTCCTTCCATTTGTCAGTACGGGCAATTCTGACATCAGTTTCTACTTGCCTCTTCTCTTTATAGGAATACAAGCTGGTATCCAATTATTCTTTTTTTTCAAATGTTTTACCCCCTGTTGTTCAAAGTCAATTGCTTATTTGCCAGCACAAGAAAATATTAAGGAGAATGGTGCTGATTTATCATTAGTTGGATTGTTTTTCATCATAATATAAAAATGATAAATTGGACAACTACTGCTAAATTGCAAATATTCCTGTAACCAAAGAGATCTAGTAATTATTAACCAGAGTGTCTGCTATCAAGCAGGATGCTTGAAACATTCATAATGTTGTGAACAGATACTCCATCACAGTACAAGCCTCCTAAAGGATTGTTTCAACATTTCCAATGAAGCATCCCAGGGTCCATTAACCAAGAGCATGCACTTACAATGTCCGTATCACACAGCAGGTGGAGAAATTGCTAAAGTACTGATCAGACAAATGGATTCTAAAAGAGTATTTTTAAGCAAGAGCTATCTAACAGCGCATTTTAAACACATTGGTCCAAGGAAAATATTCAGTACCTAAAAGGAACAGGAACATAAACCATGGAATAGAAGGCCGTAAAATTAAAAAGGCAGAACCCCTGAATTGCCTGCAGGTACCTGTGACTCAGGCAGTCCCAGGGCCGAATCTTGCAGCAGCAGACAGAGAGGAGCAAAGCACTTCAGCGCCTGCAGGACAGCTTCCAAGCCCCGGCACCGGGCAGGGCATCATCGAGTGTCAGTAAACGCTATTCTTATCTAGAGAGCTGTAAAAGCAAAGACAGATCAGCTACCCAGTCAGTCATTATCCCAGGCTCGATGTAATCTAAATCAGCAAGTATTCAAGTAGATAATATTATGAAAGAAAATTCCAAAGCAGGTTCCCTTTGCTTTGGCGGATGCGGGAAAGAAACATGAGACCATTAATTATGCTTGTGCTTGGGGAAGGAAATACGAGAGGAATTAGAAAATTATGTCACTAAAATGGAAAAAATAGACTTTCTGTTTCTGGGTACAAAATAGAATTATTTTTATGAGGGATATATAAAAAAAATCATCCTTGCATCCATTGTCCTCATATAAAGACAAGACTAGCTCATGTCTGTATGTGAATAAATTTCTGGAGACTTAGAGCAGAGTCTGGTTTATAGATTGAGAAATGAAAAGAGCTGATACTTTGAACAATCTACAGCACAATAGCATCCTCTCTCCTCCAAAAGCACCGCCACCACCAGAGACTTTTAAGCTAGCTCTGACCTGAATGAAGAAAGTGAGTGTGGAATCATTGCTGTGTTACATGACACACTGGTGATGATCACAGCCATCTTCCCTTCAAGTTGGCTGCAAGCGACACTGGAGGCATAAGGTAAAGGCATGTGTGAATCCACTCAGAAGTTATGACTGTGCAGTGAGAGACTTTGTCAGCTACTGTACGTGCAGAAGCAGGGAAAGAAAAGTTGGAAAAGGCATCAAGGGTGCTCTAGAGAAGTCTCTTTCTGGTTTAGAGTGTGCTTTTGGGAAGAACACTGTCAAAAAGAAAACGAACCATGAGCAAAGAAGCTGCCTATTTTTTTGTGTGTGCTTTAATTCCCTTGCGTTCAAGGAAGAGAAAGTTTTACGTCCTCTATATATAAGCAGGTTTGTGTTAAGGCACCCAGCTTCAGTTTCTTTTTTTTTTTCTTCCTAGCTTCTGAATGCTGTAGTTGAAAATTAGAAATATTTTTTAAGAGCATCAAATACATTATGCTGTCATACTGCTATTGCACAGGTGATATCTGGAACCTGAGTCTCATGGTGGTGTTTCACATATTATAATTAGTTTACTGTTACTGGCAACACAGATTGGAAATCAGAACTAAGCCCCGTGAGAAACTTTCATGCCAGTACTCTCATTGCTTTTCCTGAATTTCCCTCTACTACTCTTATTTATATATAAAATATATATAAAAAGGAGAACATTTTGATCTAATTTATTTACTGCAAATGTTCTTAGGAAGAAAAGTGTTGTGAACAATTTCAGTTCAGCCAACCAAAATACTGTTTTCCTACTTTTACTGATAAGAAAATTCACTATCTGCTTCCAAAATACCATAAACTGTATGGGAAGGGGACAATGAGGAATGAACTCTTTACAAAATGTGCAAATGATATGATATAGCCTGTGCAACACGAGATGGGAGAATACAAGGAAATTACCATCAGACGTAATCATTCCTGCACTTGCTTTCTTGACTTGAATAGGAGGCCCTAGCTAACTGAGCAGCTCAACAGCTACACCTGAATTATAAAACGGAGAAGTCTACATCTGAAGGACTTCCTTCCTCAAAGGTGAAAATCCAGAACAGGGAAAATACCTTTCTTCGACAGGCAGACTAGATCAAGTCAAGAGAGCGGAAGTATTTGGGAGGGAACATCTTGATACAGCCATTCTCTACCAGGTACAACGTCATATTGATGATACAAAAAGACTTACTGGATTCCTCTTCTTGTTTATGCTATGCCCTCCATTGTCCTTACTCAGTCTTTGGAGCATAGAGTCCTTGGCAAGAAGGAGGGTGTTGCACCACTGATGTAAATTAGGACTGTTCCTGTGCAAGAATAAATTGTACCAGGGCCAGGCAGTTCTGAATAGGGGAATTACAGTCAGTCCCTATGGCCTCCTTCCCATCAGAGTACAGGGGTCATGGAATGCAAAATTGGGGCCAGATTATTTCACTGGTGGCTGGAACTCAGCTATCTGCCATGTGCGTTACAATGGTACGTTTACTGTTTCTAAATGCTGAATTACTGCCCTGGGAGATGCACACATGCGTTCTGGGCCAGAATTTGGAGATTAGCCTAATACTATGTTTTTTAAACACATCTGGGATCTATTATGTTGCTGGGTAATGATTTTCACAGGATCATCATTACTTAATATGTAAAGAAATGTCATTGTCAGTATCAGTCTCAGCATGGTATTGCAGAGCAACACGTCTGAACACTAGATAAGTGCTTCTTGCTATGGGCAAAATACTATAGGTCATGAAAATGCTAAAGTATTAAAGCCAAAAGTTATAAAAAATGAATGGAACCTATATGGAAATTTGAGGAGCCAAGTCCAGAGACTTCCAGAAAGTAGCAGTTTTGTTTACAAAATGTATCACAAAAGTAACCTAAACACTGGAAAAGCATTAGAGAAACAGCAGTATAGGCTGAAATTAGATATATTCTTGGTATAAAAAAGTTTCAGTGTTTTTAGTGTTATATGGAAACAATTGCATGAAACTTCTATGCAGTTCTAACTCAGCAACTTTAGTACTTTAGGAATCAAAAGTGCAGGGCCAGCATCAAGCAGCAATTTATCCTTTTTGTATTCCAGGAGTTACTTGTTTTAATCCTTTCAAGAGACTATTTTGATTTTAACACTCTCTGAGGAAATTTCCCATATCCACCAAACAAAATAAAGGCCAGACTGAGTCAGTAATATTGTCATTTAATTTCAGTGCTCCTAAACTATACTTAACTTCAGTTTGGAGGTGGACAGTTGAGCACAGGCAACTGTTTTGAAAGAATCTTTATGTTCAAATGCTTCAACTCACCTATTGAAAGGGTACTTTGAGAGGAGAAAAGTCATTCCAGATTCTAAGCCTGGTCTTTGGGCTAATTCTTGAGGTTACAGTCAAGTTTCTTTTTAATCCTTGCAGGAAAGGAACCAAGAATGCCTGCCTCTACCACATAACATTTCCTGGCGGTTGTATAGCATCTTTGAATAAGGAATCAGAGAATTTGCAAGGATTGGTAAGTATTTATTTAAATTTCTATTGTTACCTCTTCTACAGTTGGAGAGCTGTACCGCTGTAACTCCTTCCACTTCAAAAAAATTATGCCTGGCTTTCAGTGTGTATGAAAGACTAATCAGGCTCTTGAGCTCCTGTTTTATGTGTGCTATCATTCTTTAAGAGGTGCGGTACTTCGCCTGAGGTATGCTGAGCCAGCATTCCCTCATGTTTCCAGATGTACTGCTGTGCACTGATAGTAATTATTCTGCACAATGTCAAATAGTAAGGAATTCTTTGCTGTAAATAGGTACAGATGCAGATATGCGGTGCTAGGTATATGGATTCTTGAAAGGGAATGAGAGGAACAGTTTTACATGGAGCCTGAGTTATAAGCGCAACTGATAGATCACGATTATTATACTGTCTATCCAGCACAACACCTCTGTATTCAGCTTTCTGGCTAGATTTTCAAAGCCCTTGGTTCTTAGGCTCTTAAACTCTGCTGACACTTTTCTCTGCCTTGACACCACCCTAAATACACCTAAAATGTTCGCTGGCCTGTCTCTTAGTTACCCCTCTCTCATGGTTGCACCTTTTACCCAGGTGAAAGTGTGCTTCTATGGATTCCTTAATAATTTTCTGGTATTATTAACCCTGGAGTCTCTTCTTAAGTACCATTATTCAACTATCTGCTTTAAATGTAAGCGAAATTCAAATACATCTAATTAAACTAAGTGGATTCTAAGCTCAGTGTATCTTCTGAAGCACTATGTCTCTGACCTGACCTGGATTGTTAATTTATGAATTTATAGCTGCAGTATCGCTTCTACGTTTTCTTTAATGTATAAGAAGACTCCAGCATACGTTCCCAGCCATGCTCTACCGCGAGACTTATACCCAAAAGGTTACAGCTATAAAAAAATGATCAGAAGTCTGATCCAAACACAAAGTTTTTTGAACGGGACTTTTGGTCACACTGCATCCTCGTTGTGTTCAAAGTTTATTTTGACAATTTGACTCCATACTTTGCATTAATATGAGAATCGGGTTAAATCTGCCATTCGAATTTGCATAGTTTAGCAGTCCATTCCACTCCTAACCCCAATTTGTCTGTTTTGGTTTAGTTTGGTGTTAGAACTACCCTCAAAACATTCACCTATTTGTTAAACCATGGGCCATTTTAAAGTCACGCATATCCCTAGAAGGGATGAAGTTGGTCTAAACACCATCAAAATGTGAATGCAAGCTCAATAGTTACTAGAAGCACGGGTGTACAAAGCACAACTGAAAATAGAAAACCTGTATTGTTTGTTAAAAACAAATTGTTAAATTTTGTAAACAAACAAACAAAAACAACGAACAAACTCAAACACTTGATTCTGGGATAAAACAGTCCCTTTTTTGGACTTTCCACATCCAGCTTTTAAGTCCAGAAAAGAGAAGTATAGAACTGTCAAACTGAACAGACCTTAACTATGTGTCCAATGTTAGGTTGGCTATCAGTTAGATAACAGCTTACTGAATTGTTGCAAGAAAGAGTTACTGTTAAAAATAATTCCTGTAAACCCCTCAGTATCCATGGGAATAGATGGAAGTAGGTATGATGATCACTACCTAAAACAGCAAGAGGGCATCAGAGTAACCTTGTTTTTGCATGTTTCTTCAGTAGATGAATTTAATGTTTTCCAGTTGATGGAAATGAAGTTTTTTCCAGGCTGTGAATTCCCAAGTTACCCTTTCACAGAAGCCCTTCACTCTATGACAACAGGTACAATTCACAGTTTCTAAAGCGGAAAGCAAAGATTACTTGCCTGAACTCTGATTAGACTAAGATAGAAGGCAGAGAATTTGTGGAGCCCATACTGGTAAACAAGATATTATTTGGAAAGACTTTCTAAGTTAGTTTGCGCTAATAATTGACTGAATACTTGGGCAGGAAAGAAAATCTCAGTACCCAGGAGCAGAATATGATTTTTTCATATTTCTAAATAAAATTAAGTCCCCAAACTCAGTTTCATTTGGTACAAACTATTCCATTTAATGCTAAAAATGTATTTTTATGGAAGTGCTTGTTAAAATAATAATACAAATTGATGTGTAAATCCCACAGAGAAAGAGAAGTTCGTATTAGTCTTCCCAAAGAAGTCAGTGCATGCCTCACAAAATCTAAGTCTAATTCCTACCTGTGTTTGAGAGGAACTCTCCTCTCCTCTCCTCTCCTCTCCTCTCCTCTCCTCTCCTCTCCTCTCCTCTCCTCTCCTCTCCTCTCCTCTCCTCTCCTCTCCTCTCCTCTCCTCTCCTCTCCTCTCCTCTCCTCTCCTCTCCTCTCCTCTCCTCTCCTCTCCTCTCCTCTCCTCTCCTCTCCTAATTCAGGTTAGGTTTCTGCCTCACAGCAGTGACCTGACCACCGTCCCCTTTGACTGGAACAGTCCCACTTTGTAAAATATACTTAAATATTCATAGAGCCAGTTGGTGAGAGAAAAAACAATGCTCTAGTTTGGTGGTTCGGTAACCCTCCTGGGGAGGGTGGAGGTGTTAGTCCCAGTTCCAGTGAATGTGTAATTACTTATACAAAGTAGAACAGTGTCAACAGGAGAAGTGACAAGTCCTGTCCCCCAAAAAAATTCCTTGCAGGAATGAAGAAGGCTAAAGAAACAATAATGCATTCGCCAGAAATCTGCCAGGTATAGTTAACAACAGTTTAAACAAACTCTTAAAATAATTTACAGATTATATCCTGAAATAGCTAAGCTTTTGGATAAATAGATGTTCTTCCACATCTCTGAGACAGGCCTTGTTCCTCATATTAAGTGAACAGACCTTTCATCCTCCAAAGCAAAACAGCTTTTAAAATAGAAATCATTCAGAACATATTTTAAGATCTTAGCATCTCATAACATCATACCTCTATCCTTGCTTCTGTTGACATCAATGGAAGGAAAAACAGTATTTATATGTCCCACAAACAGATCTGTCTCTTGGAGAATGCTGCTCTATAATGGTTTGTGTCTGACAGGAATAAAGAACTCTTGAGACCTGCCTGCCAGTTGAATAGTCACGGCTGTATGGAGCTCCAGCAGTAATGTTTTTGCAGTGATTGCCGAAGACATCAAGCAAGGCAAGGTTCTTAGGCACAGATGAGTTTTCATTGGACCAACTAAAAAGACAGACAATGTTTCAGGCAACAAATTCTTATTCAGGGCTAAGACAGAAGGAGCAGGCTTTAAGCTACGTGCAGGCTGAGCAGAACTGCTCTCACTTTATCTCAATTTGTGAATTAGACAATGTGACACACTTTTCTAACATTTTCTTACAGTTCATATGAGTTAGCATTAAAGAACTCACAAAAAGCATAGGTAGTTCCAGTGCATTGCTGTGATTTTTTTCAATATGCACATTTTGCTGAAGTCTGAAACTTAGTGAGATGTTTTACATGTAGATACTTAACTGTTACTGACACAAAGATGTCATCTTACAGATGACTTACTTGTGTATAACGTGGCCCCTAAGCCAAAATTCTCCTGATGGCTGATATACATCAGAAGTAGGTATATGATGGGATAAAAGAGTAGGAAAACAATGAAATCTGGACCAAAAGATGAATATGCCAAGCAACACTTAGTAGGAAGTTTTTATACTGATAGGATTTGCACTTTAAGAAGGTAGGTCCCTGTGACACCTCTTCCGCCACTGCATGTGTGAAACCTGGTCCTGAATAACTGCTCTAGGTGTGAAACTCCTATGACTACAGCATTGAGAAGGCCTGGGTTTTCTAGCAGCGAGTCTCTGCTGAAGTCAGGCATCAGATCCATCAGCCTGGCTTTTATGGCAGTGGTGCTACAGCTGCTAGCAGATAGATGAAGGGGACACAAACATTGCTTCTCTGTTTGGTCCCAGGCAACATCCCATGCAGATGTTTTAGAGAAGCAGTAGCAAGCCAGGATGGGAAGTGTGCAGAGAGCTCCTCATCACTCATGGCAAAGAGGAGTGTTGTGCCCAGAGCGGGGGGGACGGTCACCTCTGAGTTGCCCCAGCCCAAAGACCTTGGTGCTGGCACCTTGTTCATCACCCCGCCTTTAATCTCCCCCAAATCTCTGCTCAATTCCTGTTGGGCTGTCAGGCTCCATGTGCTGGTTCTGCGCAGTTGGACACTGGACGCAGGCAATGGAGGGTATAGCATAAACACCGTCTCTGGTCCCCCTCTGTCCACCCTCTCCCAATTGCACAAGTGGATCATTGCCAAAAACATTTGGAGGCCTGTGGTGGGTGACATTTGGCTGCGCGGTAAATTTACCCTGGGCAAAGAGAACCACTGTTACTGCAGCGAGCTATTCAAGTCTGATGGAAGCTACTTACTTCAGGCATCAAAACAAGGAACTTGAAATAGGAGCTTTTCTCAGGGCTCCCAAGCTATGAGTTTCACCTTATATATCTGACCTACAGAACCCTATGCCTAGCCTGACAAAAAATAGCATTAGGAATTAGAAATTCACCACCTCTGGCTTTAAGAAGAGAGTAAAAATAACTAAGAGGTTTAAAGCTTTAGTCACCAAAACCAGAGCTGTCTGAAAATTGTTTTTAAAGCTCAGCTGCAAACAGGGTAATAATTCATAATACAGTAACCATAGAGTCATATCCCTTTTGTTAGTCATATGTTTTGCCAATAAAATGACTTTCATAAAACAAAAAAACTTCATAGAGCGTGGAAGGTCTTTCAGGGGACTGTATAATTAAAGCACGGTATTGTCTGACATCTGGAAAGAAATTCTTGACTGCAGAACAATACATGACCTTTAACCTTTAAAAAATATATTTTCAGATAAAATATTTTCAAAGAAAATTTTGAAGAAAAGCTGCTGTAAAAGCAGAGAAGTCTCTGTCTTGAAACTCGGAGATGGAAGGGACACAGCAGATTTCTGCATCTATCCGTCTTATGTAAAAACTATGAAAGAACAAGCAGCTGTCAGCAAGAATCCACCAAGTGATATTGTGATGAATACTCAAAAGTTGAGGAGTTAAATATTACATAAGCTCTGGCAGATGGGAGGAGAATGACTGAGCAGCAAGAACTGCATTGAACCTGGTATATGTAGCTGAGCCCAAAGACCTTGGTGCTGGCACCTTGTTCATCACCCCGCCTTTAATCTCCCCCAAATCTCTGCTCAATTCCTGTTGGGCTGTCAGGCTCCATGTGCTGGTTCTGCGCAGTTGGACACTGGACGCAGGCAATGGAGGGTATAGCATAAACACCGTCTCTGGTCCCCCTCTGTCCACCCTCTCCCAATTGCACAAGTGGATCATTGCCAAAAACATTTGGAGGCCTGTGGTGGGTGACATTTGGCTGCGCGGTAAATTTACCCTGGGCAAAGAGAACCACTGTTACTGCAGCGAGCTATTCACGTCTGATTGAAGCTACTTACTTCAGGCATCAAAACAAGGAACTTGAAATAGGAGCTTTTCTCAGGGCTCCCAAGCTATGAGTTTCACCTTATATATCTGACCTACAGAACCCTATGCCTAGCCTGACAAAAAATAGCATTAGGAATTAGAAATTCACCACCTCTGGCTTTAAGAAGAGAGTAAAAATAACTAAGAGGTTTAAAGCTTTAGTCACCAAAACCAGAGCTGTCTGAAAATTGTTTTTAAAGCTCAGCTGCAAACAGGGTAATAATTCATAATACAGTAACCATAGAGTCATATCCCTTTTGTTAGTCATATGTTTTGCCAATAAAATGACTTTCATAAAACAAAAAAACTTCATAGAGCGTGGAAGGTCTTTCAGGGGACTGTATAATTAAAGCACGGTATTGTCTGACATCTGGAAAGAAATTCTTGACTGCAGAACAATACATGACCTTTAACCTTTAAAAAATATATTTTCAGATAAAATATTTTCAAAGAAAATTTTGAAGAAAAGCTGCTGTAAAAGCAGAGAAGTCTCTGTCTTGAAACTCGGAGATGGAAGGGACACAGCAGATTTCTGCATCTATCCGTCTTATGTAAAAACTATGAAAGAACAAGCAGCTGTCAGCAAGAATCCACCAAGTGATATTGTGATGAATACTCAAAAGTTGAGGAGTTAAATATTACATAAGCTCTGGCAGATGGGAGGAGAATGACTGAGCAGCAAGAACTGCATTGAACCTGGTATATGTAGCTGATATAACAGGTGAGCAAGTAAAAATTGGTGCAGAATCTGTATTAAGATTTAGACAAAAGGAGATTTGTGGTGGAAATACATCAACCAGGAAAAACAGCTTACAGAGTATAGCAATATGTCCATCCAGATTCTGAGCTAAAGATGAACAAAACTCAGATTATTACCACAAATTAAAAAGTGTTAATACTTCTAAAGCCATAGCAAGAAAATGCAGAATTACTGAATCTGCTGGCATCTTTCCTGTGTGGGGCAGGGCAGCATCTCAGGCCCCTTTCTTTAGGAAGAAATCACAAATTCTGTCAGAGAGACTGAGGCAATTGCAGGGGTCATAAAACTAGATGCTAACACATTTTTCCAGCACCACATTCCTATTGAAATTCAGTGTGAAGCTGGCACACAACTCTAACTGGTGTCTTTCGAATATGCTCCAATGCCTCTCCACTACCTTACTAAATTCCTTGAGGCAGGGGCGCACAATTTACCCAGTGTTACAGAGAAGAAATGGAGGCACAACTGTATACATCTATTCTGAATATAGTGCATTTTACTTTTGCAATTTGGAATGTGGAAAAAGCTAATTGCAAACATTACAATATGTACAGAAACGCAGTGAGCAAGTATAGCGGACGTATGTATTTTTGGAGGAAGCAGCATTTCTCTGTTCCTCTCGCTGCTCTGCGGTGTGCGCCGTAGCACCTTCCACAAAACCCAGCCCAGCCCAGGAAACAGACTTTGGGCTAAGGGGCACCTGGCCTTGGGCAATGAGTGTAGTGAGCCGCTGCCTAGCTGAGGTTAAGGCATCCTTCAGACTGGCTGTCACTGGCCAGGTGCTCACAGGAAACACACTCCTCTCCTGGCCCAGGTCTCTGATGTGCAGGTGGTGTGGAGGTAAAACTCTCTGCAGTTCTGCAGGTTTGGTTTGTAGCTGCTTGTCGTTGGGTTCCTGATCGGGGTTTTCAACCATGACTTCCTAATACTGTCCAGCTCTGCTCCTGACTGTGGGCTGTGGCTTCGGGATGCTGGGCTTCACCTGTCTCGTTGCCTCAGCTTGCTTTCCGGGTGGTAGAGGATATAAGGCTGGGATGGTGGGGCTGCACAGCAGAAAGCATGAGGCTGGCATCCTTTGAGAGCTGTGGCTGTGCAGCTGCAGGATATGGGAGGCTGAAGGTTTTGCGTACAGCTTGGGGAGCCATGAAGCCCGGCACCTCTGCATCAATTTTTTTCCTCCCATAAGTCTGTGGTGTCACACGAATTCTGTGTAGGCTTAGGATAACTGTTCAAACGAGCACTGGTGAGAACAGTGCACTGTAATGCCAGCTGGACCAGAGAATTAGTCTGGAATATTACCTGCAGTAGTCAAAGCCAAGCAACAGCTTAAAACTATTTTATTTTATTTTGTTAACAGCTAGTCCCAAAGCAACTGATACTTCTGACTCTACTTACATGAAAGTAATTTAAGGGAATGTGGGAATTTTCAAGAAAATTCTTTGAGTTAAGGGATAATGTGGGGAAAGTTATATTTCCCCATTACTTTCCTATTTCTTCCATTATGTTCCCACCATAAAATAAAAATCTTTGAATGCACAAAGTGAGGTCTGAAATTCGAGACTTAGCATCAGCATACCCTGTAGATGGCTGTCCTTCCTACTTACAAAGGACTTTATGAAAACCCCGGAGTTCAGTGCATGCTGTGGTAATTTGTGTAAAAGGAATGGTAAATATTTCACTGAAACTCACCCTGCTAAATCCTCTAGAAGAGTGTTGTAGATGAGAAAACTCCCCAACATGTGAAACCTTTCTGTTCTTACCATGTCACTAGAAAGAGTCACCGTTCGCTGCATTAAGTCACTGTTTACTGCATTAGCTATAATCTAATGAGACGCTTCCTGTGGCAGATCCAGGGCTGGAATAGCTGGACAGATTGTGGTGGCTCTATTATTAGAAGCCTGTTACGTTTGACATTGAGCATAAAAGATGGGGCTTGTACTGCAGAACATTTCTTACAGTCTTAGTTGAGAGTAA
Organism: Aptenodytes forsteri; assembly: GCF_000699145.1. NCBI lineage: Eukaryota > Metazoa > Chordata > Aves > Sphenisciformes > Spheniscidae > Aptenodytes > Aptenodytes forsteri. Next base: position 3,216,384 of record NW_008796078.1, read on the forward strand.
ATCCCTGCAGTTGTTACCGGAAAATACGGTCAGGCCTCCGGATTCTCATTGGTCAGACTTGCAAGTCAATCAGTCATGTTGAGATACGCAAAATCTGTCGACAAAGAAATGATGACTGATAGCCTAAGAACAAAATCTTATGAGAAAAGACAATAAATCTTGCTATCACCAAAGCAAATTCTTCAGAGTCTAGAATGTCACTCTCAAGGTTATTTTGTATGTAGACAGGTTGTGTGTAGACTGTTTATATAATGTGTCTGAAATATCCAGAAAAGCTTTACCTATAGATAGACTGTGTGAGGAAATAAGTACATTCAGTTTTCAATGGTACGTCAGAATACGTTGATCATTATGTTACTATTGGATTCAACTGAATGTACAGGCATGATTGCATGTGGCCGCATTTTGACCGTGCCTCAGGTGCGATGTAGAGTTATTTACTCTTCTTTAGTGCTAATACAACCAATGGTGTAAGACAGGAAGAGAAGACTATCGAAAGGCCACAGGTAGTTAGGAAGTCAGTTGTATGTCCTATCTGCGTGACAGCAGTACGCGTAGCTACACAATGTTAACAAGACTCAGGCAGGGCATCAGTACGGCACTGACACAGGGAGAAGCGCCCTGTGTACATCATGGACAGTCTTGCTATCTGCTCCACCTTGGTTTTTCCTGGAGAACTTCCACCCACATTCGAGGCAGTTGTCAGAGCTCAGCTTGCCCTGAAGGAGTCAGAACCAAAGAAATACGGCTTCAGGCTTCAAATTTGTGAAGAGAAGGTGATGAGATAGTGAAGTTAGGTTAGAAAGTGTGAACAAATAAACGGCTGGGGAAACCATTTTTGAAAGGAAGAAAACAGCATAGTAAAGAAATTCGGAAACACTTTGATGAGATGCTAGATCTGCATCCATGCAGTGAGGCTGCTGACTTGCACAGCTTGTGCCAAGATGTAGGGGTCATTGGGCAGCTTGCACAGGAGCTCGTACTGTAAAATACTTTCCCATATGTCAGTGTTAATGAGAAAGGAGTGGACCAGGCTCGCTCATATCCCAGCTTCGACGAGGGCTGTGGAGATCATCTGACAGCCTCAGGGCAGCTCTGGCTTGTGCCTGTGCTCAGAACAGGCTTATTCGAAGGATGAATAGCGGACAGGAAAGCACGGCTGTCTCAGAGGTGCCGCGTGATATTTGGCTGCAGGTTGGGAGTGACGTGTCGCTGGCCAAAATGAATCGGAGCTCTCCAGGAGAGCTCGAAGGTCATGGCAAGCCAAGAGCTAGTATCTGTGTCTGTCACTGAGCAGGAGGGACGAGTGTCAGCTCTGCTTTACAAACAGCATAGCTAGTCCAACCGCTCCTGCTCAAGTGGGAAACTATGAGCAGGGGACAATATGTATACTCTGCAGTTGAAGGAGGGGGAAAAGGCTAGTTAACTAGCTAGCAGGGATTGAATCATAGCACTGTTACAATACTTTAATTGACATTTCAATGTTAGAGCCAAAAAGAGGACTGCAATATTTCAGAAAGTACTTTTTAATGCTTTAGGTGTTGAAAACTATAGCATGAAATATATGTGCATTGTTTGACATTAGCTGGGAATATGGTAGGTAGGCTGTACTAACATGGACCAGTCTGAAAACTGAGTGGCAGAATAAAAAAGCCGTTCACATCCAGTAGGCGACAGGTCGGCTATGGCAGGGTGGCCATGGCGTCGTGCCAGCCAGGTGCGTGCCTCATGGCTAACTTGGGCTTTACCAGGGCCGGTCCCGCTCACTTGCCCTGAATTTGTCCTGAGAAATCCTCACAGAAAGTTCTGGGCCAGGAAGGAGCTATTTCTGAACTGATGACTTTCAAATGCTCGGCCTTGCAGCCTTCCAGGTACTGGAGGATGAAATCCTGCATAAGGAGGTAGTTTCAGAAATTTTTTTGACCTATTGCCTGTTTTGTTTCTTTGCTTGTTTAGCACACATTAGTTTTAAACTGGTATGTAAGTCTAATAGGTATGTTAATCTGTATCTGCTGTGGTATGTATATGGTAAAGGAAACAGAACAAATGAACTTATTTTAGTCAATATGTTTAAATAAAAAGTCAACATGGCAAGATGCATACTTTCGCTCTGACTGACTCACGCTCGGTTTAAGTTCCAGGAATACCTAAGAGGGCAGCGTCATCCCCTCCAAAACAGTTTTTCTTTTCATATGGGATTATATCAGCAAGCAGCTGCCTCTAAGGCATTATTTTTGCCAGACCGTCAGGCTGTCTGTGCCAGCTTCTCTCTTAAAGCATTATATGGATGGGGCATCCCTTCCAAATAAGCCCTGGGGGCAGTAGAGGTGCCCGGTGGAGGGGAGCCACGAAGGGCAGCGCTTTTACCGGCTGTGCAGCGTCCAGGGAAAACAGGCAGTGGGTGGAGGCGCCTGGTGAGTCCTCCTCTGCTCCTCTCTGTGCGCTGCAAATGAGAAATACAGCGGCTAGCTACCATGGAAAAAATGTGTCCTTGCTGGAGCCACACAGGTTCCCACTGGCCTTGCTGGAGGGACATGCCTGCACCCCGGGAGCGGTCTGCGCGCTCCTCCTGGTGGCTCTGCTGCCGGGCCTCCGGCCTCGCCGCCAGGCCAGCCCGCCAGACCCGCCACTGTGCCGGCTGGCTTCCAAAAAATCACTGCAGCCAGTTTGTTTTAAAATAGACACTGTGCTACACTACACTTCACTTGATCTCCACACGCACTACTATGCTACTGTTCAGGTCTGTGCATTAACTGGGGCAGATTAAGAAAAAATGAATCTGAATTAGCTCACATTTTTCAATATATGTGAATAATTTATTTTGTCTTTTTTTCATTTCAGGCTGGTGAAATATGAGGATTCAGTCAAACTCTGAGATTTCAGAGCGTCGATGGCTGAATTTGAAAATTGAGGTTTGTTTTCTTAAAACTGAGTAAGGCCAAACCTTCTCTAGGAAACTCCTGCTGGTTGACCTAAGTGTCCTCCACAGGTCTGCTGGGCACAGACTAATGTTGCAAAACTTGCTTCTGAACAGCAGGCCTGAATCTCTTTATTCTGAGGTTCACTTGGCACAGCAAGCAGGCAAGGCTGTAATTGCCGGGTTCTCAGGCTGCTTTGACTCATGTGTGGGGGCAACCCTGGTGGGATCACTGGGGACTACGTGCCACATATGGACTAGCGCAGCGTAGAGGAGATGTGCTGTGCCGCTCTGCATTCCTCTTGCATCCTCTGTGCCAGTACTGGAGCGATGTGATTAGGGAATAAGTAGGGTCAGAGGGCTTTTTACCAGCCAGAATTATTCTCCAGCCTGTTTGTGCCTTCCAGGCAAAATGCAAAGGGAAGAGAACTGAGTCTGGTGTTTGTTTGTGAATGTAGCTCATGAATCACTCGTGACGGGAACCTCACTACCGCTAATCTATTATAGTACACATGGGAAGTTTTCACCTTAGAGACTTCATTTACCAGCCTGTTTGCTGCAGATTGTTTCATTCATGAGATATTGGGTGACTGAAATGGCTTTTAAAACAAAGAGTGCTTAATGTTGAGTAATAAGCTGGAAGTCACTCCTGTCTGGGACATATCTGGCGGTTCTGCCCTGACACTGAAGCTAGAAATCATGACACTTCCAGAGCCTGAAAATCATAAATATTTGTTAGCTATATGTGCATGTTTGGCTAATGAATAACATTCCTTGGGGTTATTTAAAAGCATCAATAAACTGCATTTGATACTGCTAGGTGAACATCCAGTACTTTCCACAGAGGACTTGCGCTCCAAGCCACATCTGCTGTAAAGGTGAGACAGCCAGATTCACTGTGGGTCTTCAGTAACTCTGCTTGGAGAAAGTCTCTGTGACTTTCAGAAGAGAAAGCAGTGATTACTTCACTTGATAATATTTTTAAGTCCATCAGTTCATTTGCTTTGTGCAAATCTATGTAACAAGTCTGCCTGCAAAGTTGAAATCAACAAATCTTTTCAACTCTGAGATTAATTTTCCCTTTTTTTCCTTTAATAAGGAAGACTTCTAAAATGTCTTGTTGGTAACAGCTGGAGACCTCAGCCAAAGTACGTAGGGCACCACCAACTTTTTTATAAATGTTGCTGTCTGAACACATTTACCATGTAAGTAATTCAGCCTTATGTCTGACTACAGGAATATACTCATCACAGCTTAACTGTAATGGAGGTATGTACTATTTTCCATTCATTATATCAATTCACTATGTCCTTTGGATTACTGGTCATCTCAGTAGAAGCAGATCCTAACATACACTGGCTGTATACTCCCTCTGAGGTGTTAGGGCTGCTGAGTGCCGAGTTAGCCGTGACTTTATGTGACCTTAATTATACAACCTGAATATTGCAGTTGAGCAGGTTTTCCACTCATGTATACCCTCAATTCCCTATGTTTCACTGAAATCAGTTAAGTCAAATTATTTTTTATTAGCCAAAATACATCTGAACTTTAAAATAAAGGATATGGCATGCCTCTGTTGGAGTGGAATACTTATAGTTCGAAGGAACATGCTCTATTGCTAGTGACAAAGGCATTCTGCACAGAATATTTGGCTTCTGTGTTTAATCTTTGAGTCTATATAATACAGAAATAAACATTATTTTTAACCCGGTTGGCTAGTGAATATATTTTATAGTGCTCAGTGAGTCTGATTACTGTTCCAAACTGGTTTACTCCAAGCTATGGTTTTCTACCAGACTACAAGAAATAATGTTTTGTTGTTGTAATTGCTACAGTTGGAAAATTTGCAGTTTTATTTCATGACTAAGTTGGTGCATTTCTAGCTTTTACATATGTATTTTGCTCTTTGTTTCGTATTAAAATCTTTCAGACTAAGGCAGAGGAGGGAATGTGAGTCTTCGGTGTCGGAAGCTAGGACACTGCCTTCGGGCTGAATGGCAGAATTTGCTCTGCCAGACTCTTGCTGGCAGCATTTCCCTGGCACTGTCTGCTCATTAGGGCTCTGCTTCTATAGCACGCTTAAACACGAGGAAAAGTTCACCCCTGTGAATGAACGAAGATAAACATATATTCATATTAAAGTTAAGCATGCGCTTATGAGCTTCGCTAAATTTGGGATAATAAGAGAGAGAATGCCTGTGCGTACAAAGGTATCAGAGAAGTGCTCCCAGGGACTTGTTTACCATTCGCTCATTATTTATATTATTTCTGAGGGCTTCAGATATTGCTGCTTGTTATCCACCCCGTTGACATTTCATAGTTGTCTTTCCAAGTGCTGCTAAAAAGAAAAGCTGACATTTTGGGACACTACTGTGTGCCAGTGATTGAATTCCATAGCCCCAGGACTGTGGATGCAGAGCCCCCAGCATATAAAGAGGGAAAAAAACAGGTTTCTCTTCTTGTACAAGTGGCATTGCCCAATTCCTCAGAACAACAGAGGAGAGTGACAGAGAATAGCTGTTTCCTAGCAAACAGAGGATAATAGATGAGAAGTATGCGTAACACCAAAAATGAAGGAAAACTATATTTTTGTATTTCATCAGTCAGGAGGGACACAAAAAGATTAGATCTGGGGGGCAGGACAGACTCAAACTAGAGAACTCTATAAAATTGTTTACTCTCCAAAAAGATTGTGTGATATCGTCGTTGTCATTCTCCTGTAAAGCTTATATCATATACCCAAAGGCTGTGCTCCCTAGCAAGCGAAATATTTCCAGCTCCCCATTAACAGCAGTCTACTGCCACTCTTGATAAGAAATCTGCCTTGTAATAGAGGGCTTTCTGATGCAGGAGACTGCATCTGAAATGTCTGCCCCAGAGGCTCTCTTACTGAAACCAAGTTTTAGCCTTAGCATTAATACTGATTTGCTTTTCATTTTTACCAGCTTTTTAATTTTTAATGAGTTTCATCTCCACTCACAGATTCTACTAACCATACATTATCCTACGATGAGAGAATAAAATCTGAAGGTTAAAGCTGTGTATCAGATGTCCCTTTGTTCCTCCACAAATACACTGTCCTGACTTTTAGGGCCATTTGTCAGAGAATTGATGTCGTGGTAACAAAAGGTAGATTGCCTTCAGATTTCCAGTTGGTTATCGGAACAACTATGGAGCCATCTCAGCTGAAGGCTGAGGTACTGACCTCAATGAACTACCTGTCCTAGCAGTGACTTTTGTTGCTTTCCATTCCGCTCGGTATTTTGCCATCCTCACTGGCTCCATCAGTTTTGTGAGGTTTTCCTCCTGCGTGTTCGTGTCCAGCAGCCAGAACCTACTGATAACATTATGAAAGGCCTTAAATGTTAACAGTAGGATGCAGTCTTTTGAAGCATGTGTTTATTTGTAGAATGTAGTCTTTTGAAGCATCTGTTTGTGAGGTGGCAATGGATGTTTTTGCTGGGCTCATCAAATACTTGGTCATTACCATATTTCAAATAGGATGTACAAACTCTGCAAATAAGAACTCTCAAGAATTTTAGAACTTTTGAAGGGATTCTACAAACCTCAACTAGGCGATCCTACAGTTTTCCTTTGTGTTCAGCCTTTTAACAGTATCAGGGGGTGCCTGCAATTATGTTGGGCTACATCATGTCCTGCTGAATTTTGACACAGAAGGCTTAAAGCAGATACTTTATGTAATTGCAGTTCATTGAGTGCTCTTCGGTGCCTGACTTGGACTGAAAACAATATTCTGCCACTTAGAACGTTCCTAGTCTGCCAAATGGGAGACTTTATTTCATGCCAAATAGACCTCTTCATTTTGCAGTCAATATTGTGCTGTGATTCTTGACATAGCTGTTGCTACCAATTTCATGATTTTTTCAGTAAGCGCTGTAGGCAGAACACTGATCTTATACATATTAATGAATTTTAATATAACAGGGATGCCTATCATTAATTAATTAGCATAGATATTGGAGAACTAAAAAGGCAATGATGCTATTTTATTGCTTTAAAATATAAAAGGCAATAAAATGGCAACAATACTTTTGCTGTGGTACGGTGTTTTCAGAAATACCAAGACTACTATACAAGAATTGGAAGTTCCTGTACTTACACTAACAACATCTGTGTTTGAAGATAACTACCTTCAGCACGTTTCTGATCCTACAGGTGTCACAGTAATTTATATTAAGAAATGACAAAACTTTATAAATGCATTTCTGCAAAAATGTACTCAGAATCAACTTTATTTATAGTTCACACCTTTTTTTTCTAAAAATGCATAGTCATTACATATACAGTATTCAGCATCCAAAAAGTGTACAAAGAGTAAATTTTCAAACCCTCCCAACAGAACCAAACAAAATCCACACAGTTTGTTCATTGCATGCACAGACCCTTAAATGTAATACCTCTTACTAAAGCGTGCTTGACTCTCTAGCAGACAGAATTGACTTGCTATAAACTGTTTCTCCATACTATTAACCCCCAGCTACAACCACAAATCCTAAGTAATTCACATGAAATAGCGAAGCCCTACTTCAGAATCCTCCGTGTTCTGAGTCTGGCCCAGGAAGCAATTGCCCTGAAAGCAGAAGGCTGCTGGTGGTGTTTCCTTACAGGGAACTTTGAGCAAAAGCCTGCTTCCTTTGTCTTGGTCATTAATTTATTACTGAATTCAGTGGAATGAAGCAGCATCTGTCTAAGCAAGTTATGAAAATAATTTAACTTTATTCCACACCCAGCTCCAAGACACTAAATGTCTTGAATGGAGGTCTGTGTCTTTCAGTGCATGTGACACTTCCTCAGTATCTTGCATCTCATCTGAGGAGAAGAGGGTAAAGTCTCAGCTGTAATTTGGGTGTTGGTTGTGTAGCCCTGACTTACAGGTGTCTAACAGAAGCTAGGAATATACTCGGATAGGGCAAATTTCTAATGGTAGAGGCTTTGACTTAATGAACCACTCAAACCCTTTGATGTCTTTGTTGTCTTTTTTTTTTGTCTCCACTACTCCTGCCAGTTAGAAAAGCTCTTAAAAACACCGTCCTCTACTCAGTGGGGCTGTTTATATCAGTCCTTCCAGGAGAAGGGCAGAGTAGGTTAGCAGGATGATTAGCCAGGGCTCCACAGCAAAGGAAGTGTACACATATGTGATAAGAAGATCCAAGTTTGAGCTCAAGAATAGGATTGGCTCCATGTTGTTGGTTTTGGGGAACGGGAGGGGAAAAGAGAAAGGTGTTTGTCTGATCAATACAATTTTATGTTCCCAAATGATTACCCATGTTTATTTAAAAGCTTCATTTATTTAAGATCTTTTTACTCCGGTAAGAAGTAGCTTGAAGTAGGTTGAAATTCCCAATGGCAACTGAGACATAATCATAGTCTTACAGACACTGATGGGAAATCTTGCTCCATTGTTTCACGGTAACTGGAACACAATCCATGGCTAAATGAACAACGAGGCCTCATGTCAGCATTACAGTGCCCCTCGGTAGAAGTCACCAGTGAGAATTTCCAAAGAGAAGAGTACTTAACTCATTTATGTTTTCTCTTTACTCCTGACCCTTAAGCATTGAGTCAGCCTGTGTGCTACTGGTTAGGTCTTGATTGCCCCCCGCCTGAAGCCAGTGGAAATTTTGCCATCAGCTCCGAAGGACACAGGATGTGAACCTCCTAGGAGTATGGCGATGACGAGAGTTTGTCCCAAGAGTTCGTGATCTAGAAGCGTTCATGTTCCTCTCCCTGTGAGATGAGGAGCTACGGAAAAATACAACATTCTTTCTGCCGGAGTTCAGTAATATTTCTTCTTAGCACCTAGGAGGGTCTTTGCATTTTTAAGTGCTTTACAAACATTAGCTAGTCTCCAGAGCAACCCTGCGAGGTAGGTAAGGTATATTGTCCCCATCTTACAGATATAGAAACTGAGACACAGAGGGTCAAATTCAACCCTGGTACAATTCCAGTGTTTTACATGAATTAAATTCATTCAAAATGAACACAGTTTAAACAACTTGCCCTAGATTACAGAACAGGTAGCGGCAAAGCAGGGACAAGAACCCAGGAGTGCCTGACTCCTCAGCTTGTTACCAGCCACTTGGTCATTTTTACTCTCATAGGCAATGAAAAACAGTATAATCTGGGCAATTACTACAGGTATGATTTGCTTCTGTAAGGCATGTGGATGGTAATCAACCGAGTTAAGTGCAATAATACTTTATGAATGTGCTGCCTCAGAGAGTTTACTTAAACATGAAGTAAAACTTTCATACTGTCATTTTCTGCAGGGGCACTGTTGACAAAAACCCAACATAGTAGCTGGATTCAGCAAATAAATAATAAGCACAACACTTGGACAACTAAGCAAAACTATCATTTTAGCAAAAAACAATGTGTTTCTACTTTTAACTGCTAAACTTCTACAAGTGCAGCATGCAGATGAAACCTTTCCCTTTGTTTCCAGACTGCAGACTCCAGTCTCGCTAATGAGGCAGCTCAGAACTGCAGATATCCTGGACAGTGACGTTCAAATGAATACACTGCAGAAGAAGAAATAGTGTATCGCCACAGAGTACGGGATAATTACTACAGAACAGGTATATCAGTCTTACACGAAGATGAGTTTGAAGCTTACAGGTTACTCGGAAGTGCCCAGGAGCTAGGCGTATTGAATATACACCAGTGCGTAGACTGCAGTTCTAGGCACATGCTGATTGCAAGGGGGGGTGTCCGTGGCACCAACACTCTGGGAACTGGCCCCTTCAACAGTCAGTTCACACGGGCACAGGTATGTCAGTCTGAAGGTCAGTGTTGGCCGAAGACGGAAAGACACGTAGGCATTTTCAGGCCATCCCCTTGTGCTCCAGTCCTCTCCTCGTCCCCCATCCCCACACAGATTCTACCACAAAAGGCCTAAAAAGCCTTTGTGGTTTTAAAGATGAGCTGTGGAGTCCACAGTGTAGACCTTATGGCAGGTACCCAGGCAATAAAAACATTATGACAGGTACTTATGCAAAAAAGTTTGTTTTCTAGGATGTCTTTATGCATCTAGTCTGCAGGTTAGACCTCCTGTCTAAGCTCTGGACATGCTTACGGATGTTCAGCCCTGTGGCTTTCATACCAAAAAGAGATCCCGCTCCCTTACAAGCCACACAAATGCTGACATTCACTTCCATGCGAGCAAATTCAAGCACTATAATTATAGATATCTTGCTCCGCTTTTAACCTCTTTAACTCAGTTTTGTTCTGTCCATATTTACAGAGACTGGCTATCGGACACGGCAAATGGAGCAATTATCTACGTACATGTCCCTTCACTGAATAAACACACTCAGGTAGCATTTCCCTAGATATTCTCCACACTTAATGTAACTTTTGAATTTGTAGCCACATTTTAAACAAATAGCCAAACGAACAAACATACATTAATTAGAACTCTTAAAATCTAATCACATCTCCCGGTACCCATTCATTCCTGATGCACACCTCCTGCTTACAGTGGCTCAGAGAGCAGTATTTGCAACCAGCATTTGCAAGTAACTCCATGAAGTGCTCAGGCCCATACACGTGCCTCAACATTTTGCCAATAGAAACTTTTAAATGAAACAATATTCTTAATATCAGAGCCAGATACTAAATCTGCAGCGTGACTGGGGTGCATAGGCAACTCTTGTAACAGCAGTAAGATTCCAGTAAAATTGCAGTTGGTTGCAATCCAACCTTTATGCTGTTATCTGTCGTTGAGATATATATAGATGACCCTGTGTGGCCTAACTGCAAATATCAAATGTATTTTTACAAGTTAGCAACAGCCTTTTTTGACATTGCCTCGAGATGTCCTCTACATTGTGACTGACAAGCACAAAAATAATTCATTATACAGTATGCTTTAAAAGCCTTTTTCTACATTTGGCTTTTACTGTTGCTTGTTTCTGAGCTGTCTTCTATTGCTGAGATTTGCTGTCCCTGGCCGCCTTGATTTCTTTCTTAGTTTTTAATTGCTGGTTGGACATGCTAGTGGCATCTCCCAGGCAAACCCTTTCTACATAATTAGTTTTGAAACTTGGATGAGTCATTGGGCTCTAACTACTATGCCTCTATTATTCTAACTTGAATACAGCACATCTCAAAGATTTTGGCCTCTTTTTGCAGTTGTGGAAATTCATAGGATGGCATCGTTGCAAGTCTTGATCCATTTGCTTTCTATTGTGAGTTTCCAGGGTTTTTTCACAATATAAAGCACATTTCAAAGCATAACAGTGTTGCGAACCAGCCTCCTCTCCCAGTGGTGCAGATAATGTTCTGCTTTTTTGGCAGCTGAATAAAGCAATGCCATATTTATGACAAAAGTTAATGAAAATATGTAAAATTAAAAATACTTCATGTAGTTTTCATTTTCTTTTAATGCAGGTTGGCAAATGAAAACAGAACACGGACAGCCACACAGGGCCGTGCTGGTTTTTATGGCCCATCAGTGATAACTCAAGAGGTCACAGTTTGGGAACTGCTGTTTTAGAAAATTCTAGCCATCTCTTCAAGAGACCACATGTGACCCTACCACAAATTATATGCTAGCAGAACTGTGGCTGGCAAAGAATAAAAATTTTTGTTAGGCCATTCTCATCATTCACTGAGAATCTAGAAGATCCAAACCATTATAGTTAAAATGGGTTGAGATAAAAGATAAAATGAAGTGGGTGTAATTTTCTTTTAGCTTACGAACTTTCATAGGGAAATTTTCACAAAGCTGACATTGGTACAGGGCATATCAATTATTGGTCTCCGTGATGATTCTGACCCATTTTAGGGATTTGACCTCATAATCCCTCGCTATAGTCCTTCCTATATTCCTGTTATAAACAAAGGGGGCTTTGTCTTACAGAAGACTATGGGACTGGACTCAGAACATTTTCTTGGGGTTCAGATGCCATGTCCATGAAAATGGGAAAGACCCAAGCAGAAATGTATTTCCACAACAGGGGCAAAGAGCCACTGCACTATTGTGCAGTATGACACCAGCGTTTCCTAAGGAAGTACCACCCTTCTTTTTGAAAATGGGGTATACAAGCAGTTTCTCACCTGAACTCAAGTTGTAACCCCCTTGTGTAATATTATTGCGTACTTGTTACTTGTTCTGTCAGACAAAATCAAAATGCATCTGTTTAAAATCTGCACGTAGTTTGCAAAAATGTCTCTTTATATGGAGGGTAAGTTCAATCTATAGTTAGCTGTTTGTCGCGTGAGAAGGATAATACCTGGGTTGCTGTGAAAAGATACTGCTTTGGAAAATATCTCGTAATTTTTGTCTTTGGACTCCCCCAAAGCTTCTGAAAGAGGACCTCAAAACACCCAGCTGCAGCCACAACTAATCAAAATAGGAAAAGGTGGGGAACGATGAGAAAGTGCCAGTATCCAGTACTTGTAGAGCCAGATTTTAGGTCCTGAACTCGGGTTCAGCACTACCTTATTCTGCAACTAATTTTAGGATGGTAAATCTGACAGTGCTCTAATTAAAGAGCAGAAGAAACCAGTTCCATGTAATTCTCTAAAAGATCCAGAATGAGATCTCATGCATCAGTTACTCTCTTTACATCCACGGAACTCCCACCGAGCTTGGCAGGGGCTTATAGAAAGTCTGGCATCTGACTTTGACTCTAAAGGGCTGAAGATAAAGGGGCCCCTTAGCAACCCCCTTAACACAACAGATGTTCCTGACGTGCTGGGGGAAGAGCCATGCCATTATGCAGTGCCCTTCTTCTCCCCCGCCCCCGCTCCAAACTAGTTTGACCCCTTTCTGGTTCAGTTATTTTACATATCCCTCTATTTTATTTTAGTATCCGAGTGGCTACACCAACCACTCACTGCCTGTCTAATTAAAGTCTCTCCATCAACTGGTAATTCTGTAATAATTCACAGCTGTTTTTCCTCTCTCTGATAAATCTATTGTTCCCTGGCTGAAAAGGCTGCAAGACCTTAAAAACTATAGCTAGCTATCGATTTGTTTGCATTTAAAAATCCAGTATGTGGCTGCAAAGGCCTGTTACAGTATCACAGAGGAAGATAAATGTCAGTGCATAATCTGCTAGGAAATTTCACACAGGAGTTGATTAAAAGTCTATGAGTAATCATTGCACAAGTGTCTTCAGGTGTATATATATATACATATATATGTAGCTAATAAATATATAGCTAGATATATAAATATATACGTATATACAGAGCGAGTTTAAACCTTATTGTTATGAAAGTAGTAAGTGGCATTCACAGTTCATGCATTCTTCCTAGTAGCAGAGCTAAATTATTTCAGCTTATACTCTAAGCAGCAACATACCAGTAAGCGTTTGCTTGCTTCCCCTGGTAACCTAGTAGTTTAAAGAGCATGAGCAGTTCTGCCATGGTCATTTTCTCTGACAACCCTCCACAAAAGGGACCTGGCTCTTCCACAGGTGCGTTTCCCCCAGGTTTCGCAGCATCTTCAGGACATGGTGGGGCTGGTCTGAGGGTTGCCAGTCTGAAGGTCATTGGCCCGAGGGTCTCCAGCCCAAGGGTCACTGGTATGGTGGTCGCTGTCCCAAGGGTCGCCGGCCCAGCTAGTCCTGCTTGCAGAGGTCTGCGACGTTGAGGAACCTCCTGACGACCACGGCCAGGCAGAGCGTCAGGAGCAGCATGTACCCCACGGTGCCCAGGTAGGTGGGGGCAGCCAGGGGTGCCTTGAGGAACTCGGCCAGCCCGTCCTCCACATAGTGCACCTGGTCGTAGATGCTGAGGAAGGTGAAGATGTGGAAAAGCTGGTGGCTGTGTCCCACGATGTCAAAGAGCCCTGGATGGATCCGCTCGGGGATTTTGCTGATGTTGAAGAAGGCGGCCACCAGCAGCCAGCAGTAGCGCCGGTAGAAGTAGATGAAGAGCGTGGGGTTGCGGGTGCGGAGGTCAAAGAGGAGGCTCTCCAGCATGATGGGGCAGGCCATGCTCAGCGGCATGGCGAAGACAAAGGTGCGCACGGCGAAGGGGTAGGCGCAGCAGGCGGCGCGGCTGCGGCAGCAGGCGGCCGTGCAGCCCACGGCCAGCGCCAGCGCCACGGGCAGCACCAGGGCACGGTAGGCTGCGATGGGCAGGCTGCAGTCCAGCTGCCAACCCAACCGCTGCTGCACGTAGCGGCTCATGGCGCTAGCATCCAGCAGGCTCAGCCCTGGCAGCAGGTAGTAGGAGTAGGCCACGGTGCTGGCAAAGCCGTAGTAGCTGATGGAGGCATAGTCCAGGTAGAAGAAGGTGGCGCGGAGTCGTGGGGAGAGGCAGCTGAAGAGGTGGGCCGTGCAGCTCATGGCAAAGGTGAGCAGCACCCCTGAGGCGTAGCACCAGAGGGGCAGCAGGGCCGGGTGGTGGAAGGGCACGTCCCCTGCGCCCTGCAGCAGCAGCAGCCGCCCGAAGCGGCTGAGGAAGAGCAGCAGCGGGATGAAGTGGGTCCAGAAGTTGAGGGTCTCGTTGGTGGGCTGCAGCACCGAGGCCAGGCACTCCTGCGCCGAGCAGTGGAGCCGCCGGTAGCCCGAGAGGATGAAGCACTCCACGAAGTCCTCGGGCACCTCGTCCCACCGCAGCAGGGCGGCAGGGCGAGGAGGCG